>NW_005366679.1:18682-89463 GCF_000412655.1 Myotis brandtii | reverse complement strand
CGGCAGGCAGAGTGGTCAGGGGTGATCAAGCAGGCAGGCAGGTGAGCAGTTAGAAGCCAGCGGTCCCGGATTGCAAGAAGGATGTCTGACTGCAGGCCTAAACCTGCAGTCAGACATCCCCTGAGGGGTCTCAGATTGGGAGAGTGCAGGCCAGGCTGAGGGACTCCCCCGCCCCCCACCGGTGCACAACAATGCCACTAGTTGAAATATAAGAAATTATCTCAAAATTTCAATAGTAAGATTCCTACCATCACCCAAGGATAATTAATATTTGTTTATAATATTTTCTACCTTAAATTCTTCCACTTGAGTCAAATACTCAAAAAGTTACTACAAATTCATTCTTTTTGTAATGTTACCAATATGATATGTGGTTAGATTCCTTTGTTTGAATTTGTATTCAGTTTGATTGACTTGAATACAATTTTTATGTATATAGAAAATTATACCAGTAAATCATACACTAAGAGCTATCAGAACACATTCTCTTAAAACATTCTTTTTCTAATTATGACAATATCTGAATCTGGCTGTTCCTGTTACTTAGTTCTCATTTCTCTATTTGCCTTTGTGCCTGGCTATCTTCAACTTGCTGTTGTTTGTTCAAATAAAAATAGATATTTTTAGGAGCAGTTTGAAACCTGGGTTCATGTTGCCTTCTCCTAGTGATGACCTATATTTGCTGCTGTGAGTATACATCCACATATGATGTTATGTTATACAACATCCTTGAAAGTATATTCTGACTATACTCAGAATACATGCAATATGCTGACTTTGTAATTATGGTTATTGCTATCATTATTGCTTTTTCCTCATTCAAAAGGCTGGTATAGTATATAGGAAATTATATCAGTATTTCAATTAAAAAACCAGTATTAAAGCATGAAATTATTTTTCTCAATGTTCCCTAAGTAAGTAAAAGAAAAAATATTGAAACATTGTATTTATAATTTAAATGTATATCAACTATTATTAGATTGAAGATGAAATAAAACATAACAAATTAAAATTCTGAACATTTTATCTGCTGAGTGACTGCTGCAGCTAAATTCCCTCCAGCACTATCTCCAGAAATACCAACTCCCCAGGATCTACACTGTAGCTTTCAAGGACTTTGGGCTGTAAAACCCACTTTAATGCAGTTTATACAGCTCCTAATTGAACTGGAAAATTATTCTATGGGGCTAGTCTGTAGCTATAGGTTAAAAAAAACACACCAATGTTTTCTTAATCATTAGTTGTTATTTATGTACTAAAACAAGGCATGCACTCCCAATACAAAATCAAAAGTAAACTTTATTTTACCAGCATGATATATAGATGTTTGCTATTATATAAAACTTACGTTTTTCTTTTTTTTAAGATTTTTTTTTTTGAGAGAGAGAGAGAAAGGGAGAGGGAGAGAGAAAGAAACTTTGATGTAAAAGCAAAACATGGATTCCTTGCCTCCTGCACGCCTCCTACCAAGCGAGGATTGAGCTGCTACTGGAATGAATCATTTTAGCAATATAACTCAAATGCCACCTTGGTCATTTTTTAGTGGTCTGTTAGGAGGTCATTCAGGGATATAATAAAACAAGTCAGCAAAATTTGATAATAAGAAGCTAAAGGCATGTACAACTTGATAAAAAAAAAAAGAAAGAAAAGAAAGAAGGAACCAAACCCACACTAGAATTTTAGAATACTTTCCTCTCTTGGTTAATAAATATTTTTACTTACCAAGTATGATGCTATTTTTATAACAGCATCAAACAGCCTTATTTTCTATTGCTCCTCAATGTTATCTGGAAGTGGTATCAAATATAATATGCTAGGAGGACTCCCAATACCAGAAAGTAAAAGGGTTTCCCCCCATATTGTAACCATATCATGTCTTCAACAAGACTATTACATGTTACTTCAATGGTGCAAGTAAATAGACTTTGGGAAAGTCCCATCCAAACTATTATCTGACTTCTCAGCCACAGTGTTTTCTCAGAAGCACACCAGATTTTCATGCGGCAAGTGTCAACAGGTAGTGTTGCTGATAAAAGCTCAAATTCCAGTGTGTGCTTTGTAACAGAAAACACTCTCCCCAGGCAGGTTCTATTAAATCTGCCGACATGATTGTATCTTTAGTCACTGGGCAAATATTTGTGGTACACCTACTTGGAGAAGAGTATATTCATATTCAGAATTTGGAAAATATAGTAGAGCACATTCCCCTTAGAGGAGAGGAAAGAAAAGGGATTCAAACAGGTTTTAAAATATTTTAAAGATATATATATATATTTATTTCTCTTATCTATACTAATAAAAGGGTAATATGCTAATTAGATTGGACATCTTCCAGACATCCTTCTGGACAAAGCCACGGTGGCGAGGACCAAGGCAGAAGCAGTTAGGGGTGACCAGGCCGGCAGGGGAGGGCAGTTAGGAGTGACCCGAATGGCATCTCAAAATTTCAATAGTAAGATTCCTACCATCACCCAAGGATAATTAATATTTGTTTATAATATTTTCTACCTTAAATTCTTCCTCCTGTTCCAGATTACGAGAGGAATGTCCGATGCAGGGATCAGGCCTAAACCAGCAGTCGGACATACCCCAAGGAGTTTCAGAATGGAGAGGGTGCAGGCTGGGCTGAGGGACCCCCCATACATGAATTTTGTGCACAGGACCTCTAGTATCTTTAATAAAATCCAAATAATTATATGCATATGCAATTGAATATCTTAAGTGCCATGTAGTGAATGGAGTCATTTGGAGTGAATCATGGAAAACTTTGTTGCAAAGGTAACTTTGAATCAAGTCTTAGAAATATTCATTGTTTGATAGACTGGAGAAGGATAAAGGATCTTGCAAAATAAAAGGCATTGAAGTAAAAATTTGTAAGTCCAATTTTTAAAGTGCATTTCTCAGCTTAATATATAACTTCTTTCTCTTTCAAAAATCCATCCTGGTTAATATGTATATAACCTCTATTCACATGATGTTGAGTAACTCCACTGAATCATATCAGGAATGGAAATGTTTTAGGTGTGTCATTAAGCTAATTTTGCTGAGTTTAATGTGAGATGTGTGTGTGTGTGTGTGTGTGTGTGTGTGTGTGTGTGTGTGTGTGTGTGTATGTGTGTGTGTATTCTTTCAAGGAAAGCAGGTAAAAGAATTTGGAATATCCACCTTTTCCCTTTTTCTGTGTTTACAAGGGAATTCTGCATGGAGAGTAGGTGGTATAAAAGCAAAAATTTCACCCAGAGTAGTACTTGCCCTGAGAGAATCAAAACTTAATGCTGTGCTTCACTAGAACTCTCTTGACACAAATGCTCTTAAAGAGCCACACACTTTAAATAACTATAACCTGAATCCAACTGAAGATTCTTCTGTAACTAATGATCCATGAGACTTGTTTTAACCTATTGTGTACAGACATATGGACTCATTTGTACTATGTGGTTAGCTGGTTTTTAATTCCTAATTACCACAGCCAAAACGGACCAGACCCCTTCACGTTTTAATACTTACAAATGTCTTTTCCTCCTCAGCAAATGACTCAATGAACTTCTTGTCTACCTGGTAATTAGCTCAGAATTAGCTAGATGATGATGATAGATAGATAGAAGATAGATAGGATAGATAGATAGATAGATATAAATACAATATATAGTCTTTGTTTTATAATTTGACTGTAGGGAGAAGCTATTGGATAGAAATAAATGGCAGCTTAAGGCCCATGGGAAAATGTCACATATCATATTTCTTTCTATTCTTTCACTGATTTATTTTTCCTTGTTCAACACAGTTCATGTATATATAATATTATATATAACATTTAAAGAACATAAAATTAATAAGTCACAGTAATAAACAGAATAGAAATGTATACATTAAATATCTTATTATTTTATTTGTCAGTTATACTCCAATAAAGCTGAAAAAAAACTATTTTATTAACTGTAACATTTTCAATTTAAATGCTGCCTCTCCCGCAGTGTAGAAAGTTTTTGTTGCTGCTGCTGAGTTCGGTTCCCTTATGGCAGCTGCAGTGAGTTCTCCCTAGTGCCCTCTCTCCTGCTCATGAAAAGTTTTCCTTTCTAAGAGACACAGCGGAGGAAGGTCCTGATGTACCTCTGTCACTCTTCTTCAGCAGCTGCTCTTCTCCCCAGATTACACCATAAGAGATTCTCCCCCATCGTGTGTGTGTGCATTTTCAAAAAAATTGCAATTGTGAGCAGGTTGTTTTTTTGATGCGTTTCACTGTGTGAGCTGGAAGCCCTAGTGAATTCTATCTAACCAACCTCTACCTTTCATTTACATAGTCCTAAGAAGGAAAAAGGGGATTCAAAAGCCCTATGAAGAAAGAATGCTAGGATCAGTGGGTTTCAGCTGGAATTCTAGCAGGGTGCACTCTGGCGTCCATCACTTTGAGGCCAGTTCAATTCCAATGTAATCAAAATTTTGCCGTGTGCTAGACATCGAGAAGCTGGAGTTCTGAGAAAGACCGATGGAAAGAAAGCTAAGCCAGTCCTCCTCTGTTCAATCACAGCCTATGTACTAAAGGGGCTTATTGTTTAAACACTAGAATAAGGCTGCGTTATGCTTCTCATGTAAAAGATGTTGTAATTGAAACTTACCTGTATGATTCACTACTTGTATGATCACCGGGAAATTTCTTAGATTATTCTTGATGCAATAATTTCATTTATAATAAAGGCATATTAATTTATATTGAATAGGGTGATTTGAATTTAACTACCAGGTTCTCAATAAATGATAATGTTGTAATTGCTATTCTTATCACTGTATACTACATTATTATTAATATTACAGTGAGAAAGGAACACAATCTATATTTATGCCCAGATGGATCTGACTTAATCCATTGCCCATTTAAAAAATATGTACTCGTTGGTGTTGCCTAAACTGCTGGATTGAACAATGAAGAGCAGCAATTTAATGCACAAGCCCTAGGAACTGCTCCTGCAAAATGGGTGGCCATACAGAAAAGGCCAAGATTATACAGTGCAGAAAGAGGAGTTGAATAAAGGCATAGTGACCAATGGGAACCAAAACTCCCTGCACCTTGATTGTGGATGGATTATTAGTCCATTAAAAATAGATAAAAGGCACCATGTCTTCTAAGTGGAAGTCTATGAATTAAAGACATAAAGCTTTTACACGAGTATGAAAACAATTTTGTTGACGCCCCCTCCTCCCCCCTCCCCCCGCTGTCCACCTGGATCACACTGCTCCTTTTAGGTAACGCATATTACATAAGATTCAAACAAGATGCACTTCCAAGAATGAATGGTTGGGGAAAGTCTTCCTCCTTACCTGTGAGCAAAGGTTGAGAACAGAGAAGCATGGTGCATAGGGCAAGTATGTTAGGAAAGGCTGTTTCATTTACAAGGATCTGTGTACTAGAGAACAAACAAGGAAATAAAAATAATGACACACCAATCCCTCCTACACTACACTGTAAGCATACTGACATAAGAGTTTGTTGGTAAAGCAAATTCTCAACTTTTTCTTTTTTTTTCTGAATTCGGTTTCACTCAGATTCAAAGAAACTTTCACCCAGGCAGGACATATGTTGCAGGTATAAATAAGTTCCCAAAATATTTGGAATTTAGAATTTAAATTATATCTGAAATCTAGGATTCTATTTTCTGTTAAGCAATGAAGTGTTAATATTTAAATATGTTTCCAATCATAAATTAAAGCTTTTCTCACATGCTTAGCAAAGGTTGCAATTTGAGAGTATAGGATTCTCACTGAGTTCATCTCAACACTTTAATTAATACCTAAGGATTCAGAAATCTGCTCACAATCTTGAAATATTGTGGATATTGTAAAAAAATCTCACATGAGCCCTAGTCGGTTTGGCTCAGTGGATAGAGCGCTGCAGACTGAAGGGTCCCAGGTTCGATTCTGGTCAAGGGCACATCCCTGGATTGTGGTCTCGATCCCCAGTAGGGGGCGTGAAGGAGGCAGCTGATCAATGATTCTCTCTCATCATTGATGTCTCTCTCTCTCTCTCTCTCTCTCTCTCCCCCCTTTCTTCTCTGAAATCAATAAAATATATATTTTTAAAAATCTCACACGAGAGAAACCAGCCAGTATGAAAGTGGTTGCATTTCCTCCCCTCAATCTTCTCACCGGATCCTGGAAAATTAGCTTGACTCCAATTCATCTATCAAATGGGTTCTCCTTCGTTGTTGATGGTCCAAAGGAATTTAACTAAAGTGATATATATTGCAGCAGAAAGACACAAGGCCAACACTGACAGAAATCATAATGCATGCCCATAAGATTTCAGAAATCTTATGGCAATTGTTAATATTGCAATGCAGTGCCTCAGCTTGGCAGGGTCACTGGTTGAATGATGGGAAGCAGGAGAGAACTGTGGACTAGGAAGTGACGATTTGGCTATATCCTTCATGGGCTCGCCCACATGGCTATAAGTCAGGCAGCACAAACAATCTTGGGGAGTTTCTTTCCCATAGTTAGGATTTTCAGCTGCCAGGCTGCAGCCTCTGAGTGCCAAGACTTTGCATGCTTTCACAAGGCTGAAGAAATAGCCAATGTATTCACCTCCCTTTGTAATTTCCTCAGTCTGGCAAGTTCTGTGGCTTGGAAAACACTCCAAGTGCAATGGGTTTTATGATATGAGCTAACATCTCTGCCTCACTGAAGACAGCATCTGAACAGGCTGGACCCTGACCCATGCACCCATACAGTTACAGGTATATTTCTGTTAAAGCATAAGTCATGTTTTAATTCCTCTCTCTGCTTTTCTCTACTAATAGAGACTTAACTCTGAGAACTTGTTTCATGGCTATCTGCCCAATCCCAAACTCAGAGGCGGAAGCACAATAGCCTTTCAGTTAATTTCTTTTATGATATTTTCTTTAACTGAAAGGGAATTATAATGCCTTTCTTACAGTCAAATAAATTAAACCTCTTTTTAAATATTTGCTTTCTTTTTAGTATCTCTTTTTAAAAATGTATTGATTTGAAAGAGAGAGAGGAAGGGAGAGAGGGAGGGAGAAATATCAATTTGGTGTTGCACTCATTTATGCATTCATTGGTTGACTCTTGTATTTGCCCTGACTGGGGTCGAACTCGCAACCTTGGTGTATCAGGACGACCCTCTAACTAATTGAACCATCTGGTCAGGGCTTAGTATCTCTTTTAACAAGGGGTTGTAACTACACATATAATAAAACATTCAAATATAGACAGGGCAGTAAAATATATACCAGGATATTTCTAAATATGTATGTTGACATTAAAACATATCCCCCAAATTTCCTATCCAACGATAACTAATTTATTTGAAACTCCCACAAAGCTTCCAAAAAATGATCACATAGTATTTATAGCTAGTTTAAAAATGTGTTAAAGTGAACTTTCTAGAAATTTCATACATAACAAAAACAAGTTAAGAATAACCTATATCACTGCTTTTCATTAGAAATATGTGAGCTACAAATGCAAGCCACATATGTAATTTTAAATTTTCTAGCATAAACATCAATGAAAGGTAAAATGGTTTAAATTAACTTTACTAATATTTAATAATCAATATAAAAATAAGATATTTTTGTACTAATCCTTTATGAAATTATTATTGAAACTATAGAACCACATACTCAAGTTTTCATAAGCACATTTAGCAGTTTTCCAATAATAAATTAAGTACAAAAATAATCTTTCTTTATTATTCACATTCATCCATATTGACAAATTGCTTCATCAGTAAAAAAAATAATTCATTTGACTTTTAAGAAAAAAGTATCAGTTTTAAAACTATATTTATTTAATGTAAGTAAATTTAAAAACTCTTGTGTCAACTCAATATAATTAACACTAAAATTAAAGGAGTAATGACTAAATCGAAAAGCAGCTCCAAATTTATCAATAGCTATGACATGTTCTCCAATATTTCTTGTTCTTTTTGCAGCCAATTTACATAATGATTTCAATTGTATATTAACACCTTCTGTATATTGATTCCTGTTAGAAATGTGCACAAACCATTATCGCTGATCTGATAATAAAAAGTGTGTATTTCAATACAAAATTTGGCACCTGTCTAGCTAGGTCACAGGTAAGCTTTTCTTTACTTGGAGCTTCAGAGCTAGCTTATTCATATGAGAAACAAGCCACACTGCCGTTTTTTTATACAATTGGCAAACATTCATTTTGTTTCAAGAAAACCTTAAAATGAATAGTATAATAAATCTTTGTAAAACTCTCTAAGGACTCAACAACAAGCATTTTTTAAAGACCACAAGAGGATTAAAATCATTATATTCTCTTTATTTCAATAGATTCATAAATTAGGAAGGATTCATAACATTTCCACATATATACTAAAAATTTCAAAAAGAGTATCCATGGTACTTCTCAGAGTTATTTTCAGAAAGCTGAGCCAAACCCTTTCAGTAGATACCACACAGGGGAAGGAAGCAGTAAGGAAACATTGTCTCTTGTTTTAAAATTCCATTAAGTCTTGAATCTTGCCTAACACACCTAGCTAGAGTACTTTCTGTGATGATAATTTTTTTCATGACTAGTTAAAACTAACTTTTGATGGATACAAAATATTCAAACATATCCATGTTGTGAGTTCAATAGTTTTGGTCACAAGTAGACATATTTGTGTGTGTGTATGTGTGTGTGTGTGTGTGTCTGTGTGTGTGAATTTGGAGTATTTTTGAGACAAACATACCCAGAGTATTAATTGGGCAGTGTCTCATATCACACAACTCATCTAAAACTAAAAGGGCTTGTACTTTTCCAAATTTTTAATTAACTGATCTTTGGTATTATTACAAATATTTTGCATTATACATATAATTGTTTGGTGTCTTAATTTAAAATATTTCACTTTTCTAAACAATTATTTTAGCCTTTATTTCATAATTTTCTAACAAACACTGTAATTATATCTATTACCACCTCTCCATCTAAAAATGATTTTCTTTTTTGTATAAGAATCCAAACTATAGTTGGCCAAAGTTATAAACTCAGATCACATTAAAAATAATTTACAAACATTTTCTTGAAAATTTAATTCTGTTTTCAGGTAAATGTGTTAATTTTTTTAACTTTTGAAAAGGAACTTATTAAAATTATGCATTAGCTACTATGTCTATTCATATTATCCACTTTATTATTTTCACAATTTGTTTTATACAACAGACAAGTAGCCTCTTGTTTTTCTCTGCTACAGAAAATTTCAGCTGCCACTTGTTATAAAGTTTTCAATATACTTTCTTCCAGTCTTGTCTTTTTGTAGCTCTTTCAGGAACTGCACTAGCTTATGCATCTCTGTTTGACTGCATTAGTCTATTTTTAAAAATATATTTTATTGAATTTTTACAGAGAGGAAGGGAGAGGGATAGGGAGTTAGAAACATCGATTCAGCTGCCTGCACACTCCCTACTGGTGATGTGCCTGCAACCAAGGTACATACCCTTGACTGGAATCGAACGTGGGACCCTTAGTCTGCAGGCCAATGCTCTATCCACTGAGCCAAACCAGTTAGGGCTGCATTAGTCTTATACATTCATTTTAGGCATTAAAATGTGTCCAACTTATTTTTTCAAACTAGCAAAAGGACTGAATTGTAAATAAAATTATTAACTATTTCAATGTAATTTTCAATTAAGATTTATAAAAATATCACAAAGCTCCTGCTTTGCTCATGAAATATTCAAATACTCACATTACAATGCTACATCAGTGTTCAAAAAATCATTTGTACTAAGCCTGTTGACAGTGCCTAGACTGTGTTTTTTGTATAATACTGGAAATAGTCCACACAGCTGACACTACAATACAATGATAGCTTATATGATGCAATAGTTCAAGTAAAACGTAGTCCTATCTAAAAAAATAAAACTTACAGAAGTTTTAAAATTAGGTTTTTATATTTAGATCAATGAGTCATTTTGAGTTAATTTTTGTCTATAATGTGAAGTAAGTCTAGGTCAGGGTTAAGGGTATTTTATATGAATATTCAAATGTTTAATAACCATTTAAAATATATATAACACTTTTGGAATTGAATTACATTGGCAACTTTATCTCAACAATTGACTCTAAATATATGAAATGGTTTCTGGATTCTGTTGTATTATCTAGTTGCTTATCTGTATTGAAATACCATACCATCATGACTATGGTAGCTTTATATTGTTTTGCAATCTGTAAATCCACCAAATTTGTTTCCTCAAAACAAAAATCATGTTTTTTGATATCCATTTTATTTCCATACATATTTTGTAATAAACGTGGCATTTTCTTTAAAACAAACAGACTACATTATTCATTTCTTATAGCTGTAATTTATAGCCTTAGTTTTTTGATTGTCTAACTCTAATAGTATTATTGTTGAGAAAAAAGGTTTAAACAAACACATCTGGCTTGTAAAATACCAGAGCTTTTACTGAAATGAATTTAGTGCCTTGAAACAACCTTGTAGGTCACTAATATGACTTCTGTGCCAAATGTTTTTCAAAGTATTTGCTTCAATATAATGCCACCTATTACTATAAAATCCACTTCTTAATGTGAGCAAGCCTATTTCTGTTCTAGGATACCAAAATTAATATCAGTGGTCTCTTAGGCACTTTAGTAGCAAGAAAAAATATTTAAGAATGTAGACATTTTCTAAGATACAGATGTGAGTAAACAATACTTAGAATAAAGAATAGAGAAGAATCCACTCAGTAAAAAAGCAAACAAAACAAACAAACAAATAAACAAAAAACCCACAAACAACAACAAGATCACAGTGGTTCAGAGGACCTTAGAAAGGTCACGAGTGATAAAGAGAAATTTAAACATAACTTTTGAATCTCACTAATTTGTTTTATATTTGAGGCTTATATATTCTTATAAACCACTGCTAAGATTTTTACTATAGATTTTCACTTAGCCAACTCAGATACTGATTTTCTACTCTATGTCCAATTTTAAATCCAGGAAAAGTAATTAGTCCATGGAATCCACCCTCAACGTGGTTATGGGTCACCCTCACTCCAGCATTCCGAAGTCGGGTGACGTACATGATTCCATCATCTCTTAAAACATCATATTGACAGGTGATTACATAGGTCAAGGGTAAGTTACGCAACTTGTTGTCATCAGCCAATAAGGGGGCTGCCCTCACATCTAGAAACCCTGAATATTTTCTAGCTAGCTCAGAAGGACCATGAGTTGGACTGCTATAAAAGTGCCCTTTCTTAAAATTCTCTGGGAGCAAAGAACTCCAATTAACAAACTTGAAGAGGTAGCTTGATTCCACTGGTACATGTTGATTGATGAACATGGCTTTTTCAAGTGATCTGTCTGTGGTAAAGTATTCACTCCAAAACCTGACCATGAGTGATTTGGGCAGAGGTGGAATCTGTGAGTTTTCCCGTAAAGATGGTAAATCCATATCAAGAGTCTGAAGGGCAGGATAAATTAAAGACTGGATCTTGAGTTTGATCTTGACATCTGGATCATCTATGAGCTGAAAATTATTTAAAGTAAGTTGTTGAAATAATAATTTTTACTAATATTATATATTTTCATTTATGAGGCTAATATGATAAATTCAACATTTCAAAAAGATAGTCAGAAATAATAAAAAATATATCTCAAAGAACTTGCCAATTTTCAATATTATACCTAAGATTCAGTATCTACACTTAAATACTATATATAGAAACAAAACAATTTGTACTACTCTCCTCATGGGTAGGAAAAAAGACTAATATGTGATTAGTTGGTCATAAATACCATGTTTCTCTGAAAAAAACTGAAGAGTGTACATATTTTCCCCATTCTCTGGCATATTTTGTATTTGTTTTAGATTTATTTCTTCTTAAATGTTTGAAGCAAATTGCCAGTGAAGTTTCTTAGGGGAACTATTTTTTTTTATTTATGTAATTTATTTTGTGATTATAAAATGACAGGTTTTCATTTCTTATCATGTCTGTTTTGCATGATATATTTTTTCTTATTTGTTAATTCAATTAAAATATTATTAGATGTTTTAATTTCAAAGTTGTTCAAATATTGCTTTCACGAATTACAATGTGCATTCTTAACTCATCAAAGACTATTTCTTTTTTATGTCTGAAGAGTTGTACCTTTCTGACATTTGTACCAAACTTTTGTTATTCCTCAATTGTCTTTTAAGAGTATTAAAAATCTATTAGTCCTTTCAAATAATTAACTTTTTGCTTTTCGTTATACTTACTCTCAGCTTGTTTGAATATCATAATTTCTGTTCTTGTCATTATCTTCATTTTATTGACTTTATTTCTTAAGTCGGATGCTTATTTCAGCCTTCCTTATTTTCTAACATGCTTTTGAGAAAGTACAATTTCCTATAAATATAGTTCTAAATGTAGAGAACATATAAAAAGATGCATTCTTTTAAATAGTGACTCATAGGTGTTTAGTCTATTTTTTAAAATTTCCAAATTTTCATAGAAGCATATGTTATTTGTCTTTTTCTTGTTGATTTCCCACATTATTTCATTATAGTAAAAGTCCAAATGTTGCGCAATTTAAATTCTGTGATTTTTTTGAGACTGGCTTTTTTATGGCCCAGTACTTGGTTGAATTTTAAATATGATCACATGTACTTGCTTATTTGCCTGTTCCACTGAATGAAACTTAGTGATTGTTATTCCACTCCTCTATACATGTATTATTTTTGCCCCCTGTTCTCTTCATTGCTAAAAGTAGTATTATTAAACCTCTTGTTGTGGTCATAAACTTGTGTTTTCTCCTGTCATTCTTTTATGTATTTAATGTTATTAAATCCATATAGATTTAGAGTTTTATTTCATTGGCTATTGAATCCTTTTCTGAAATGATGTGATCTTATTTATCTAGCAATTCTTTTAAATATTATTACAGTGTGTACATTTTCCATCCATTTGCTTTCAAATTTTCTGCTTATTTTTTAATCTGATAATCTTCGTACTATAGCAAGATCATTTAGGGCACAAATGGTTATAATTACTGAAATAATTAGTTGTGACCTACCACCTTATTTTGTGCATCTTCTTTTTCTTTTTTCTCTATTTTTTGCATTCTTTCAGGTTGGTTGATGTTTCAATTATTCTATTTTTTTCCTGTAGTCATTTATGTTATACCCTGTTTTCATTCTTTAATTGATTACCCTAAACATTAAAATATGTATTATTAACTTCTCAAAGACTAATGAACTTCTCAAAAGCCAATTCTAAGTATTTCTTCTTAGATGATAAAAAATACCTTATAAGATTTAAAATCTATCTTCTCCTAACTTATAGTTTTTTTGGTCATATTCTAATTCTATATATATCTTATTATTTTAAAATATTCAAGTTTATTAATATTTACTCACATTTTACCACATTCTTCCTCTTTGCTTCTTCCTGCATATTAAAATTTCATCTGCATTTTCATTTCATCTGAAACACTTTACTCAAAGTAGTCTTAGGGTATTCCATTAATAGCAAGTTCTCTTAGTTTTAGCTTATCTGAATGTTTCTTTTTTCTCCTTCATTCTTTTTTTTTTAAAAAAAATATTTATTGTTGAGAGTATTACAAATGTTTTTCTTTGTTTCCCCCATTGCCTCCATCTACCTGGTTCCTGCCCTGCCCCACGCCTTCACCACTCTATTGTCTGTGTCCTTAGGAAATGCATATATGTATATGAATTTTTTGGTTAATCCTTTCCTGCCCCTCACCCCCAACCCCTTTCCCTCTGAGATTCATTAATCTGTTCCTTGTTTCCATGCCTCTAGTACTATTTTATTCATCAGTTTATTTTGTTCGTTAGATTCTTTGTCTGCTTATTTTGATTTTTAGATGCAATTGATGATAGATAGTATTTATTTCTCTTCTTCTTCTTCTTCTTCTTCTTCTTCTTCTTCTTCTTCTTCTTCTTCTTCTTCTTCTTTCTTCTTCTTCTTCTTCTTCTAATTCTTTTCTTCTTCTCCTTCTCCTTCAAAAATACCATTCAACATTTCATTTTATGTAATACTGGTTTGGTGGTGATGAGCTCCTTTAGCTTTTTCTTATCTATGAAGTTCTTTATCTGACCTTCAATTCTAAATGATAGCTTTGCTGGGTAATCTTGGTCATAGGTCCTTGCTATTCACCACATTGAATATTTCTTGCTACTTCCTTCTGGCCTGCATAGCTTCTGTTGAGAAATCAGCTGACAGTTGTATGGGCACTCCCTTGTAGGTAACTAACTGCTTTTTCTCTTGCTGCTTTTAATATTCTCTCTTTGTCTTTTGCCCTTGACATTTTAGTTATGATGTGTCTTGGTGTGGGCCTCTTCGGGTTCATCTTGTTTGGTCTTCCAGGATTTATTAGTCTATTTCTTTCACCGGCTAGGAGAAGTTTTCTGTCATTATTTCTTCAAATAGGTTTTCAATATCTTGCTCTTTCTCTTCTCCTTCTGGCACCCTCATAATACAAATGTTGGTATGCTTGAAGTTGTCCCAGAGGCTCCTTACACTACCTTCTTATTTTTGGATTACTTTTTGTCTTCTGCTTGGGTGTTTTTTGCTTTCTTATATTCCAAATCACTGATTTGATTCTTGGAATCCTCTACTCTACTGTTGAATCCATGTAAATTATTCTTTATTTCAGTTAGTGAATGCTTAATTTTTTACTGGTTCTTTTTCATCTCTTTGAAATTCTCACTAAGATCCTTGAAATTCCCACTAAGGCTCTTGAAGCTCTTATTAAATCATTGAGCATCCATATAACTATTGTTTCAAACTTTCTATCTTATAGTTTGTTTGCTTCCATTTAATTTAGTTCTTTTTCTGGAGATTTCTTCTGTTATTTCATTTGTGATGCTTCTTTGTCTCCCATTTTGGCTGTTTTCCTATGTTTGTTTCTATGTATTGGGTAGAGCTGTTATATCTCCTGGAATTGGTAGAGTGGCCTTGTGTAGTAGATGTCCTGTAGGACCCAGTGGCTCAGCCTCCCAAGTCACCTGAGCTGGGCACACTAGGTGCATCCCTGCGTAGGCTATGTGCACATAATTTTTGGTATCTTTTCTTTTGTTGAAAACAAGATGATTATCCTAAAACTACCAATAGCCAAAATTTATATACTTTAAAATGCGTATGAAAATAAACAATAAAAACAACAGCAAACTTTGTTTTGTAGCACAATAAATTTTTTGTGCAATTTTTATGATTATAATTAAATTGTAGACATTTATTTGTAAATACATTAGAATTTTTTTTCTCTACAGGAACATTGCTTCCAAGCCATCAGTGCTGAGTTTATTTCCTAGGTTAGATAAACCAGTATCCAAAGCAATTTTACTCATAATCTATTAGACTAATTATAATTGATTATTACCACATTTAATCGATAGTTAATAGGTGTCTAGTTTTAGCTAAATGTCATAGAAATAGTGTATTCATTGATATATGAAAAGTATAGTTCCTTCTGCAAGTGAAGAGTATTTATGAACCTGCTAACTTTTTTGTCCATAGGCAACTTTATTATTCTGGTAACAGTTTTCATGCAAGTTTTAGCATACTCCACTAAAGAATACTGAAATCATCTGATTCTCTGGTCATGGTGATTAGTGTCACTGATTGATTTCACAAGTGCAATCCCCTAATATAACAAACACTGTGGTACTTACCTGACCATACCAATTAGGTTTAAACCAATGATCTACAGTAGAAAGAAGATTTTATCATTTTATTTTTATAAATATGGCAGGAGGTAGGATTAGAGGTACTAGATATATTAATGTTCTCTGATATGATCTCTAATGTATTAATATAACATATTTGCATTAATATTTTAATGTTTTAAATAAAAAATTTAGGTGTAGGATATTTTTAAAAATGAAACAAATCTAAGCAACATACCTGTTGAGTCACTGCTGCAGCTAAATTCCCTCCAGCACTGTCTCCAGAAATACCAATTCTTTTGGGATCTACACCATAGCCTTTAAGAATATCTTTGCGTAAGAACCACTTTAATGCATTATACACATCTTCAAACTGATTTGGAAAGTGGTATTTAGGTGCTAGTCTATAGCTGTGGGTAGAAAAACAATGTTCTTTAAGTCAATATTTATAATAAAAATGAATGTGTGTGTGTGTGCACCCATTTGTGTGCATGCTCTTGCCTTAAAATCAAAAGTAAAATTTTTTTTTTAGCAAACATATTTTGAATTACAATGAATCTAAAGCCAGACTTAATCCTAATGATAATGCTGGATATGAAAACTTTCACAAATGTCATTTTTGCATGAATAGAGGCCCAAATGCAAAACTTGGATAGGGTTTAAGGAAAAAAAAATCCCAGATGATAACTAACTAAACTTTTTCCAGAGTGTTATTTTCTTTGTAATCATTATACTTTATTACTAACCAAAAATATTAAACAAATATTAAACAATTTTATTCCAACTTAATCTAATGATCAAGTTGGCATGCAGTCATTACTATGTGTGTTTTTTTCATTTTCTATTATTGATTATTGATCTAGAATGCTTTTTAGAATAGACTGTGCCTGTATTCCCAGGTTATTTAGTGACTACTTGCTTTTGATGAAGAATTATACCACAAAATATACTATATTATTGCTTTAAACATACTTTATTATTATTTGATTTTCAAAATAACTCTATGACATAGGAAATATTATATGAATCCCAGTTTACATATGAGAAAATGGAGTTAAAATGAGATTTAACTGTCGCAGTCACTCAGTAAATTCTAGAACCAAATCTTGAGCCTGATTCTCTGACTCTGAAGCCCTCCTTATTCGCTCTGCTAAGAGTAGGTGAGAAATCCAACAAAGGTCATTAGTCAATAAAATTTAATATTTAATTGTATTCTGACAATTTCTTGACGTCCTGTTTTTGATCCCCACTTGACCCACCTCTCCAACTCTTTTCGCTCAGTCTTTTCTGGTCACTTTCTCTATTCTCATCCTCTGATTTCCATTTGAAACACACCTGGCATAACCATGGGATGAGCAGAACATTTGAAAACATCTCACTATATAAGGCACCTGGCCCAAACCCAAACCAACCAACGGTGCTCTTACTTGGTTGAAATGACAACAGCATCAAGTCTATTAGCTGTTCGTCTTGACAGCACATCATAAGAATACTGAGCTGAAATAAACGAAAAGAAAATCAGAGACTGACAAATAAATTGACAGACATTTTTTTCCCCAGCAAAAAACCTACTACGACACCTCATTCTTCATGAAAATGTTTTGGAAAAAAATTTGTACTATTTCATCACAGCTAGAGAACATGAATTCTCTTGCTCAGTGATCCTGTTGCCTGCACATTGTCAGGTTTCTTGTTCTTCCCCACATCTTACACTGTATAATTTAAGCAGTTTCACTCTTCTCAAGATTAAACTGTGCTCTCGTCAATCAGCAGGTGTTAGGTGTTGAATGAATAAACATAAATATACCTCCCTGAATTTCAGGAGGTCACAGCCTACTGGAGACAGGGGCTGGGAAGGTCAAGCGTGTAAACTAAAAGCAATATACTAGTTGCTTTAATGGAGGGGTAGAGAGAGTGCTCTGTGGAATAGTATTAGATTTCATAAAAATTGCCAGAGCATGTTAAAGAAGAGTAAAAGGGAATGGGGAGAGCTGAGACCTGATGTTGGCATTCGTATTTCCAAGGCAGATGAGAAGATATGTGTTCTGTGGAGTGATTTTGGCCATGAATATGGATGGGGTGGAGAGGGGTCATACATGTTTGCTATTGTACTTGGAAAAGTGCTTCCTTTGGCACATAAGGAAAATTTAAGAAAATAAAATAGGATTTGCCAGTAACAAGAGGAGGGAGAGATCATAAAGTACTGATGGTAAATATCAGGATATAAAGTTGTCACAAAAGGTACATCCTGTGGACCATAAAAAAAGGAGTAGATATTCTCTTGTGATGTTTCCAAAGTTGGATGCTGAATATTCTTAAAATGTAAAATACACACTAAATTTTAAACTTTTATTTAACATTTACTATACAAAATCATGCTTGTATTTTGGATTATGACATACATTTTTAGTATAATTTTCTTTAATATTGAAAGAGAAAACATCAGGCAAATACTATTTTGCTTCAGAGCTTATTCTTATTTAGTTTTTTTACCTTGGTAAACATGCTCCCACTCTTTTTTGTTCTTGTTAATCCTCACTCGAGGATATTTTCATGCTCCCACTCTTTTTTGTTCTTGTTAATCCTCACTCAAGGATATATTCCCTTTGATTTTAAGGGAGAGTTGAAAAGAGGGGGGAAGACAGAGAGAAACATTGATGTGAGAGAAACACAATTGGTTGCCTCCTGCACGTACACCCACCAGGCCCCAGGCTGGGAGGAGCCTGCAACCAAGGTATGGGCCCTTGGTGGGAATCAAACCCAGGCTTCTTTGGTCCGCAGGCCTATGCTCTATCCACTGAGCAAAACCGGCTAGGGTAGCATGCTCCCAACTCTTTAGGGAAACACTGATGAAAAGATTTTTTAAGGGACTGCTTTGGGCAGCAGGAACTCATGGAAACTAACTGAGGCATGGCATAGTGGCACAGTCAGATTTTTTTTTTTCCTCAGATTTAGTCTTAAAAACATCACTTCATTGCCAGCTGATGACTTCACTGCCTGAATTTATAGACAATATTAGGATCACACCCTTTACTGCTCCAATTTACATTTCCAATCTACATCAGTACTCATCGATACCTCATTTTTTCCCCTCCTGAAAACAGAGAGAAAGCATAACAGAGAAAGTTAGGCTCCTCCCTGTGTGTGGTGTCAATACTCCCCTTGGTAGGGAGTCCAGTTCCCTCCCACATCCTGTAGGTCAGGCAAACTTCATCCTGTCCTCCCGTGCCTCCTCCCACATTTCAACACACTTCTATTTACTGCTACCTTTTTCTTTTCTTTTTAAAAATATATTTTTATTGATTTTTATAGAGAGGAAGGGGGAGGAATAGAGAGTTAGAAACATCCAGAGAGAAACACCCATCAGCTGCCATTTGCCCACCCCCTACTGGGGATTGAGCCTGTAACCAAGGTACATTCCCTTGACCAGAATCCAGCCACGGACCCTTCAGTCTGCAGTGGTTCTCAACCTTCTGGCCCTTTAAATACAGTTCCTCATGTTGTGACCCAACCATAAAATTATTTTCGTTGCTACTTCATAACTGTAATGTTGCTACTGTTATGAATCGTCATGTAAATATCTGATATGCAGGATGGTCTTAGGCGACCCCTGTGAAAGGGTCGTTCGACCGCCAAAGGGGTCGCGACCCACAGGTTGAGAACCTCTGGTCTAGAGCCCTTGCTCTGTCTACTGAGCCAAACTGGTTAAAAGTATTTATTGCTATCTTTACCTTCAGCATATAAACATGTTCATAGACCTTCCATATATAAATTTAAAATATGTATTTAAACATAAATATATAATATGTAAACTTTATATAAGATATAAAATTTATATTGCATATAATAAAATGATATATTTTAGATATATTTGTAGAAATATAGGAAATGAGTGCATAAAATAAATTAAAATGTGCATTTTAATTTTTGTTAATCCTCACCCAAGCATATGTTTGTTTTTACTGATTTTAAAGATAGGGGAAGAGGAAGAAAGAGAGAGAGAAAGAGTGAGAGAGAGGAAGAAAGGGAGAAACATCAATGTATGAGAGAAACATTGATTCCTTGCCTTTCATATGTGCTCCTAGCAGGGGTCAAACTCATTACCTGGGTATGAGCCCTGACAGGGAATTGAACAGGCAAACTTTCAGTGCACGAGAAGACCTTCCAAACAACTGAGCCACACTTGCCAGGCTGTACATATATTTTACATAAAATAAAAATAAAGTACACTTACTCAACTCTGTGCTTCTTTTCTATCTAAAACCTCATCTTTCCTTCATATCTAAATTTATTAAAAGACTGCCATTGCCATCTTCATTTCCTCACTTCTCCTCCACTCTTCAACTCACTTAATTTTGGTTTTCATTACAACATTCCTTCTTATTTGCAATTAACAATCTTAATAATAAATTTCTATGTTCATGAAAGTTTTTCTCCTTACCTGAGATTTGCTACAGCTTTGAATATTTATTTCCTTTGAGAAATAAATTTAAAGTAATTTTTTAAACTAACATAATTCCAACTAAAGAAATTTCAGACAGCTGAGGTATTCTGTTATCTGTGATAATTAATTAATATATGCTTATCATATAGCATATATTTTATTAATATATTTACTCCGACATAACTTCAATGTCGGAGTAAATATATTAATATATTATATGCTATATGATAAGAAAAATTTGCAACAAGGGGTACCTACCAGCACTCCCCAAACAAAAACCGCCACCATGAATATAAAATAAGCCCCTTCTTAGGGCCTCTGACTTTCGCTTTGGTACATATACACGGACAGGAACATTGCTGAAAGTTGTGTCCATCACAGTGACAGTTTCATCAGATGTGGGTGGGACATCTTGAAAGCTCATAAAAAACATTAATGTGTTCATGAAATGGTTGATTCCCAGGACTTCACCAACCAGGGCCTAAAAGGAAAGAAAGAAAACAAATACCATCCCAGGTTACAAACAACAGATGCCAGTGTTGTTTATGAACATAGAAGTATGCATATATGCTCCCATGAGCCCTGTGTCCTGTTACCACAGCTGAATCTCAATGACACAGAAATATTCGAGATTCAGAATCTTTACCATAATACTTGCCTCAGATTAAAAAAAAAGATATTTAAAGAATTCTTGAGATATTACAACTTGGAAGAATCTAGGCTTCAGTTCATTATGAGCTTTGAAATACATTTAAAAAATATATTTAATTTCAGAGAGGAAGGGAAAGAGAGAGAGAGATAGAAATATCAATGATGAGAGAGAATTATTGATTGGCTGCCTCCTGCACGCCCCACACTGGCAATCAAGCCAGTAACCTGGGCATGTGCTCTGAAGAGGAATCGAACCGTGACCTCCTGGTTCATAGGTCGACGCTCAACCACTGTGCCACACCAGTCAGACAGACAGCTCCACATGCTGACCAGGCCTTAGCATGAGGGTGTCCTCTACCTGCTCCTCTCTACAGTGACAGAAGGGGTGGAGACTCCAACCCCCAATGGACTGTCATCTGTGCTCTTTATCTCTATCTAATCTAATAAAAGAGAAACATGCAAATTGATCACACCTCTACTACATCCCAGGGTACCTACCAGCACTCCCCAAACAAAAACCGCCACCATGAATGTAAAATAAGCCCCTTCTTAGGGCCTCTGACTTTCGCTTTGGTACATATACACGGACAGGAACATTGCTGAAAGTTGTGTCCATCACAGTGACAGTTTCATCAGATGTGGGTGAGACATCTTGAAAGCTCATAAAAAACATTAATGTGTTCATGAAATGGTTGATTCCCAGGACTTCACCAACCAGGGCCTAAAAGGAAAGAAAGAAAACAAATACCACCCCAGGTTACAAACAACAGATGCCAGTGTTGTTTATGAACATAGAAGTATGCATATATGCTCCCATGAGCCCTGTGTCCTGTTACCACAGCTGAATCTGAATGACACAGAAATATTCAAGATTCAGAATCTTTACCATAATACTTGCCTCAGATTAAAAAAAAGATATTTAAAGAATTCTTGAGATATTACAACTTGGAAGAATCTAGGCTTCAGTTTATTATGAGCTTTGAAGAACATTTTAAAAATATATTTAATTTCAGAGAGGAAAAGAAAGGGAGAGATAGAAATATCAATGATAAGAGAGAATCATTGATCGGCTGCCTCCTGCAAGCCCCACACTGGTGATCAAGCCAGTAACCTGGGCATGTGCTCTGACCAGGAATTGTACCATGACCTCCTGGTTCATAGGTCGACACTCAACCACTGAGCCACACCAGCCAGACAGACAGTTCCACATGCTGACCAGGCCCCAGCATGAGGGTGTCCTCTACCTGTGCCTCTCTACAGTGACAGAAGGGGTGGAGACTCCTACCCCCAGTGGACCATCATCTGTGCTCTTTATCTCTATCTAATCTAATAAAAGAGAAACATGCAAATTGACTGCACCTCTGCTATGCCCCAAGCCATGCCCACCAGCCAATCCTGGCAGCCACGGAGCTGGAGCAAGCAGGAGGCTTGGTTGCCCCGGAGATGGAGGAAGCCAAACTTCCCGCCTGCCCTGGCCGGCTTGGCCTCCGCTCAAGGCAACAAAGTTTCAATTATAGAAGATAAATAAATCCCAGATACCTGCTTCCAGCCAGCCTCCACTGAGAAATTGGGTGGCTGGGGGCCGTGGCCAGCTGGCAAACAGCCATCAGCCCCTCACCCAGGGTGGCCACACCCTCATGGGGTGAGGTTTCCCTCTGGGGGCCTTGGCCAGCATGCAAACAGCCATCAGCCCCTCACTCAGACTGGCCAGACACTCCAGCAGGACCCCACACCCTGAAGTGGGTGTGGACAGCCTGAAAACGGCCCTCAGCCTCTCACCCAGGCTGGCCAGGCACCCCAGGGGGGACCCTCAACATGAAGGGGCTGTGGCCAGCCTGCAAACAGCCATCAGCCCCTCACCCAGGCTGGCCAGACACTCCAGCAGGACCCCACACCCTGAAGTGGGTGTGGACAGCCTGAAAACGGCCCTCAGCCTCTCACCCAGGCTGGCCAGGCACCCCAGGGGGGACCCTCAACATGAACGCTGATCCGGGACACCCTTCAGGGCAAACCAGCCGGATCCCAGACTGCAAGAGGTCACAGGCCCGGTTGAGGGACCCCCCTGAGTGCACAAATTTTCGTGCACCGGGCCTCTAGTAGTGTTATATTATGCTTCCCCATGTTGCCTAGTGTGAGTTCTGCACAAGCACTCCAACCAATTAACAGTGTGATATTGAAGAAATCACATACATATTAGGCTGATTTTAAGTGTTAACACAGAAAGTTGAGATGCAGGTCACAGCATTTACTTACTTAATTTTGCAAATAAATTTAAAATTTCTACAACCTATTATGTAGAGGAGGCATCAAAATGTATCCCACAAAAGTAGTTTATGCCAATTTAGTTGGCCTTCTGGCTTTAAATCAAAGTTAAATACAGAAAATACAAAACCATCTTTCAAAACATTTATCACTGGACTCAAGTCATTTATCCTGAAAGAATGAGACTATTTCAAATATTTTTTAAATGATAGAGAATGGCACTAAGTTATGCCATTTAAGGACAGGAATTTAGTTATGAAGACAAATTGCAATGTTGTACAAGAAAGTACAAAGTATGAAATTTTTAATGTGACTTTATAATTCCACAAGTTTTTAGATTATACTAGCAAGTATGATAAACATAAAACTGAAGACTAAAAAGCCACTGGTGTGTGCTAAAACTATCACCCAGTGTCTCTGCAGTCTGAATTGAATAATTAGGGTTTTAAAGTTTCTTTGACTCTTCCCTTTAGTAAAGTATTATGAATTAGAGCAGCAGATTAATATCTCAGACCAACTTACTCTCTTTATACCGACTCTAAAATCCCAAAACAATTTTTGACGTAAATTTGAAATTTCAAATGATAAAGAGGGAAAATTTTGACCAACTCTGGAATTTATATGCCTCAGTGTATGGACAAAATCGTTTCTTATACCTTAGTCATACAAAGCTCTATCAGCTAAGGAAGTAAATAACAGTTGAATTTCTGATGATCAAAGCTGAGAAATAGTGCCTATGTTATATATTGCACTGATTCAAAGCTATATTAAATGCCAAAAGAGATTGTTAAAATACCTTTAAAAAGGGAGTGTGTCTGGGTGCTGGGGGGGGGGGGGGGGGGGGGGGGAGGAGCAAGGAAAGCGCTAAAAAAACAAGAGTTTTATTAGTCAGGCTAATTGTCCTTGGATTATTTATTTATTTATTTTTTGCTACAGGCAAATTGCTACTGATAAAAACCAAGAGTTTTATTAGTCAGGCTAATTGTACTTGGATTATCTTTTTTTTTTTCTGCTACAGGCAAATTGCTACCTAGAAGATTAAAGAAGATAATAAATGGTTTCATTTCTAGGTAATGAGCTTCACTCAGAAAGAACCATAGGTCTTTGAGGACCAGCCATAGTGGACAGCTAGTCAGCCAGTTGCTTGGTCACCTCAGCAGCTCACCATCTACTGGACATCACACATTTCCCTGGCCTTTACCAGCGACCTGTTTCCAAATATCTCAGTAAGAATTCATTTTCATGTCTGAATACAAGATCATTGCACAGAATGTTGTAACTAACCAGAGTATTGCTCAGTCCTACCATTCCTGCAGTTCATGCTTTAACATGCTTCCTTCTGGCTGTGACTTTTTGTTTTTCTCAGCTGACACGATTTGTCCTTTAATATTTAGAATCAAAACTACCTGCAGTTCATGCTTTAACATGCTTCCTTCTGGCTGTGTTCATGCCAATGACTCACAAGAAGACTTTTTGTTTTTCTCAGCTGACACAATTTGTCCTTTAATATTTAAAATCAAAACTACTTCCTTCATTTGACTACTTCCTTCATTTTCATTCTGCTAGTGGTCGGCCTTAAGGAATAGTTAAAATATAAGAACGATTTTAAAATCAGCAACTTAAAGAGCAAAACGTCCAAGACAGTAGAAGTTGTTAAAAGTAATACAACAGATATGTTCTCCTGATTAAACTGTTAGATATTGAGTCAATAAAATTCTATACTTACCACATTTGATATGGTGTTAAGTATGAAGGTCAACCCAATCAGTTTCCATGGCTCCTCAATATTATCTGGGAGAGGTGTATAACCATAATATGCCGTGAAAATGCCCACCAACAGGAGCAAAATAGTCTTTCTTCCCATGCTGTTTCCTGTCTGCTCTCCTTGCCAGCGCAGCAAATACACTTTGAAATATTCAGAGACAGAACTTTCATAACCAGGTTTGGACCTATCATAAAGTGTTATCTAACTTCCTGAACACAAACTCCACTGCTCCCTGTGTCGTTTCATTGCCTGTTCAGAAATAAACAGTAGAAGGACAAAGATCACTGTAAACATATAGCACTTACTGTTTGCAAGTTTTGCCTTGTCCAACTTCCTTACTAGGTGGCTAGGCAGTCAAACAATTTATTGCATATTATGAGGTGCAGAATACTTTCATTATTTTTTTTAAAGGCCTGAGGAAAATTCAACAAACCCGGTATATGATTCAAATAACACATCTCAGAGAGAAGGAAAACAAATCTTTTGAAAGTATTGGGAGCTTTTACAAAGCAAGATGTATAGGCTCACTTAACTTTTATAGGATTATAACTTTCGATTGTCTTGCTACAACTTTGAACGCCAGTAAGTAATACTAGTTATGTTAAAATTATACCACAATCATGAAGATAGCTAACAGTTTTTGAGCACTTAACTCTGTAGTCGAGTCAGTATACCAAAACTTTTAAATTTTATTTACTCCTCAGTAGTACTACTGTCATGTGAGAGAGCAATAAACAGACGGAGGAAAGTTCAAAAGTTGCACAAGCTCATTCAGCCCTATGGAGTGAATGGAGTGAAGCCAGGACCGCCCTCTGTGAGTCTCTTACACTGAAACCTCACTTGGCCCAGTTCATCAATTAGTCTCAGATCATAGATAAGCAACTGAGATTAAGATGAATACTTAGCCAAGATCATGCAAAACCAAGTGACAGTGTTGGAGACACTGATTGTTCGCTGAATATCCATGTGCCCCTATAATTTTTAGATCCCTTCTCTAGCAGTGAAGTAAGGTGATGGGACCCCAGCTAGCCAAAGGGATCAGATATAAATTCATGTGTGTCATTTCCAGACAGAAGTGATTAGAATCCACAGGACCTGGAAACTACCTCTTGAGTTGGTGGCATCACAAAATATAGGAATCAAACAGGCAAACTTTTGGTGCACGGGATGACGCTCATTCAACTGAGCCACACTGGCCAGGGCAGTCGAGGCTACGTTAAAAGATAATTTGGCTGAATATATGATTTTAGTTGTCCTTTTCTCAAATCCTTTAAATATGTCATTCTGTCATCTTCTAGCTTGTCTAGTTTCTGAGAATTTTGCTCTTCAGTGAAGTTTTGTATCTCTGTATACTGGTATACTGTATTTCCCCCCGCCATGTGGTTTCTTTCAATTATTGGCTTTCAGCAATTTGGTTGTGATGTATCCTTTTATAATTTCTTCCTGTTTATCTTACTTCAGGTTTGTTGAGCTTCGGGATCAGTGACTGCAGTTTTCAAAAATTTTGGGGGAAAATGGTTGTATTGAGCTCAGACAACTACCCACCCTTTTTGGGTTGTAGTTTGGGTTGTGGAATTGGTTTAGCTTACAGCTCCCGTTTATTTGCTGGCCTCGCGGAGTTATGTCCCCCCTTTCATAGTACATTGTGCAGCTGGTCTAGGATGGCCCGAGACATTTTTCTCAAGCTCTTTTTTATATAACATTTTATCCTGTCCAGAGCTCTACATTATGGTTCCAGCTGCCTCAGTCTCCCCAAAATTCCATTTCTACCTCCTCAATTCCAATCAATTACCTGAACAATGTTCTGTAGGTTTCCTCCAGGCAGAAGGCTGACACAATTGTAGGATTGACCTCATTCATTACTCTTCTCTCCCTTAAGGGTATTTGCCATTATCTCAGGTATGAAAACAGGTGTTTCAATCATTGTTTAAAAAGTGTATGCATGCATATAAGCATATTGACGCAGACAAAAGGGGGTGAGGGGGAGGGCAGGACTGGGGGGTTAGGGGGAACAATGAGGGGATAAGGACACATTTCCAGTGGTTCTCAACCTTCCTAATGCCACGACCCTTTAATACAGTTCCTCATGTTGTGGTGACCCCCAACCATAAAATTATTTTTGTTGCTACTTCATAACTGTAATTTTGCTACTGCTATGAATCGGAATGTAAATATCTGATATGCTATATGTGTTTTCCGATGGTCGCGACCCACAGGTTGAGAACCGCTGCATCAATAAAGAAAAAATAAAAAAATAAAATAAAAAGAGAAGCTGTCTATTTTCACCAAGGCCATAAGTGAAACTCAAATTATTTTTTAAATGAACATGCTTTAAAATTGACATTTTATTGTATAGTTTTATGCAATAAAACTATATCCAAATGTTAACACATGGATACATTTGTAAAACTACTATGCAATCAGGATACAGAACACATCCACCACCTCAAAAACTCTTACTTTCTGAACCTTTGTAGTCGTATCCTTTCTCCACCCCTCATCCCTGGCAACCATTGGTCTGTTCTCCATCATGATAGTTTTTTCATGTAATATAACTGAAATCATACAGTATATACTATTTTGAGACTGGATTCTTATACTTAGCATAACCCCTTTGACTTATGTTCAAGTGCTGGGTGTATCTAATTGGCTATTTTAGAAAACAGATGATCTAAACTGTAAAAGGTCTGGCTTTTATTGTATTCACATCAATTTAATATCTTCCTCAGAGTAAATGACAGGGCTGTTTGTACAGCAAGTACCAAATACAAATATTAGACAATAAAGGCATAGGAGACTGCTTTGTTTGGCAAGTTCCACAATGAACACAATGTGATAGATATTTTTATCAGCAAAACATAACACGGATAATATTTTTTGGGTCAAATTGCTGATTAAGCATGCAATTTCCACTGCTATATCTCATTGGAATCATTGTATGAGTTCTTACCCAGGGCATTTCCATTATTTGTACATCATGTAGTTTGTCCTTGACTAAAGACTGAAAATTCTTCTCTCTTTCTGCTGAAGGCCAGTAGTGCTAAAATTATTTTTTGTACAAAACCCGAAAAGATGTAACAACATTATGTTCTTGTAATTATGGAATCACTCATATACTCATCATAAGATCTAAAAACCACTTGATAAGAAAATAAATATAATCTATACAAATAAAAGGTAATATGCTAATTAGATCAGATAGACCAAATGTCTTCTGGATGTCCTTCCAGACAAAGCCACAGCAGCTGTGAGGGCCGAGGAAGGCTGGCAGCCGTGGCGGCCGGCAGTGGCAGCAGCAGTGGGGTGATGGGGGCGGCATTTTCCCCTGATCGGTCCAGTTGCCTTCCACAGAGGGTGGCCAGACTGTGGCTTAGGCCCACTCCCCTAAGCCATCAGTAGGACATCCCCTGAGGGTTCCTGGACTGTGAGAGGGGACAGGCCAGTCTGAGGGACCCCTCCAGTGCACAAATTTTCATGCACTGAGCCTCTAGTATTATCATGAAAGCATTTCTCATTAATCCATTGCTGTCAAACTTTAGAAAGTTGAAAAGTTGTCCAGTTGTTTCTGCATCTCTACATGTACGATATATATTTTTAAAGTGTGCATTTGATACTATTACTCAAGATGAAAATCAGTAATGCAATCACCCATATCAAATAATTACAAATGGTAAATAAAGCTCAAAAAATGTAGAAGAGAGTAATTAATAAAGATATGAGGATTAATTAATGACATTAAAATAAACATGATATAAAAAGGATCAACAAAAGACTATACCACCTTTATAAAGGTTGGTAAATTGATAAATCCTTAAGTGGCTCATAAAAAAAATAAATAACAGAAATAAGAAAAAAGACCACTACAGATTCTAATGCCATTTTATTTTATTTTTTAACTTTATCTTTATTGTTGAAAGTGTTAAAGATGTCCCCCTTTTACCCCCATTTACACCTCCAAACATGCTCCCATCCCCTCTCTAGGCCTTCCTCGTCTGTCCATGAGTTATGCATATATGCATATAAATTCATTGGCTAATCACTTTTCTTCCCCCCCCACCCCCCCACCCCCCGCTTCCCTCTGAAATACATCAGTCTGTTGAATGCTTCCATGTCTCTGGATCTTTTTTATACATCAGCTTATTTTGTTCATTAGATTCCACATATAAGTGGGATCCTGTGATACTTGTCTTTCTCTGACTGGTTTATATCACTTAGCATAATAATCACCAGGTCCCTCCATGCTATCTCAAAGGGTAAGAGGTCCTTTTTTTTTTACAGCTGCGTAGTATTCCATTGTGTAAATGCACCACAGTTTTTAATGCATTTATCTACTGATGGGCACTTGAGTTGTTTCCAGATCTTAGCTATTGTAAATTGCGCTGCTATGAACATAGGGGTGCATACATTCTTTCTGATTGGTGTTTCTGGCTTCTTAGGCTATATTCCTAGAAGTGGGGTCACTGGATCAAATGGCAGTTTCATTTTTAATATTTTGAGGAAACTCCACACTGTTTTCCATAGTGGTTGCACCCCACCAGCAGTCTGCATTCCCACCAGCAGTGTACTAAGGTTCCTTTTTCTCCGCATCCTCTCCAGTACTTGTTGTTTGCTGATTTATTGATGATAGTCATTCTAGCAGGTGTAAGGTGGTACCTCATTGTCATTTTAATTTGCATCTCTGATTATTAGTGACATTGAACATGTTTTCATATGTCCCTTGGCCATTTGTATGTCCTCATTGGAGAAGTGTCTATTCAGGTCTTCTGCCCAGTTTTAAATTGGCTTGTTTATCTTCTTTTTGTTGAGATGTTTGAGTACTGTATATATTTTGGAAATTAACCCCTTATCAGATGTATCATTGGCAAATATGTTCTCCCTACAGTGGGTTCCCTTTTAATTTTGATGCTGGTTTCTTTTTGCTATGCAGAGCTTTTTATTTTGATGTAGTCCCATTTGTTGATTTTTCCTTTGTTTCTCTTATCTTAGGCCATGTATCAGTGAAAGTTCTGTTCCACGAGACAGCCGATATTTTGTTTCCATGTTTTCTTCTAGGATTTTTATGGTTTCATGACTCACATTTAAGTCTTTTGTCCATTTTGAGTATATTCTTGTATATGGTGAAAGTTAGTGGTCTAGTTTTATTTATTTATTTTTTGCATGTACCTGTCCAATTATCCCAACACCATTTATTGAAAAAACTGCCTTGACTCCATTGTATGCTCTTGCCTCCTTTGTCAAATATTAATTGAGCATAATGGCTTGGATTGATTTCTGAGTTATCTATTCTGTTCAATTGATATATATGCCTGTTCCTTTGCCAGTACCAGTCTGTTCTGATTACAGTGGCTTTATAGTATAGCTTGATCTCTGGTATTATGATCCCACCAACTTTCTTATTTTTTTTCAAGATTGCTGGGTTTATTCGGGCCTTTTTTAGTTCCATATAAATTTTTGGAGTATTTGTTTCAGATCTTTAAAATATGCTGTTGATATTTTGATAGGGATTACATTGAATCTGTAGATTGCTTTGGGTAGTGTGGACATTTTAAGGATATTAATTTTACCAATTCATAAACATGGTATATTCTTCCACTTATTTATATCTTCCTCTGTCTCTTTTTTCAATGTTCTGTAGTTTTCTGAATACAAGTCTTTTACCTCCTTGGTTTAGTTTATTCCTAGGTATCTTAAATTTTTTTTTGTTATAATGGTAAATGGGATTTCTTTTATAGTTTCTCTTTCTGAAAGTTCTGGTGTATACAAATGCCATTGATTTCTGGGTGTTAATTTTGTATCCTGCTACATTGCCAAATTCATTTATTAAATCTAGTAGTTTTTTGGTGGAGTCTTTAGGGTGTCCTATAATATCATTTTAAAAGATAAAATATTATAAACAATATCATGTCAATAAATTTAAAATCTTGAAAAAATAGATAAATCTCTTGAAAAAAAAAAGTCATCTGAGAATAAGTTTTAAACAAGCTGGATGTCAACATAACTATAAGTGATATTTAATCTGCAATTTTAATAACTTTCTACAATAAAAGCCACAGGCAAGATGTTTTCACTGTTAAATTCTTCAAACCACTGAAAGAAAAAAGAATGCCAGTCTTATACACACTTTTCAAAGAAGAAAAAAAATATAGATGGAGTATTTTAAAAATCATTTTATATAACCAGCAGACTTGAACCCCAAATTTGACAAGGGCAGTAAAACAGAAGAAAGTAACAGATAAAAATCTCTCATAAAAGCAAATACAAATTCTAAGCACAATGTTAGCACATAGAACCAAACTATATTATATATATCACTAATAGAATTAACTTTAATTATGCATATTGTTTTAACATTTGACAAGTGTGTTAATGGAAGTTCTTTAATAATAAAAATATGATAAGCTTAAAGATGCAGAGGAAGCATTTAAATGAATTCAACCTTGAATAATAATAAGTATAAATCCCTAACCAAACAATCTAATCTAATAAAAGAGAAACATGCAAATAGACCACACCTCTGCTACGCCCAAGGCATGCCCACCAGCCAATCAAAGCAACTATATGCAAATTAACCCAATCGAGATGGCAGTCGGCAGCCACGGAGCTGGAGCAAGCAGGAGGCTTGGTTGACCTGGCGATGGAGGAAGCCAAGCTTCCCGCCTGCCCTGGCCGGCTGTGGCCTCCATTCAAGGCAACAAAGTTTCAAGTATAGAAGATAAATAAATTTCATATACCTGCTTCCACCCAGCGTCCACTGGGAGCTTGGGTGGCTGAGGGCTGTGGCCAGCCTGAAAACAGCCATCAGCCCCTCACCCAGGCTAGCCAGGCACCCCAGCGGGGACCCCAACCCTGATCCGGGACACCCTTCAGGGCAAACCAGTTGGCCCCCACCCATGCACCAGGCCTCTATTCTATATAATAAAAGGGTAATATGCAAATTGACCCTAACAGCAGAATGACTGGGAATGACTGGTCACTATGACACACACTGACCACCAGGGGGCAGACACTCAATGCAGGAGCTGCCCCCTGGTGGTCAGGGCGCTCCCACAGGGGGAGCTCTGCTCAGCCACAAGCCAGGCTGACAGGCTGCCAGTATAGCGGTGGTGGTGGGAGCCTCTCCCGCCTCCTCAGCAGCACTAAGGATGTCCGACTGCAGCTTAGGCCTGCTCCTCACTGGCAAGTGGACATCCCCCAAGGGCTCCCGGGCTGCCAGAGTGATGTCTGACTGCCAGCTTAGGCCCAACCCCCTGGGGAGTGGGCCTAAGCCAGCAGGTGGTCATCCCCCGAGGGGTCCCAGACAGCGAGAGGGCACAGGCCGGGCTGAGGGACCCCCCCGAGTGCACAAATTTTTGTGCTCTGGGCCTCTAGTAGAAAATAATTTCCCTAACTTCTTCAAGGGTATTTATGAGAAAGTTAGATCTAATATCATATCACATTTAATAGTAAAATATAAAATTATTTATTGCTAAAATCAAGAAAAAAAATAAGATCCCTTCTCACCACCTCAATTCAACATTGTCCTGGAGATCTTGACCAAATGTAGTAAGATAATACAAGGAAATCAAAGTCAAACATATTGGAAAAAAAGAAAGAAAGACAACTGCCTTTCTTGGAAGATGATATGATCATGTAAGAAGAAATTTCTAAGGAATTTATAAGTCAGAGTTAATAAGTAAATTTAGGAGTCTTAATATATAAGCTCAATATTAAAATATCAAATATATTTCTTTATACTATAAGAAATATAGGACAATAAAATTAAAACATTATGACCCATTCACAATATCAACCAAAAAATCAAATTCTTATAATTAAATCTAGCAAAAGACTTGTAAAACTTTGATGTTGTAAACTACAAAACACTGCGGAGAGAAGTTAGAAAAGAAATCAATTGAGATATACTCCATGTACATGGATTGGAAATTGCATCATTTTTAACATAAACATTGTCCTAAAAATAAACCATAAATGCAATGAAATCTGACTTAAAATCTCAGAAAATTTTTTTGGGAAAACTGACAAGCAGATTCCAAAGGCTTTTGTTTGTTCTTTTTTTGGGGGGGTTGGGGGGGTTGTTTTTTTTACATTATTTTTTCTGTGTGTGTGTTTTTTTTGTTTGTTTGTTTTGTTTATGTTTTGTTTTGCAATTAACATAGAATGACCAAGACAATTTTTAAGCAGAAGGAAATTGAAGTATTTACTAAACCAGATTTTGAACTTAGGACAAAGATCAGTGAAGTTGAATAACAATAGAAAGTATTCAAAATAAAGCATCCAGAGAGGAAAGAATAAAGAGAGTCTCAGTGACCTCTGGGAAAATATCAAGCAGTTTAATATGTGTAATTAAAGTTCCAGAAAGTGGTAGCAGATATGTTATGAAAGTAGGGGGAAACAGATAAATTATCTAAAGTTAGAAAGGGCCACAATTTTTCTAAATCTGAAGAAAACTATAAACTAAAAGATTCTAGAAGCTCAATAAATCCCACCAAAATAATAAAAATATAAACCACAGCAAGATACCTCATAATCAATTTGCTGGAAAAAAAAGTGGCAAAAAGAAAGTCTTCAAACCAACCAGAGAGAAAAAGGAACATTACTTACAGAAGTATCCTATATAATATAATCCTATATAATAAAAGGCCAGAGGCATCACCACCGAAATGACCAGAGACCAGACCACCACAGCCCCCCATGGGCTGGCCCCACCCCCAAGCAAGCGATTAGGGGCAATCAGGCAAGTAGGGAGAGTGGTTAGGGGTGATCAGGTAGGCAGATGGCCCCTTGCAGGGCTGGCCCTGCCCCCAAACAAGCAGTTAGGGGTGATCAGGTAGGCAAGTAAGTGGTTAGGTGTGATCAGGTAGGCAGGCGAGCGGTTAGGGGCGATCAGGTAGGCAGACGGCCCCTCACAGGGCAGGCCCCGCCCCCCAGCAAAGAAAGAGGGAGGCCCAGGCCAGCCAAGCCATTGCACCACAGCCTGTCGCCTGTACAGGGAGACTACCAGTGGCAGGGGAGGGGGGGCAGCACTGCACAGATGGCAAGCAGTGGCAGCGGCGGGGGGTGGGGCCAGCTGTCTGCAGCTGGGGAAAGGAAAACCCTGATAGGCCCTGATCTCAGGCCAGGCCTAGGAACCCTACCCGAGGTGTCCGGATTATGAGAGGGTGCAGGCCGGGCTGAGGGATCCTCCCTGAGTACACGAATTTTCGTGCACCAGACCGCTAGTAAATAATAAAATGCTAATATGCAAATAGACTGAATGGTGGAACAACTAGAACAACCAGAACAACTGAACAACCAGTTGCTATGACATGCGCTGACAACCAGGGGCCATGCGCAGAACATGGCTGGCATAGGCCATGGTGGGATGGTGGAGCAGTTGAGGAGGGGTGCCAGACCAAGGCAGGGTGCCGGTTGCTGTCATCAGGACGAGCCTCTGATGGTTACTGAAAATTCTTTGCTCCCACGGGCCACAGTCCTGCCTGGCACTCGCACCTGCTGCCAGTGCTGACCCCGCTCGTACCCACTGCCAGCGCCAGCCCTGCTCGCACCTGCAGCTGGCGCTGGAGCCGCCGCTTGCACCCGCTGCCAGTGCCTGGCACTGGTCCCAATCGCTCAGCACCATCAGCGGGTGGGAGCAGCAGTTGCTGGCCCTGATCATGCCTGAGGGCTTCTCCACCACCACCTACTCCTGAGGGGCTATCAGGGCAGCAGCTGCCATTCGCACCCACTGATGGCATTGGCCCCAATTGCTCTGTGCCATCAGCAGGTGCGAGCAAGGCCGGCGCCATCAGTGCATGGGAGTGGGGGCAGCAGGAGCAGGGCTGCTGGCAGACAGGGGACTGGGGCCGCAGCAGGAGGGGCTGGGTGGGGGCACGGAGGATGAGCCAAGACCCACCCCTGTGCTTACCGCAGCCTCGCGGCTCACAGTTCCTTTCACAGTGCATGAGTTTGTGCACTGGGCCCCTAGTATATACATAAGAATGACCACAGTCTTCTCATTAGAAGACCCATATGAAGACAGATCATCTTTAAAAGTGTTGGAGAAAAAAATAATCAAACCATAACCCCATTCGAAGTAAAATATTTTATTAAATGAGGGCACCTTAAAACTTTACTCAGAAAAAATGTTGAGAGAATTCATTGCAAGCATACTTACATTGCAGAAAATGATATAAGCAGGTTTTTAGGCAGAATAAAAATAATAAAAAACTTTGATCTATAAAAAAGAATGAAGAATTTCAGAAAGATAATCATTTGAGCCAATATAGATTGCTCCTCATTTAGAAAATATCTCAAAAGTTAAATAACTATTTAAATCGAAAATATTTTTAAAATTATGTTGAGTTCATAACACATGTAGATTCAAAATATATGGCCAAAATAATCTAAAAGAAGAGAGGAAAGAAATTGAAAAATTCTTACTACTTATGTGTACCATTATCATTTGAAGTTACATGTGATAAAATAAGGATACATATTGTAAACTCTTAAAGCAACCACTAAAAATTATAAAACAAATAACCCAATAATGGGGAAAACAATTAAATCATTAAAATACCAAATTAATTTTTTAAAAAGGCAGGAAAATGTTGAAACAATGAACAAATAGAAAACAAAGCAGACTGACTTAAACCCATCTATATGTTTCTCCAGACATGTCCTGAACATACAATTTCCATGTTATCAAAGAGCTCTGCTGTGTTGTGCCATATTTATCAGCATGTCTCTTTGAAATTACACAAATCAAAATGTTTCCCAACCCATAACATTCCTGGTGGGTTTCTATAATGGAAGCTTTTTGCACCAAGGCACAATAATCGACTAGTCAAAAAAGCAGTAGTTTGTACTGTTATCAAGTGGATTTTGAATCCCAAATTCCAAAAGACGCCACTGGGTGGCAGTGCTTCACTTAATTTGCAAGTACCTGAGTAGGAAGCTGCAAAAATTATCTGTTCTTGTTCTAGATCTTTCTCTGATAACTGTCCTTGCTTCTTTTCTAATGCATGTGTTTTAGTTATAAACTCTCTTGTAAGGACCAGTTTTAGCTGCATTCCACAAGTTTTTCCTTGTACTGGTATGTGGTGTTTTCATTATTATTTAAGTGGAAATATTTTCTAATTTTTATAGTGAATTATATTTTGACCATGAATTATTTAGTAATATGTTTATTTATTTTTAAATGGGGATTTTTGAATTATCATGTTATTCACTTCTAGCCTAATTCCACTGTAGCTAAAGATTATCCTTTACATAGCTTCCATCATTTTAAATATGATAACAATTGCTTATAGCCAAGAGTTTTTAAAAAAATGTTCCATGTGTATTTGAAAAGAAGGTGTGTTATGACATTACTTGATACTGGTTTCAATTTGTATAAATTAAATTTATTTTATTATTTTTCCAAAATCTACTTATTAATTTTAATCTGTTTATTCTATCAGTTACTAGAAAAAAAAATGTGTTAAATATCCCACTATGAGTCCTTAGCTTTTAAAAATCTTTCAATGTCTCCATGAAAACCCACAGAGAAACTTGGTTAATAAAACCAACGAAAGATGGACGACCGACTAGGAAGCAAAATGTGAGCTAAACCTGTACAGTTCTGCACAAACCTCCAAGGACAAACAATGGAAACAAGCCACCAACAGGTCCAAGGCCTGTGCAGCAGCAGCCTCTGTGCAGGGGGGAGCCCAGGGGAGCAACAGAGATCTTACCAACATGTATTCATCTGAAGTCTTAGTAACCAATTGGAAAGCAGTTGAAACTGGCAGGATTTGAGCATCCTAGTGAGTGAGTACAAGCTGTCCGCCATTAGATCTGAAGGGGATAGAAGAGTCTGGGCCCTACTACCCTTCAACACCAACCAATCTAAAGGATACAGAGGCATGTGTAAGGGGGAAAGAGCTGCCAATGACCCAAGCTGGAACAATTTGAGTGCCAGAATGAGTAACATCGTCTAGTTTATAACCCCAAACACAAAACAAATATCTGTCCCTAATGATTCCCAGCCACCTCCTTGATTTGGGTATTCTTGGATATGCTTTAAGGACAGTGAGTACAACAAATGTGATGTAAAGGAGGGAGGACTTCCTGTTGCAAATGGTGTCAAACAAAGGTACCTCCAGACAATCTTCCTACAAGGTTGGTGATTGTTTCTGCAAAGAGGCTTGGAGCACACTTCTGTGAACTGTCCTGTCCAGGAGGGCCCTTAGTCACTCCCTAAGGCACAGAGCTGAGCCTGTGATGTTGATGCCCCTCATACTTTAGGCAACTAGAATTAAATAGTTTAATGTTTTTCATCTTTATTTTTGCAAGTATTATCGATGTCCCCCTTTCCCCCATTGATCTCTCCCAGCTCGCCCAGGTCCCCCACCCCAGGCCTTCATCACCCTATTGTCTGTGCCCATGGGTTGGGCATATATGCATACAAGTTCCTTGGTGAATCTCTGATCTATTTTTGTTCATCAGTTTATGTTGTTCATCAGATTCCACATATGAGTGAGATCATGTGGTACTTATCTTCCTCTGGCTTATTTAGCTTAGCATAATGCTCTCCAGGTCCATCTATGCTGTTGCAAATGGTAGGAGTTCCTTCTTAATTCTTAATTAGGCCTATGTCCATGTGTTAAATTGCTCTTCCTGCTCAACTTCTGTTCTCACAAATGTAGTCATAGGTTGCTGATGTCAAGCAGGAGGAGATAATTTCAGGGTCAGGGTCGCAGGAAAATTTATGAGTTTGTTTTGGAGAAGGAAAGAATGTCTTCAAGGTAGCCGCGGCCAGCTGCTGACACCCAGGAGTCTGATAGGAAAAAGTGTTATCTGTGACTAAAGAAACACAGACTTCTCTCTCAGTTCCCTGGAACTCCTCCTTCCCTACTCCCTAACTGCATAAACCGCCCGTATTTTGCTTTTTGAGAGAGGGGGATTGAGGATCTTGCTCCTTGTCTTCTCACTTTGACTAAATAAATAAACCTTTCTGTCTCCAAGCACCAGTCTCAATGTTCTGGCTTTACCTGCACAAGAGGTTTTTATTTTTCCTTGATTGGAACTGGGAGCCAGTTATCCTAAATGATGTAAAAGAACTGGAATCAGATTCAGTACCATGAAGATAATTACTTTTATAACTTAAAATATATTTTAAGAAAGTGTAATGGAAATGAAATCAGAACCATGACAATATGACAGTATCAAATTTTTGTATAGATTTTATAAACCTCAGTGGGGAAAAACAACTCATTCCAATGCCATTCATTTTTTTTTTTTTTAATTTGGGAGAATCATGGATGTGTTTTATTTTGTTTTATTTTTTTTTATCCTAGGGGCCTTGAAATTAAGCTGAATAAAAATAGCTTTTTGCACATAGTTAATTTCTTTCTACTGTAAAAAATAGTGTTAGGGGCAGAAATAGAATATTGGGGAGTAGCTATAATTATAAGAAATTCTAATCATGCTCTATTAACTGTGATTGTTCTGTTCTGATTAGAAAAAAGCACATTCTAACCTGGCTAAGAGTCCTCTACCCTGGGACATGGGAGTTAACATCGGAATGCAGTCCATCTTCCTTTCCCAAGAACTGCCTACCCTTATGGAAAGATTTACAACCCTGTGGCTAAAACAATCTAGTCCCGCAGGCCCCCACCCTTTGCAAACCCAGCCCCTATTGCCTGTAATCTGGTCCCAGAGGTGGTGCCTGGAGGCACCTGCCCTCTGTGACACTCCCCCCCTCCACCACGCCACTCCCCCACCCCCCACCCCCCCACTCCGCATTACCTGTAATCTGTAACCATTATACCTTGCCTGCTTTCCCATGCCTGTAATTCTTACTCTCCCACATAATTTTTGCCTCCTACCCAATAGAAGCAGCTGGCTTATGGTGGGGGGCAGAGCAGATTTTTGTGGATGACCTGCTGCTCTCCATACTTCCTGCATTATTGGAATAAACGCTCATATATGATTTAATCATGTCTCTGCTTAATTGGCTCAAGTAGTGACAGGCAGTTCGGACCCCTTGGTTGTCTGTTTACAGTAGTGTGTTTTTTATGGACTGTTGAAATTGTCATTTTTAATTGTCTTCTGAAAAAGGAAGGTATGATATAATGTCTAGTCTTAACTAAACAAGGTATATAGTCAAATGGCTTGTAGATTTTCACCCCGACCCCCACCCCACTTACAGGTACACACACACATACACACACACACATTTCTTGCCACATATTTATTTTTAACTTAACTTGATTCAACTGATTATGCTTAATACCTAAGATTCATACTACTGTACTACACATTTTTTTTCACAGCAATAAGTCTTCAGTTTTAACATATGATTCTGCTCAACAAAAGGCTTGCAGAAGTGATTTACTTTTGGGGTATTTCTAGATAATATATTTAGGGTGTTTGTAGAAAAGTTTTTCACTACATACTCAGATGAAATACATTGTCGAATGCATATTTAGATTTGACTGAATTATAATGCTGTTCTGCTGCTTTTTTAAAAAACAAAACAAAACTGAAAATAAAAAAAGGCCTTTCCAAAATATCTAAATCCTAATCCCTGTGAATGTTACCTTATATATAGGGATAGAAAGGGAGTATCTGCAAATGTAAATTGGAAACAGCCCAAGTGTCCCTCAGCAGATGAATGGATAAAAAGAGCTGTGGTACATTTTCACAATGGAATACTACACGACTGTAAGAAAGAAAATAAAAAAGAAACTCTTACTATTTTCAGCAGCATGGAAGGACCTGGAGAGTGTTATGCAAGTGAAATAAACCAGTCAGAGAAATATAAGTATCACATGATCTCACTCAGATGTGGAATCTAATGAACAAAATAAACTGAGGAACAAAATAGACCCAGAGACATAGACAGATGGAACAGACAGACAGATTTCAGAGGGAAGCAGGAGTGGGGCTAGAGATGGGAAGAGATTAACTGGGAATTTATATGCATATATTTATAGCTCATGGACACAGACAATAGTGTGGTGAAGGTCTGGGAGGAGCGGGTGCAGGGTGGAGGGGGTCAATGGAAAAAAATAAACAAGAGGACATCTGTAATATTTTAAACAATAAAGATAAATTTAAAAAAAAGAATCTCAAAATGGGAAGATTGTTCTGGATTATTTGGATAGAACCTGAATGCAAACACATGTATCCTTCTAGGAGGAGGAGGAGGAGAAGGCCATGTGAAGATGCGGCAGCGAGATTTGCAGATGCCAGCCTTTGAGATTAAGGTGATCTGGCTAGAGCAAGGAGTACTGTTAGCCACCCGGTGAAAGAGGCAGGGGTTCAGCCATCTGGGACCTCCAGAGTGAGCATCTCTCTCACCAGTACCTTAATTTTGGCCCAATGATACTAGTATTGGACTTCAGGCCCAGGAACTCTAGAGAATAAATTTCTGTTGTTTTAAGCCACACAATTTGTAGTAATTTGTTATAACAGCCACATGAAATGAATACAATTTCCTTACGATGTTTTCCGTATGTTTTTTCTCTTCCCACTTATTATACAGTTTTGTACCTGTCTGAATATTGTCTTCTCTTACTTGCCAGTATTATTCTTATTTCTAAACTTTAATAAGCACTGGTCTCTATCAGGACCAACATAATTCTAATAACCATAAGTAATGAGAAAAAAGGATCACATGCAGGTTTTGTGAGTCAAAAATATTACTAGTTCGAGGATATGCAGTAATCATTATAACTGATTCAAGTCTAGATTTAGACAATACAAATGGCATTGTTCTTTGTACTACAACTACAAAATATCACAAAATACAATCAAGTAAGTGATGGATTTATAAATTCTTATCCAGCCAACTAATATACATGTCTCTTATTCTGAGACCTAGATGTAAGTACAGGGGTGATGCCATAAATGATAGAGCTCCATGGAATCCATCCTCAATATGTTCATGAGTAACTTGAACTCCAGCATTTTGAAGTCTTGAAACATACATAAGTCCATCATCTCTCAGGATATCATGTTGACAGGTAAGAATAAAGGTTGATGGCAAATTCTGTAACTGGGAATCATTGGCCAACAAGGGTGACATTCTGATGTCCATAAGAGCTGGCAATGAATAACTAGTTCTTCCAAGAATTGGTTCAGTATAAACATAGTCCTTTCTATACTTCTTGGGTAAGAGAGTACTCCAGTTAACAAACTTGAACAAAGGTCTTGATTCCAGCGGCATATGTTCGTTTCTTTTCAGTGCCTGGGGAAATGTTTTATCTTCGGTGATATATAAGCTCACGAGTTTTATGGCTATGTCCCTTGTCAGAACCACACCATTCTCATTTTCTCTGTGAGATGGCAAATACGAATCAATTACCTGTAAGTGAGGGTAAAGTAAAGCTTGTACCTTGATTTTATGTTTTATTTCAGGATCATTCTGCACCTGAAAAAAATATGATAATACCTTGTAAGGCAAAGACTTCCAAAACACCAGGAAGAGGAAACTTAATGTTATTGGTATAAGCAATCTTGAGCTATAAACAAATCTACATAAATTGATGTGATGTTATAATTATTTTCTCAATATTTATAATGTCAGTGACATGAAAAAAATGTCAAGCTCATTTTAACAGTAAAGTTTTTAACACTTTGTTTTTTTGTGTGAGAAAAAGAGAGAGATACAAACTACCAGTTATAAATTACGTAAGTTCTAGGGATATAATATACAATATGGGGACTATCTATAATAATAAAAGCATAATATGCTAATTAGACTGGACTATCTTCCGGACAACCTTCTGGACCAAGCTTGGGCTGTGCGGAAAGCCCAGGTCCCGGGTGCCTGCTGGTGGCTGGAGGGAAACCCGGGTCTCGGGTGCCAGAGGGAAGCTGGTGCTGGCAGGGAAGGGAGGCCTACTCTTACAGGAATTTCATGCATCAGGCCTCTAGTAGTTAATAATGCTATATTGTATATTTGAAGTTGCTAAGATAGTAGATCTTAGAAGTTCTCATCACATGAAAAATTATGTAACTACGTGATAGACTGCCTACTCTTACAGGAATTTCATGCATCAGGCCTCTAGTAGTTAATAATGCTATATTGTATATTTGAAGTTGCTAAGAGAGTAGATCTTATAAGTTCTCATCACATGAAAAATTATGTAACTACATGAGGTGATAGACTTATTGTGGCGATCATTCTACAATATATACATACATGGAATCATTATGTTTTATACCTGAAACATTATATTATGTTATATGTCAATTATGCCTCAATTTAAAAAAAAGTATGACATATAGCAAAATTTTGGCCCTAATGAGCTATATCAAAGAGTAATTTGAAAGACTGAGAGCAGCAACCACAGTGATCACCTCAATCTGAGGTAATGACAGAAATAGCAGCAACCTGGTTTCATGACCATAATAATAGCACAATCTAGAGCTATATTTGCTCTAGCAAATTGGGTGCCTTATCATCAATTGAGTTAGTGCACAAAATGAGTTTTATAGAGTAGGCAATGGGGGAAAGAGAAGAGAGAGAGAGAGAGAATGTTTTTGTCAAAACCCACCAATGGGAAAAAAATGAAATACTATATTCCTGAGGAAAATGAGGGCATATATAGCTTTGTAAAAATTATTGACTAAAAAAAACACAAAAAAACTTCATTCAAGATGACAGAGTAGGTAAGCTCTGAGATTGCCTCCTCCCAAGTTCACATCAAGATTACAGCTACACTATGGAACAACCATCACCGAGAACCACCTGAAGACTAGCTGAACAGGACTCCTATAACTAATGATACAGAAGAAAAAGTCATCACTGAGACAGGTAGGCGGGGTAGAGATGCAGACAGGGCAGGTTCCATACCTGAGTATAATGAGTAAGAAACAGGAGGGATATATCAGGTCCAACCCCACTCTGGGCTCCTAAGTTCAGTGCTGGGAAGAGGAGTCCCCATGACATCTGTCTGTAAAAACCAGTGGCAATTGCATCCCAGACAGACAAATAAATGTCTGTGGGAGACCAGGACATGCTGCTCTTAAAGGGGCAGTACAAAAACTCATTCGATCTAAACTCCAGCACAGAGGCTGCAGCTCAAAAAGTGACAGGAACATCTGGGGAATAACTAAGTTGACTAACTTCTGGATGAGGGCTGGCATTCTCTCCAGGGACAGAATCACTGGCTGGACCATTGTTCCTTTGCTGAGCTCTCCTCCCAGAAGCTGGCCCAGTGCAGGAAGGTGCCAAACTCATGCTCTCCATTAACTTGGGAAACATAGTTCACCCCACCCTGGTGACTCCCTAAGACCCCACCAACTCAATTCCCTTGACTGGTCTGAGCCTCTTCCAGAAGTTCCTCCATAGGAGTGGCCTGCCTTGGCTCATGCTGCAGACACACTCAAAGGACGGCAAACACCACATGAGTCATAGAACCCCTAGGCTTATGCTGCAGACTTTTTCAAAAGGCCACAAATTCCATGCAAGTGGTTGCTCTTGGCTCATGATACAGACTCTCTCAAAGGTCGAAAAACCCCACACAAGCAGCAACAGGCCTTGGCTTAAATTGTAGCTCCTGCCAAGTGGCCACAAGGTGAACATACGTGATAACCAGTCTCAGTTTGCACTGTCACTGCCATCAGGTGGCCCCAAACTGGACATAAGGGGAAGCCAGTCTTAGCCTTCAGCATAGTTCCAACTAAGCAGCCACAGACCCAGCACAAATGATGACTAGCCTCAGTTTGCATCATTGCACCCACCAAAGGGTCTCAAAGCCAGAACAAGTGGCAGCTGGTCTCAGTTTGCAGCATAGCCTCTCCCAAGCACATCCAAGTCCAGCACAAGTGGCAACTAACCAATCACTATGTGGCTCCTACCAAGCAGCCCTAAACCCTTAACAAGCAGTGGCTGGCCTTGGCCTACACCAGAGCTCCTCCCAAGAGGTTCCAGACCTAACAAACCCAGGGGCAGGCTTCAGGCTGCACTGGGGTTTCACCCAATGAACTTCACAATTGACACAAGAAAAGGGCAGATCCAACTGGCCCCAGAGCCTCTGCTAAAGTGATTCTCACTCCCTGGGGTCAGCCCCTGCAGAACAACTCATCTATTATCGTTATGGCCAGTCCTCTCACCCAGTCAGTCCACTGATGTGCCAACAGCAATGGAGGTCCAAGTACAATAGGAGGGCCCACACAATTCACACAGGTGATGCCTCTGGAACCTAGCTCAGGTGACCAGGGAGATGTGCCACTGCACTCCATAGGACACCTTCTACATAAGAACACTCTGCCAATACTGGAACATGTAATAGATCCACCTAATACATAGAAATAAAGACAGGGAGTCAACCAAAATGAGGAGACAAAGAAACAGGCCCTAAATGAAAGAATAGGACAAAACTTCAGAAAAAGAACTAAACAAAATGCAAGCAATCTACTAGATACAGAGTTTAAAACACAAGGATGTTCAATGAAATTGGGAAAAGAATGCATGAACTCAGTGAGAGCTTCCACAAAGTGAAACTCCCCCCCTCCCCCCCCACACACACAAATAGACAACAAAAACAACCATTCAGAGCTGAATTATAAAATAACAGAAATCAATAAAACATCAGAGGGAATCAACAGCAATTAAATGAAATGGAAAATTGAATCAGTAATCTAGGAGACAGGCAGTGAAAAACTCCCAATGGAACAACACCAAAGAATAAAAAAGGAGGATATTTTAAGGGACCACTGGGACAATATCAAGTATACCAATAATTGCATCAAAAAGCTCCCAGGAGTAGAAGAAAGAGAACAAGGGATAAAAAAAAAACTACTTGAAGAAATAATGACTGAAAACTTCCCTAACCTGGCAAAGGAAATAGACATACAAGTCCAAGAAGTGCAGAGATTCCCAGACAAGATGAACACAAAGAAGTCCACAGCAAGACATATTATAATTAAAATATCAAAGGTTAAATATAAAAGAGAATTTTAAATGCAGCAAGAGGAAATTGGTTATGTAAGATGGAGTTCCCACAGGATGTCAGCTGATTTCTCCACAGAAATGTTGTAGAACAGAAAGGATTAGCATGAAATATTGAAAGTGATGAAAAGCAAAGACATAGTGTTCACTTTGGCAGCACATATGCTAAAAATTGGAAGAGCAAAGACTTACAATCAAGATTAGTCTTCCCAGCAAGGCTATCATTTAGAACTGAAGGAGAGATAAGGAGTTTTCCAGACAAAGGAAAGCTAAAGAAGTTCATCACCACTAACCCAGAATTATAAGAAATGATAAAGGAACTTCTTTAAGTGGAAAAGAAAAGATCAAAGATATAAATACAAAAATATAGAAAAGAAAAAAATCAGACTGACAAAGGCAAACACTTTGCAAAAACAGTGAATCAACAAATTATAAAGCTAGTATAAAAATTAAATATACAAAGCAAATATAGACGGACACAAAGCAAGAGATACAGAGTAACATAGTAATAATAGGGCCTTAAATACCTCATTGAGATCAATGAATAGATAAGTTAGACACAAAATCAACAAGCAAACCATGTCCTTAAACAACATATTAGAGCAGATGAACTTAATACATATTTTTAGAACATTTTACCTCAAAGCAGAGGAATACACATTCTTTTCAAGTGCATATGGAATGTTTTCCAGGATAGGGCATATGTCAAGCCACATGATAAGTCTCAATAAATTTAAGAAGACTAAAATCATATCACACATCTTCTTCAATCACAATGGCATGAGTTAAGTAAAAAAATCAAAAATAATAATAATAAATCACAAAGCCCTTTAATGATCTGACCTTGCTAAATTCTCTAAATTCATCATTTATTAAACTTTACTCTGATGCAACAATTATGGACTTCTTTGTTTTCCCCACCAAGAACCAAAGAAAGAAACAGTGACTTCATACACAGAGAGGGGACAAAATGAATCCACCCACACTCTTCTCAGGCAAGTAGCCAAACCAACCTAATTCCAAAGATGAGGAATCAGTTGCTCTTTCCAATGGTGTACATCTTTTTTCCCCACACAGACACATTGAAGGTAAGTTGTGAAATCATGCTATGTTGGAAATGGGGCAGGTTAAAGAAAGTAGCTAATCAGGTAAAACAAGTTGAAGGGAGGTGGAAATCAAACCCCAGCAATCCTGAAAGGTGGAGAAAAAAGATAGGAGGTATACAGATATGATGTCAAGGTTTGGAAATAGAAATATTTCCTAGATTTCCAAACACTTAAGACTCTAGTTGGGGAATTTCACATGCAACAAATAAAAGGATAAGTACTATATTCCGTGTATAAACTGCTACAGGTACTATAGAGGTTACATAGAAGAGCTTTGCCTGGAGGAGTCTCTGGAGCTTATGAAACATCCAGGTGGAAACATCTACTCGGGTATATGGGTTTTGAGCTCAGAACAGTAGTAACAGTGGAAGATGTGGATTAGAGAGCCTTCAGCAGATAAATCAGAGCGGAGCCATGAGAGCATGGAGAGAGTGGAAGAAGAGACAGAATGACCAAAGAGTTGAGCCCTGGGAAATACCAGGTAGTGTAAAAAGAAGTTTTTTCTCATATAAAACTAAATGGAAGGGCCCTGGCCAGTGTGGCTCAGTTGGTTGTACATCGTCCCATGCACTGAAGGGTTGCTGGTTTGATTCCTGGTCAAGGAACATGCCTGGGTTGTTGGCTTAATCCCTGGTGGGGAGCATGCAGGAGGCAGCCAATCAATGTTATGCTCTCACACAGATGTTTCTCTCTTCTCCTTTTCTCTCTTTCTAAAATCAATAAATTATTTTTTTAAAAACCTGAATGGAAGAGAACTTAGAAAAGAACAAAGAGTGCCATTATCAATATCATGGGAAGGAAAAGTTTTCTAAGGTAAAAGTTGGCAAGAGTTTTAAATAATAAAAATAAGTGATATAAAAAGAACAAAAGGAAGATAAACAACCCAATCAAAAAATGGGCAATGGACCTAAATAGATACTTTTCGAAAGAGGACATAAAGAAGGCCAAGAGACATATGAAAACATGCTCAAAGTCACTAATCACCCGAGAGATGCAAATCAAAATGGCAATGAGGTACCACCTCACACCTGTCAGAAGGGCTATCATCAACAAATCAACAAACGACAAGTGCTGGCAAGGATGCGGAGAAAAAGGAACCCTCGTGCACTGCTGGTAGGAATGCAGACAGGAGCAGCCACTGTGGAAAACAGTACGGAGTTTCCTCAAAAAACTAAAAATGGAACTCCCATTTGACCCAGTGATCTCACTTCTAGGAATGTATCCTAAGAAATTAGAAACACCAATTAGAAAATATATATGCATCCCTACGTTCATAGCAGCACAATTTTCAATAGCTAAGATTTGGAAACAGCCTAAGTGCCCATCAGCAGATGAGTGGATTAAAATGCTGTGGTACATAACACAATGGAATGCTATGCTGCTGTCAAAAGGAAGGAACTCCTACCATTTGCAACAGCATGGATGGTCCTGGAGAGCATTATGCTAAGCAAATAAGCCAATCAGAGAAAGATAAATATTACATGATATCACTCATTTATGGAATATAATGAACAACATAAACTGATGAATAAAAACAGATCCAGAGACAGAGAAGCATCAATCAGATGCTCAAACCTCAGAGGGAAGGTTGTGGAGGGTGGGGGTAAAGGGGAGAGATCAACCAAAGGATTTGTATGCATGTATATAAGCCTAACCAATGGACACAGACACCAGGGGGGTGAGGGCATGAGCAGGGTGTGGGGTTTGGGGACAATAGGGGGATAAGGACACATATGTAATACCTTAATCAATAAAGAAAGAAAAAAAAGAACAACAAAAATGTGTATAGATTTAGAAAAAATAAAGGATGATTGAAAAACTTACCCACAGAAAGTTAAAATAAATGGCTGGTGCAGAACACAAGGTGATGAACTGAGGAGTGTATATTCTAATTATGTAGAAAAAGAAAGTAAATTTTCTTTTTTGAAGCTGGGTACAGAAAAGACATGATATGACAGAGAGTGGGAGGGTTAAAAATGGGGCTTACTAACCTTTTATTTTTTTTACTTTTCTTTTAAATATGTATTTGTTGATTTGAGAGAGAGAGGAAGGGAAAGGGAGAAACACCAATGTGAAAAATCAATGTCATTTTAATCTATAATAATAAAAGCATAATATGCAAATCAACCAAATGGCCAAACAGCAGAATGACTGTCCAGACATTCTTCTGATGATTTTCCGGATGAAGCCGGGGCTGTGAGGGCCAAGGAAGCTGGGGCTGCAAAGGCCTGCCCTTGCAGGAATTTTGTGCATCGGTCCTCTAGTATACTAGTAATGAACTCTCAGAAAGAGAAACCATGTCCAGAAAAGTTTCCTTAACTATAGTGACCATCCAGATCATTGTGATTGGTAAGTAACCTTAATGATTTAGGGTACAGAATGTGATATTATCAGAAAATTATAGCTAAAAGGTTCCTTTCAATAATGGCAATTTATTTTAAAAATGAACAAAGTCCACAAAAAAAAAAAACTACAGAAGAATCTATTTGTACTTCTAATCTATAAGAACATTTTTTTTTTTATATTGTGAATTCTGTATGAAACGGGTCATTTTTTGTAAACATATAGGAAAAATAAATCTAATATATTTTCTTGTAGTCTTCTCAGAGTGTACAACAATATTGATTTCTCTGAGTTGCATTCTTATTGAAACTGAGTTTTTCAATCCATCTTACCTAATAATAGACAAACATGTAAATTGACCGTACCTTCGCTACGCTAACCAGCCAACAGGAGAGTATGCAATTTAACCCAACAAAGATGGCGGTTAATTTGCATATGTAGGCTCCAAGTGGTGGAGCAAAGCCTGTCAGCCCCGGGGCCGGAGCAGCGGAGCCTGATGGCCCCGGGGCCGGAGCAGGAAAGCCTGATGGCTCCGGGGCTGGCTCCAGCTGGAGCCCGGCCAGAGCGAAGGCCTGGGTCCCGGGTGCCAGAGGCAAACCGGTTCCAGCAGCCAAGTGAAGGGAAGGCCCATTGCATGAATCTCTTCGTGCAACAGGCCTCTAGTAATTCTATAACATACTCTTAGTCACAGGGTCACGAGACTTTGTAAAAAAGTTTCTAATCATTACAAAGCAAAAGTTGGTTTTGATGACCCAGATCAAGAATAAACCTAGTGCAGCTCCAGCCAGTTACGGTCAGTGAATAGAGCATCGGGGACCTACGGGTCCCGGGTTCAATTCCGGTCAAGGGCACATACCTCAATTACAAGCTCTTCCCTGGCCTTGGTCTTTGTCAGGGCATGTGCAGAAGGCAACCAATCTAGGTGTTTCTTTCACATTGATGTTTCTGTCTGTCTTTCCCTCTCTCTTCCCCTCTCTCTAAAAATCAATGGAAATATATCCTCGTGTGATGATTAAAAAAAAAAAAGAATAAACCTAGTGCAGAAAATAAAACTTTTATGAAAATATAAATTATAGATGCCCTAGCTGGTTTGGCTCAGTGGATAGAGTGTCGGTCTGTGGACTGAAGGGTCCCGGGTTTGATTCCGGTCAAGGGCACATGCTTGGGTTGTGGGCTTGATCCCCAGTAGGGGGCATGCAGGAGGCAGCCAATCAATGATTCTCTCTCATCATTGATGTTTCTATCTCTCTCTACCTCCCCCTTCCTCTCTGAAATCAATAAAAATATATTTTAAAAAAAGAAATAAAATATAGAAAGTTTACCAGATCATGAAGACAAGTAACTTAAAATATGATTATAAAAATATATCAGAAAGGGTAAAGAAAATTACTTTTTTATGTTCTTAAAATACACTGAGTTTTTAATGCAGCATTCTCAGTTGTAACAATCTCTTCAAACAGATAGACCAAAAATTTAAATATATACTCTCTTTTTTTGTATAATGCAAAGAATAGAATAATATCAAATTTTATTTTACTTCAAGAAAACAATTTGTACTGCCCTACAAATGTTATTGTGAATTGCATTTATTTTTGGTGGCTATATTAATATTGAAGATTGCCCGGTGGGTCTTCATTTCTTCATAAATCTCTATGGCTACATCTACTCATCATTTCAAAAGCTTTCTTTACTTCCAAAGCCAAGCAAACATTACATTATATATGGAGAAATTATAGGTGTGGCAAGATGTTGCTTGATCAATCATTGTTGGGTAACTTTTGGACAGTTTTCAGAATTTCTACATCCACAAAACCAGTTTTAGATAAGAATCAAAATCAGATTGCTATATGACTTGGCATGGCAGCTCGTATAATAATCTGAAAGTGAGCACATTTTCCAAGTTTCTTTCCCCAAGTAACTTCCCACTGCAGGCCAGCAAGATCCTTCAAATAAGTGACGTGTTATTTCAAATACACATCAGGTTAGTTCAGGGTGGACGAGACCTCAGGAATCAACATGTTTAATGGTTTGCAAACTTCCTTTTTTCCCCTAAGAAAATTTATATAGTATTTTAACTACCACGGGCATTGAAGTGGAGCATCTTAGGTTAAAGGGAGGCCCAGTGTGCAGAGCCAAAGGTGAAATTTTGCTACCACTGATGTAACGGCTCCACAACAGGGCTTTATATGGGTACGTGGTGTTACAGATCAGTACATACGTGTAGGCATAAGTATATATGCATATGTGTGTATATATATTCACATGTGTATGGTATATATATAAAAATATAAATGTGTATGTCTCTCTGTTTGTATGTGCAATCTTCTTCTAAGTGCTCCAAGCATGAGTCATTTATTTTAATATTTAAGAGAAAAGAAATTAAGGAAAAAGGTATCGGAATGCTTCCCAAATGATTTAATGAGGCCAGTATAAACCTTAGGTCAATATCTGACAAAGACATTTTTTAAAATAGAAAGCAATCCCTCCCAAAGCACTACATCTCTAATTTTAGCAAATGGAAACTAGCTATATATAAAATTTTTATTCATCGTGACCAAATGAGGCACATGCCTGAATGCAAGCATAATGTAATGTCTGAAAGTCAATTGACATAACTTACCACACTAAAAAAATTAAAGGTGAGGGATCACATGGTCATCTGAAATAGATGCATTAAAAGCAGTCAGCAAATCCCCTATCCATTTATGCAAAAATATCAGTAAACAGGAATAGAAGGGATTCCTCAATCTGACAAAAACCAAGTATGGAAAACCTTCAGTTAAAATCATATTTATTGGTGAAAATTACATGATTTCCTCCTAAATTTCAGAGGTAGGAAATTAATATTCTTTCTCTCTCATCGATGTTTCTAACTCTCTATCTCTCTCCCTTCTTCTCTGTAAAAAATCAATAAAATATTTAAAAAAAAAAAACTACTCAAATCATACTATTTAAAAAAAAAAACAAAAAAAAAACCAAGTATGGAAAACCTTCAGTTAAAATCATATTTATTGGTGAAAATTACATGATTTCCTCCTAAATTTCAGAGGTAGGAAATTAATATTGTACTGGAAGTCCCAGCCAATGCACTGATTAAGAAAATAAAACGAAAGCATAAAATTGGAAAGGAAGAATTAAAACTCTCTCTAGTTGCAGAAGATATGATTGTTTAAAAAAATCATAGGAGATGTAAAAAAATAACTACTAGAATTTATAAGTAAAATTTTCAAGAATATAATTGTATGGTTACTTTAAAAATCAAATGTATTTTTATGTACAGTCAATAAACATTTGGAAAATATTATTTTAAATGAAACTTTCCAAAGTAACTCAGGAATAACTATGGGAAAATATTTGCAATTAATGCACATGGTATATCTCATATTTTATATTGCTGAAGAAATTGAAAAGAACCTAAATAAAATATGAGATAAAGCGTGTCCATTAATTGGAAGTGTCATTATTAAGATGTCAATCTTCTCCAAATCTATAGATTCAATGCAGTACCAATCAAAATTCAATTAGTCTTTTTTTTTAGAAATTGACAAGATATCCTAGTATTTTGAGGGAAAAGACATGGAGTATTAGAAACAATTTAGAAAAAAACAAAACACAAAGCTGAAGTCAACATAGTATTGGCATAAGGATAGACATATAGATCAGTGGAACAGAAGAGAGAATTCAGAAATAGATTGTCATATCATTATGGTCAATTGATTTTAAATGCAAGCATCACTGTAATCCAATGAGAAAGGATGCTCTTTTCAAGAAATGGTTCTGGAAGAACTAGCGATCTGTAAGAGGAGGGGGGAAATAACCTTTGACCTCTATTTCCCAGCATAAAGACTAATATAATGTACCTTTTGAGTCACTGCTGCTGCTAACCGGCCCCCAGAACTGTCTCCTGAAATACAGATTCGGGTGGGATCCACTCCATATTTCGTAAGAATTTTATCCTGAAGAAAAAACTTGACTGCAGCGATGCCGTCTTCAAACTGAGCAGGAAAGCGGTGTTGGGGAGCTAGTCTATAGCTTTGAAAAAGAAAAACGTATTTAAACAGTTTTAATAAGTACCATTATGGTTGTATCTGTCTATGTAGCTTCCAAGTATCAAATAAATGTAATGAAACAGGTTTTATTGTTTTATCTTCCAAAAATCAAACCTGAGTTTTCTGCTAACTCATTATGATGTGAAAAATAAAAACAGATATAAAGCTTTTCACATCATATCTAAGGTCCATGGATGGCATTGCATGTGAGAAGTAAGGGGATTGTTATGAACTCCCTGATACTATGACCATAACTTTTAGTCCAAGTACATTTTGGATTGAAGATGCTCTATAGCTTACATCATATTCTCAGTGTAACTGGTGATCAAAAACATTTTTAAAAATGATTGAAAAAGTACCATTGATGTTTGAAGGCAGAAGATCTGAGAGCATATTCTAGGCAAATGTCCTATTTTTTTAAGGTCATTTAGATAAAAATTCTACACACTGGTAATGCACATACCTCATTATGGATAATGCCCAGGAGTTGATTCTAGATAAAAATTTTGAAATATATATAACATTTAAATATGCTAGAAATCTTGCTAGTTTCTGGCAAATTCACACAATCACACAATTCTTTGAATAGATATAGATTTTTCCCCCCATATATGTGTACCAGTAAAAACAGGGGAACACTTCTATTAGCCTGTTCTCAGAGCTAACTTTTACTTTTTTTTAGAATGCTAAAACATAAATATTTGCACTTAATATTAAATGTTGTTGAGATGATCCTTAAATATTTATTATAAACTGTATTTAGAAAATCCTAAGTAAAGTGTAGTTAAACATAAGTATGTACCCAAAAGATGTTGGTACCTACTATTTTAAGTGCAGTAGATTGAGACTTTATAGGGCAAAGTACAACACATATCATAAGAATTTGATAGAATAGATATGCCAACCAGAAACATATCATTATAGTAAAACATATTTGAAATGATAAGATTTAGATTACATTGAAAGTTATGGAGGTAAGAAGGAGAATGTCATATTATAAAATTCTGAAGACAGAAAGTTATTCTAGATACTGTAAGTAACCATAACAATAACAATGGCAATCATACTTTAGTTGAGGAAATTTTACTTTAGTTTTTCCTCTAAATTTCTATAGCTTCAAGCAAGCAAACAAACAAACAAAAAAAAACCTATGTTACAATATCCTGAGAGAACTATAGAGATCACTTTTCTGGGGAGTGGTTTAAAATTATCAGCTGATCTCAACCTTTACTTTCTATAATACTTCAAAGACTTGTTCTGAAGTGAAACATATCAACTCAGATACAACCTAACATCCCAATGTGTAATTGTTTATTTTTTCTCTCTAGCCATGTTTCTTGGGACATAAGTAGGGCCTTATACAATCTGAGTTTAAGAATCTAGAGCAATAATGTTTTTAAAAATATACAGAAATTCCCATATCACAGAAGAATAATGAGATACTAGGCATATTTGAAGACTGCTCTATGTTGTAATGGTGACAAATAAAATATGTAAATTCTTAAATATCATCTTTGAGGCATAGCTGACTTGATTAGGAAATCAAACCTCTATTCTGTGAAAGCAAAAATCATAGTAGCCAAAGAAAATTATTCTCTTACTCCACTCCTACAACAACAGCATCAAGTTTGTTTGCAGTCCATCTGTTGAGGAAGTCAAAAGCCGTCTGCTCTGAAATGAAGAAATAAATGTCAAAGTTCTCCTTGTAATAAAAAAACAACAACAGAAAATCATAGCTATGAACTTGGACAGAAATGTGATTTGGGTATTACAAGGAACCATTTTCCCTACACTTTTTTTATGCAGAGTGACCTGAATCAGCATGACACAGTCTACAGGAGTGTTGCTTCAGTTGCTCTCCCCAGGGGTGAACAAATTACGTGGCTCATTGGTGCTTTGGGGATTTGAAACTAGACTCAGCCCATTCTAATTTTCTCTGGTCATATGTTGTCTGCACACAATGATACTTCCAAGAACCCGTTGTGGTCTTGCACTCTGCTTCTCCAGGCAGCTAGCCAGTACAGATGAGTCTGACTCAACAACACCTGAATACACATTCTCCAAGCTTCACTAGAAACAATGGTTCTGTTTTGATTTTATTTACCTGACCTTTGTGTATAATCTTTCTTTTTTTTTAAATTTTGTTTTATTGCTTAAAGTATTACAAAGAGTATTACATATGTCTGGCCTCCCCGACCCCCCAGTGTCTTGTGTCCATTGGTTATGCTTATATGCATGCATACAAGTCCTTTGGTTGATCTTTTACCTCCCCCTCTCCCCTGCCCCCCAAACCTTCCCGGCCTTCCCGCTGTAGTTTGACAGTCTGTTCGATGCTGCTCTGCCTCTGTATCTATTTTTGTTCATCAGTTTATAATCTTTCAATTGGCTTAGAACTAAGAAATGAAAAAAACAATAGATGCATTGATTGTCTAAAACTACAACACTCAATAGCATGGTTCCTTAAAACCTTCATTTTCTCCCACTACACCACATTGTGAAATGGCCCAATAACTTTGGCATGTAAGACAAAGTCTATAAAAAAGCAGCTAGATTGTGAGAGAGTCTCTGACAAGTCAGTGTGTGGTGAGATGTACGTATTCATTTTGGCATGCTTGTCATACAAGTCATCACTCTCCCCCCAACACACACACACACACACACACACACACACACACACACACACACGCACACACACCACATCTATCTCTATGTACCCACAAATCCAATTTACCGGTTCAGTGCCCTGGTCACAGCACTTTGGCAAATCTGCAACACCTATTATTACTTTATCTACCACAAGATTCTAGAAATTCAGAGAATTCTAGAGTTGTGATCAAATTCTGAGCTTTTCTAAGGTGTCTGCTGCATATTAGCAAAACTTCAAATTAAATACTGGGTATGTAATAACCTTAAAATAAAAAAAATCAATTAGGCTTTTATGTAGAAAAAATAATGCTTTCATTAAAGATGGAATTGATAATGTGGGAAAAGGCAATGTATAGATGAAGATCAAAATGTATAAGAATCCATTGATCCTCACATTTAAAGTCCCTCAATTATGTATTTCAAACATGATTTTACTGTTATCTACCAATTTTGTTTTTGCTTATCTTTTTTTTATTTTTTAAATTTGATTTCAGAGAGGAAGGAAAAGGGAGAGAGGGACAAAAACATCAATGATGAGAGAGAATCATTGATCCGCTGCCTCCTACACGCCCCACACTGGGGACCAAGCCTGCAACCCAGGCATGTACCCCTGACCGGGAATCAAACTGCAACCTCCTGCCCCACAGGTCAACACTCAAACACTGAGCCACACTGGCTGGGCTGTTTTGCTTATCTATATACATAAAAGCCTAAGGGACAGTCTGACCATTCGACCATCTGACCATTTGACCATCTGACCAGTAGCTATGACACGCAATGACCACCAGGAGGCAGACACTCCAACTGATAGCTATGATGTGCACTGTCCACCAGGGGGCAGATGCTCAACACAGGAGCTGCTAAGCTGAGATGACCTGGCAGCTGCGGTTTTCGGGTGACGCACCTGGAACCAGAGAGGAAGGAGCCTGATTTCGGGTGCATCACCTGAGAACCACCCTCTTGCAATCTAGGACCCCTCGGGGGATGTCGGAGAGCTGGTTTCGGCCCGATCCCCCCAGGCCAGGCTGAGCGACCCCATCGGTGAATGAATCTGTGCACTTGGTCTCTAGTTTTATAATAAAAGTTGATTTAAGTTTTTATTTTCTATTCTATAATGAAAACTGTCCCAATGCACATAATATTTGCAATCTGATATTTTTTCTTTTTTATATGTCCATTTATTGAATTTATAGTACTTTTAGGATTTAGAAAGGAACAAGAAGTCATTAGGATAAATGTTGGAAAGCAATAAACACAGAAGTATGTAAAAAGCCTACTAGGGCAGTGGTCGGCAAACTGCGGCTCGCGAGCCACATGCAGCTCTTTGGCCCCTTGAGTGTGGCTCTTCCACAAAATACTGACTTCTACGCATGGGCCACGAAGTTTCAATCGCACTGTATGTGCGCGCCCACACTTGGTATTTTGTGGAAGAGCCACACTCAAGAGGCCACAGAGCCGCATGTGGCTCGCGAGCTGCAGTGTGCCGACCACTGTACTAGAGGATTTTTTTTAAAAAGTCTTAGTTCTTAAAGCAAGTTTGGCAACTTTTAACAAGAAAAAAATAGAAAGCCTAGGGAAAAAAAGAAAAGAAATCAAAATTTGCAAATACCAGGGAATAGTTGCTGCATCTATCCTGCTTTGTCAACAAATAAAAAGTATCCTAAGTAATTTACAGTTTACCTACATGAGTTCTGGGAGATCCAAAAACATACAATATGCACATATAAAACAAAAACATAGAAAAAAGGCACAACTGGAATTCAGCTGAGCTAAATGTTGGAATGTAATGTCCTGAATAATAATTTCATATTTTTAGAAATTACTGATCACAATTATTGCCCTTGACAATGAAGAAGAAATCAATCTAATAATCAGGAACACTTCCAAATATTTTTAAATAGTTATTTTCTTTCTTTTTAAATTGTAATTAATTTTTTTCTATTACCATTTACCCCTCTATGCCCTCTTCAACCTCCACTTAACCCCCTTTTATTTTAAAATTTCAAATTTCAAAGTGATATCTTCCCATCTGTGGGTATTTCTCTTGTACTTACGGAGTTCCCAATAATATGAATAGGAACACTTGGATATTTCATAGACCTTATAAAAACTTCAGTGGAATTAGTTATTGTCTTTGTAGACAAATGAAGCTAACTTAGTCTTTAATTTATCTTAAAAGGAAGCTAAATATTCTGATCATCCTAATGCCCAGTATAAATTGAATTATAGATGAAATCTAATTTACTGAAAACATTAAGAAGATGAAAAAGGCATAAAAGTACTAGGAAAATTTTTTTTGATAATCACTCTGGAGATCTGTAACAAAATTCCCTTTGACTATTTATTTTTTCCAAAGGACATTTGTTGAACATTAACTGTATGGAAAGTGCTTTGCTAGATGCTAGCTAGGAGGTCATGCCACATACAAGGAGATGCTAAAACAAACATGTAACACAATTGTGAAACAAAGCAAGAATTGTTGGTACCAAGCTTATACAAGCTGCAAAGGACATACAGGAATGCTGCTAAAGTCTTATAGAACCAGGGAAGCCTACACACGTACACACTTGAGCACATCCCCTCCTCAGCATGTGTACATACATGCACATGTGCACACACAGCTGATACTTTGCCTAAACATAAAAGGATGAGAAGGAGTTTTCTAGAAGTAAGATCAGAAAGACATGCTAGGAAAGCATAGTCACAGAGAGAAAAAAGAAAAAGTTTACTAATTGACTTTCATGTCCTACATTCACTTGATATAAGCTTACTCAATGAAAAAAGCTGAGAAGAAAATGCTTACCAAAAAACAAACAAAGCAAAAAAAATGGAAATGACAATCTCCATGATATATTTTGCCAGATATGTCTAAGTATATTTCTCTGTTAGGTACCTAATATTTATAGCTATACTTATGTCTTATAAGAGCCTGTCAATTCATCTGTTGTTGTTGTGAGAGAGAGAGAGAGACAGAGAGAGACAGAGAGAGAGGTAGATCTATGTATATATATAAGTATATTTATATCAAATTGTTCTTATATCAAAAACATATAGCTTGTTATACTCTTTAATTATATGATGAACTTACTGCAACTTCCAAAACAATAAGCTCCACCATGAATATAGATTACAGCTCGTCTTGGGGTTTCTGACTTTCTCTTTGGCAAGTACACACGTACTGGAATGTCAGTAAATGCTGTATCAGTCACTGTGACGTTTTCATCTGAAAGTGGTTGGGTATAATCCAGCCTGAATATCATGGAAATAAAGTCTTCATATGTCATAATACCTATATTTTCAAAGCACATACCCTGTAAGAGCAGAACAAAGTAAATGTTTTCATCTTTAAATAACATCAAATGCATACAGAGGGAAAGTAAAGAAAACATAAGAAAAATAAATAACCAGAAATAGACTGTTTATAAAAATTGTTTCTGAATAATATTGTATAATTCTTATTGCATAACTTTATTGCTGTTGAAAATCTCAAGTATTATGTTTTTAGGCTAATAACTATCTCATTCAACAGCTTCAATTTACCGACAGTTTTTTTAAAATCATAATTATTGCTTAATTGTAAATTATTACCGGAAAAATCTCTAGGTCTTATAACATCCCTCCTTCCTTTCTTTTTGGCATGCTGTCATATTTTCATTGTTATTTTTAATTGTATTTAATCCAAAATGTTAACTATCATCTAAATGATTCAAATGTCCTAGTTTTTAATTCCAAATAGATTCCTGTTCATAGTCCTTTCACCATTTCCTCCCCCCTGCAACTAAGGCCCCAATACCATATTTGATATAATTGAAAAAAATCTCTCCTTGGTATTTCTGAATAGCTTTTCAGGACCTTGGTGACATTTCACTGGATAGTTTATTAAAAAGAAAAACTTAAAAAATACATGGTCAATAGTACATTAAACAGCCTTTATTACTATAATTATTCCAAAGAGTTTAAGGTATTACAGGGATTTAGAGAACATCTAATGCCCACACTTTAATGTTGAGGAAACATGCAGAAACTAGAAATTATAGCCAGTAAATCTCAAAGCCACGTCTGTAACCATTTTTCTAGATTAGTTTCTTATACCACCTGAACTGTCTGTCTGACTTAAGCAAACTACTCACTGTACTGCAATTTTCTTATCTATACTAATAAAAAGGGTAATATGCTAATTAGACCGGATGTCTTCCAGATGACCATCAGGATGTCCTTCCTGACAAAGTTGGGCCCAGGAGAAGCCGCCCGCCCTGTGGTCCCGGGTGCCAGTGCCTGCGACCAGGAGAGGGAGAAAAACCACTCGCCCTGTGGTCCCAGGCACCTGCAGCTGTGGCTAACCCAGGTGAAGCTGGCCTGGCTTCTGGGTGCCTGCGGCCAGCCAGAGGAGGGAATCCTGGGTCCTGGGTGTGGGGCCAAAGCAGAGGTGGTTAGGGGCAATCAGGCTGGCAGGGGAGCAGTTAGGGGTGATCAGGCAGGCGGGCAGGCTAGCGGTTAGGAGCCAGCAGTCCCGGATTGCAAGAGGCATGTCTGATTGCCAGTTTAGGCCCGATCCCCCACAGGGAGCTGGCAGTCGGACATCCCCAAGGGGTTCAGGATTGGAGAGGGTGCAGGCTGGGCTAAGGGACACCCTCCTCCCTGTGCATGAATTTCGTGCACCGGGCCTCTAGTTAATAATAATATAGAATTCCTCACTGGGTTTTAGTAGGGTTTACATGAGTTAGGACTTTCAATGCATTGTAGAAGAGTGCCTAGCCCATGTAAGTACTCAGACAATCTTGTCTTATTGTTAGTTAAGCATTCCTCACTAACATGAGCTTTTTAGTGTTTTAATCCTAATTGCATGCACTCACATAGAATGTTCCTTAAAGCATGTTTTTGGTAAGTGGTTAAATTGTGTTAATTTAATTTTTCATTTGGTGAATTGGCTTTTAAAAATTAGATTTTTGGCAAATTACCTTTTTTTCATTTCTTAGATAATTCCTGGTTTTGAATAGATACTTAAGTATTTTTTGGAACAATATTAAAAGCTACCCCTTTAGAGATTATTTTGTGTTTGCCTAGCATACAAGATCTCTATTTCTCAGAGCAATGCTGCAAAGTATTTATCATTATTATCTTCCTTTTAAAGGAAAAAAAAAACTTGCGTGAAGAACTAAGGAAATTTCTCAGGATTGGGCATGTTTCCTTCTCAAATATATCTGTCAACATATGATAACATAGTAATTGTGTTTATTTTTCAAGGCTACTTTGCCAAGAACTTTAATTTTCACTTCCCTTTCATATGTTAAAAATTAATTTTTCTTACTGGTATCACAACTTTGAGTTACAAAATTCAGTACTGACAACAATAAAATTGTTTTCCCTATAACAGCTAAAGACAGTTTATTTTACTAGAATAATCTTTAAAGTAATTACATATGTGCTTTTCTCAATATTTTTTTATTAAAGAGCAACTCATCTATGATATCAAATACATAAAGTGCATTATTTTACTATAGATAGGTAAGAATAATTTGTTGTTAAGAAAGTAAAAGTAGAACTTTAAAGTTGGCTGTTCTGCTAATGTAATTTTGATAACAGCAGTGTCAGTCACTCTGAGTTTTAAATACATATGAAAGAGTTAAGTAAGATAACAGCAGTTTCTCTATGGAGCTGGCGCTTGTTAACCCACGTATTCTTTGATTTTGTGTAAAATGAAGTGAGAGCATTAGGAAAAGACAGTCTGGTGAAAGTGAGCCTCTAGGAGTGGTTCGAAAGAAAAGTATCAGGACTTAGCAGACACAGACAGGAAATGGCTGTGGTTTCAGAGAACTGTCATCACTGTACAAAGCTCCATGTGACAGCCTCTCCCTCTTAGACAGGGATTGCTCACTTCTCTAATCATCTGCTGTCGCTGTCTTCTCCTTGCAGCCTCATATTGTTACTCTCCTCAGAGGACCTTTCCGGGAGCCACCTGGTTTTGCAGAGAGAGTTTGAGTTTTGAAACGAGACAGTTCTGAGTGCAGATTTTGGAGTTGTCAATTTCTAGCTGCATGAACTCTTCTGAACCTCTTTTTCCTCCTCTTTAAACCAGTAAAAACAATTGAAGGATAGTGGAGATGAGCAGAGGTATATATCATAGAAAGCCTATGCATTATAAAACCTAAAAAAATGTTAGTTTATAACCATGTCTTCCCCTTACCAAGGAGGTATTTTTGCTTGAATTCATAATCTACCCTGCATATTCCAAGTCAGACAATCTGAAACCCAGCAATGTAGAATTGAAGATGGACAATAGAAGCCATTGAAATAGTGAGAGCCCTATATTAACATCAAACAGGTACAAACATCAATGCTTAGCTCTGTCCTATGGAAAACTAGACTGTCCCTGGAAACTCAAATATAAGTCAAGTTATCAAATAAACTTCCAAGTTTTCCCTTAAAAAATACCATTTATTTTATGCATATCACAACAGATAGAGTTTACATTTAGACATAAACTCTTTGGAAACAAGAATTCTATCTCATTCTGTTTTGCACTGATGCACCAAGTTGTACTTACTTAATTTCATGTAGTTGATGTATTCTAAAGAACAAGCAATGGTTATTTAAAAACAGTAATTAATAGAAAATTCATAAGTTAACAAGGCACCCCAATGTCCAGAAGAAAAAATGGTCATCTTACCATAAATGTACAAGTTTTAAAAATTGCATCCAAGGCCATTACTTTCCAGCGTTCTTCAATGTTGCCTGGTATGGGTATATAAATATGAGAAGCAAAGAGAACACAAAACAGCGCCAAACAGAGAGCTTTGGACCCCATCATATTCCTCTTTCCAGCCTCTTCACACTGCCAAGATTTAAAAGAATTCTATTAATATTAAATAATAAGTAGCAGAACAATGTAGCTTGGAAACCCTGTCAGGGCATGTGATAATCTTAACAACATGAAGTTAATCTTTAAGTCTAACATTACAACATCAGTAGAAACTTGTATTGCACTGACTCTGAGACAGATGTAATTTGTCAGCTGATGCTTGTATCATTAGCATGCAATTAAAACCTCCCACAGTGTTTCTCACCCTGGAATACCATCATCAGCTCAAAGCAAGTGTATTATTGAGACCTAAATCAGAGCTTCAATTAGAGCTCCGAATAAGTGACGAAGTAACATTTTGTGATCGGTTGGTCACAATGCTTTATAAAAAGAGGTTTAAAAAAATTAGCTGATACTTAGTCAAACCATGTTCATAAACATTGCTTGTTGTGGTGGTCAAGCTTTGGGTTAATAAATAGGGGATATGGGGTCTTGTCCAACTTCCATAATCCATGAAGCTGAAACTTTTCAATAGATCAAAGTAGCACAAGGCTCACTACAAGTATTTCAGAAAACATTCTGGATTTTTTTTTTAAAGAATCACATAGATTTTGCTCATATAGTTAAGTGTAAAATCTTTAAAATTAATTTACATCAGGAATTTAGCCAAGTGTGGCAGGAAATATCAAATACAAATATTGGACTCATACTTACTGCAACCTGAGAGCCTGACAGACACCTGTCCAAATAGGTGGTCACCTGGAGGTTCTTTAGAGATGCAAGGCCTACAGATTTTCTGTGTAATATGTCAGGACCTAGAAAATAAATGAATAGTCATAACTCCATAAATCCACAATTCTCAAGCTCATCGACCAGGGATCAGTACTTAGGGGAAGTAATTTTTAGTGATAGACTTCAGTTCAGTCAGGGCTCCAATAGAAGTATATATTAGACTTCTTGAAAGTGTAAGTACTAATTTCAAAGTCTATCATAAACTTAATTATTGAAATGGTTACTTTTATTCATCTATGCTGTAATCTTCCCTGAATCCCATAAACAAAACTTAGCATTATAATTTATCATTCAAACAAGAACACTATTAAGAGTGAAAGAGACAATATTAACAATAATGCACATAAACTGGACAAATTGGGACTCACGGTCTTAGTCGAATCATAACTCTTTTACCAAATTTAATTTAATTGGTGTGCCTGCCTTTACAAGTAGACTGTAAGGTTATTGAAAAAAGATACAATATATATTGACTGAGTCTAAAGGCACTGATAAGTTTGATGTTAATCTGAACTGATAGAAAGTAAAATTTGTCAAATATTTCCAGGTCCCTAGGTAGCATAAGGTGCCTAACTTGCCACCCAACAGACAAGAACAACACTGTACTCCTACCACTCTCTATAGTATACTGATTTTATTGCAGATGGTTACATGAGGTTATTATGACCATCTAGTGCTGCATAAATAGAGTATACTTGTAAACAAAGGATCAGCTAAGGAATAAACAACAGTCATAGGCAATAGAATGTCTGAGCAAATATTCTTGATCTACCAGCTGTCATGGCTTGTTTGCTTAATTGACTGATTAATTAGCTTTCTGAAGGAAATAAATTATTTCATAACAATAAATATGTATACATTTTGCTTATTCTGTTTGATATCCTCAGCCAGGTCTTCGCTGTAACCCAACGTAGAATCTAAATTCACAGTGTACACTCAAATTTAATAATTGGCAGCCTGCTCAAATACAACAGCCTTGCAACTCACATGCTCTAGCTACCCAAGAGTTTAGTTCTATATTTTTTAACTTTTAAAATTAGGTATTATTATTAATAACTTATATAGACAAGTTGTTTTATATGTAGACACATTAATCATTATATTTGTTCAATATTTCTTATGTACATTGGCAGATACCTTTCTTCCATATAATCACTGAGGGACTCAGCTTCTTTCTTTGGTTGTCTCAATAATTTTCTTTTTATAGTCTTAATCCAGCCAGCAGAAGGGAAAAGAGACTGTTATGGAGGCACAGTAGCTTCTTATTACCTTTAGCCCAGAATGACATACATCAGTCACTTCCACCCACTGTTTATTGGACAAACACTAGTCATCGAGCGACATCTTGATGCTTCAAAATCCCTTGTTTTCTTCCCAAGGGAAACAGCCCAAAGTTATTCAGCTGTTACATCCAGATGAAGTCAAAGCTCTTTGGGTGATGCTTAGTCTAGCAAGTTGAATGATGGCCGTCTACAGATACCAGGTTCTAATCCCTGGAATCCACACATTATTTGATAAATTAAAGAAGTTTTTTTCATAGGTAATTAAATTAAGAAACTTACCATTTGGAGATCATTCTGGATTATCTGAATGAGCTTTCAATGAAATCACAGCTGTCCTTATAAGAGAGACACAGCAGAAAGAGGAGAAGACAGGAAAGGAGAAGGTTGTGTAAGGATGATGCAGAGATTGAAGTGATGTGGTAACAGCAAAGGAAAACCAGCAACCACCTAAAGCTGAAATAAGCCAGAAATGGATTCTCCCCAGAGCCTGCAGAGGGAGCACAGCCTGGCCAACACCTTGATTTCGGTTCAGGGAAACTGATGTACTTCTGACACCCAGAAATGTGAGAGAGCAAACTTTTGTTGTTTGAAGCCACCGAGTTTGTGATCATTTGCTACAGTGGCCACAGGAAACTAATATACTCAGATAGGGACTCCTCATGATCATTTGAACATCTTTTTTGAGTGGGTTTTAAGGAGAGCAAAGAAGTTAAGTAGTAACCAGACCTCCTTTATTTGCAGGAGGGAAAACAATTAGCAATGGGTGTCACATTACTGTTAGTTTGGTGGCATAATGGTTGATAGTTTTTCACCATGAGAAATGTATAGGGAACACGCAGCGTAGGTCTGCCTCTTCAGTGTTCTTTGGAGTTGCCATGTTTCTCTTTTAACCTGTAGCTAGCCCACAAGAGACTACGCTTACTAGGCTTTCAACTATCACAGTCAATTACCGTTTGAGTGTATTTCATCTATCACTTACCTGTTAGCAATGGTGCTTAAGGAATGAGAGACTTGACCTTAATGTAGTGGGAAATAAATGTAGTCCTTTCACCTGTTCGAGTTAATATCATCCTGATTTCCACTGAGTTAATGAACTCTCCCAATTGGGGCCACTTTGGTGAGATAGAAAATCACAGTGCTCTCTCTCGTAAGGAAGGAACGGGCATATGACTAAGCAAGAGAATCTGGACCTACCTACTAAAGACTTTGACTTTTGAGTAGAGAGACTTAAGGACAGAAGCATGTTTAGAGCTCATTGCCTTTTGCAGTTATCCTTGATAGGATGATCAAGTATGCCTTCCATCTGGACTCCAGAGAAGCTTTTGTTTAAAGCCTTTCCTGAGCCTGAAACTCCAGATTACCTGCCAATTTCGTAAGTTCCCAATAATATTAAAATATATTTTATAATTGCTTAAGCTGGACCAGCTAGATTCTGTTGCTTGCAATGAGATAACCTTAAATCTACAGGAAGTTATAAAATATCTTCTGACATCTTGAGGGTAGAAAAGGGGGGCACCTTTTAGTAAGAAAGTTATGAAAGGAAATGGTAACTTACATATTTGTTTGGCTAAGGGCAAAAGTGTTCCTTAATACCTCTAAATATTATCACAGTTTCCTTGATCCATCTGTTTTAAAATGTCTACATTACTGAGGGAGTAGTTTTCCATTCTGATAACTTCAGAGGTGTTTTAAATTATATATCTAACATGTGTACGCCCCACACTGGGGATCTAGCCCACAACCTGGGCATGTGCCCTGATTGGAAATCGATCTGTGATCTCCTGGTTCATAGATCATTGCTCAACCACTGAGCCATGCCAGCCAGGCAAAAACTACAGTGGGGCCTTGACTTACGAGTGTCCCGACTAACGAGTTTTGTGAGATACCAGCTGTCTCTCGGCCGATTTTTTGCATTGAGTTGATAGAGTAATTTGAGTTAACTAGCTCCTTAACGAGCTCAGTCTCGGAACGAATTAAACTCGTAAGTCAAGGCCCCACTGTACTTTATTTTAAAAGTAGATAGTTTATCTTATTTCATTTGGTATTTTTAATGATCAATATCTGTGTGGATATGTCAGCAGCACTTCCAATAAAGAATGTTTTTTCAAACAGAATGGATAAAGAAATTACTTTGATAATATTTATTCTTTTAGATGTTATATTTATGTTGGTAATAATTGGATAGTTTAAAAATGATTTTTTAAAAATCTGGGTATAAGGTAGTATGCTGTGCCTGAAATTTTGGAAAAATGCCTTGGAGAGGGGGCACAGCAGCTGTCTTAATTTCTAATAATGTTCAGACCTACTTGAGATGGAGTTAGTTTTCCTACAGATAATGTCTAGAATCTGTAGTAAACTCCACTATTCACAGAGAGCTACGAAGAGTAAACTGTAAGTTGGCCCACCTGTTGAGCTCTGCCAACAGGTTTTAAGAACCATTTCTGCCAATGGAGTTGGAAAACTTTTATGGGAGTTAAATGACTATGGGGTATATATGCAAGGGTTGAGAGGGATGGTGAGAATATGGAAATAAATGATGTGGAAAAATGAATCCCAATCCATAACTCAGTTGACAATGATTTGATAATAATTTGTAAAGATAGAGTGAAAAATAGGTAATTTATTACCCTAATTCCTGTTTTTTTTATTTTTAGAATTCAACTTTGTATGTTGAGATTTGGTTTTATTTATGCTATTAGCTAAGTATAAAAGCATACATGTTGTGTCTGTGGTACATTCAATACATTTGCAACTTTTCTACCTAAATTCTCTATAAAAAGTCACTGCCAATTGATATGCTAACTGATGGCAAGGGGCTTAGAATAACCAAAAGGTATAATAAGTTTGCAGTCTTGCCCCAAGAATCAAAAGCTGAATTTTAAACAATGTCATAACATACATGACTTAAACAGTATATAAAAAAGTCACATATCAAATTAAGTACAAAAATACCCAAACTATTAATTATGAACTGTATCATTACCTTGATTCTTAATTTTTAACCTGTATTGCGTGTCATTTTATAAAATGCTACCATTAATTGCTATCAATAACTTCTTAATGGTATTTGGTGTTGAGTGACCTTTTTCAAAAATACATTTCATGAAATGTGAATTATAATTTATTAAATCTATTTTAATTGAGCTGCCCACTTCACTGAGAACTAACAGTTACAGTATATCTGCTAAGTAAGAATGTTCATACATAATCCCAACATCTGTGCCATCTTGGCCTTGGCATCTATTGATTGTCTTTTCTCATTTAAGTTGAAATTTCCATGGTTCTTGGTATGATGAGTGATTTGTGATGGTATCCTGGACATTTTGGTGTCACGTTATTGGATGCTATGTAGATCTTTTGTTACATTAGACCTCCTCTAAAACTGGCAAGTGATATGGAAGCTCCTCTTCAATACGACCAGGAGAGGGTGAGAATCCAGGTTTCCCATCAGGCCTTGTTGACACCACAGTCTGGGGGTTTGTTGATGAGTACCTCATTACTTCTGGTTGAGGGAAAAAAAAATCAGGCTTTCTACCAGACGTTCACTGATACTCCTCTAACTAGAATGCTTGCTTATTTCTTTCTATGTGGCCTTCACTGATAGGTGAGGCAAGGTAGGAGTGGCATTAGTTTACCTCTAGGCAGTGGTAAAAGTTCTGAATCTTCACTAGAACTCATCTGACACCACCGAAGCATGGAGGGGGAGGGATTCAATAATGCTTGATGGAGATGGACTTCCCAACTCTGCACCCAGCCCTCTCTAACACCACACCAGTAGGGGTGGGCTGTGGAGCGGCACTAATACAGTTGGATCAGGGTTAAAGTCCAGGCTTCTTAATAAGCCTTTGCTGACCTAGGGGGGTTGGGGTGGACAAGAGGCAGCAGTTTTTCCTGTGGCGTTTGTTTGGAGTTAAGTTATTATTGTTTAGGCCACCCTTTCGTGGTCCTTTGAATAGGAAAAAGTGGACTCTTGTTGAGTTTTAATTGTCTGTGCCCATTAGCATTTCCTGCTTGCTGGCTTCTCCGGCTGCAATCAGGGATATATGAGGCAGAAGAAAACTCAGGTATCTCACCATGCTCCACAGTCTTCTCCTAGTCTGTCGTCTTCTTTCCACCCTTCATATATATGTAGTGTCCAGAATATTTAGCTGTCCTGAGTGGGAAAAGTGTATTTCTTCCATCTTTCCAAACTGACAATGATTTATTTTAGTGATCAAAAGTAAAGATATTGAAGAAAACAAAAAAAGGTTCTAGCTACATGGAAGTGGGATAAAAGGAAGGTACTGAGAAAGCCATAAAAATGTGTGTGTGTGGGATGGGGGTGGGGGGGAGAGAAGACAGATAGAAATTAATTTGACTGAATTTGGGAGAACTGCACATTGGCTATTATAACCAGCATGTTCCCACGATGTTATTTCCCAACCATGGCCACAGTGTCCACAACTATGCAGATGTACCCCTAATCTCTCCCTCACAATGATCAGATGTGAATGCTCAAATCTTTGGGGAAAACTGACTAAAGCAATAGTAGTGGGTCATTGAATCGTTCTCCAGGATTCTTACTTAAGTGGTGGGCAGATCCAGAACCACTGTGACTGCCTGCTTTCTGGGTTATATGGTAAACAGTATCATTTGTTTATTTTCATTGTTCTCTTCCCATATGCAAACTTGACTTCTTTCATTATGCTTTCAGGGAAAAACAATGTCAAAGCTTGGTATTGCCAGAAATTTCATTTAAGACAGAATTTTGTGGTTTTGCCAGACTAATGAGCACTCAAATTTATTTTAACCCACAGCTCATACCCTCAAAATATCCCATCCCATGCAAATCAGGTTGTTTTTGGAAAAAGGGAGTTCTCCAGAAATCTAAAAATCCCCTATCCTTCAGTTCTCTGATGTCCCATCATTAAAGTCACAACTCTCATATTTATTACAGGAGAATCATATGTGATTTTCATTTCTTACTCTCTCAGCTTCTTAGCCAGCTGTGGTGAGAAGTTGTACAATATGGATTGATGTTTAAAACCAAGATAGAATCACGACTATGAAACCGGTAAAAAAGAAAACATATTTTAGGGAATTTAACACCAAACGTATCACCTGGGACTAGTGTTGAAATTTACTCTGTATATTTAATCAGGAAATTATGGTTTATCCAAGCATGTGTCAAGCATACAATTTGAATATGTGCTCCTTTGTTCCAGTCCAAAGAGTGAGACAGGCCTTAGAAGGATTTGAGGCATTTAATGAATTTTCTTAGATATTTGAATTTTAGATCACAAATACTTGTGAATAATTTCTGAGAAGGTTGGGAGATAAGGAAATGTTTCTTAAATCAGGAACTAACTTGAGGGGCCCATAGCAATAAACTGCTTTTAGAGGCAAGACACATGATATTTTTTCACATATCAGATCAGCTAGATGTGTTCAGGGACACAGGAGCAACTTCATGAAGACAATTATGGAAAATTACAGAACCTTGCCATGGTCTCTATCTAGTTTCCCCATCTATCTCAATATTGGTCATGCTTGAAGGAGGGGTATAGGGTAGCTCCATTGGATACTTGCATCTTGGGAGGAACTAGAGATACTTGGTCATTCACTACAAGTATTTTAATTCTGGAGATTTCAATACCTAGAACAGCGACTGGCTCCAAAATTAGGTAGGTATTCAATAAACATGTGTGTATTAACCAGTTTACTCACTATCAAAAATATTGAGTGAAGGTATATCAAAAGTCTTTTCCATCTCTCCCCTTGAAGTATAATCTGAGCAGCTTTAATTTAGCAAAGGATTCTCTGCTTAATACACAAACACGTCTGAGAGATCTGCACATTGAAACATCCAAAGGTGGGTGAGTGGGAACAAACTGGGGGAGGAATGAATGGAGAAGAGCTGAGATGGTGGCACAAATGAAGCCCAGAGCTCACTGCAGGCCTCGGGAGAGGGGAGAAATCAGGTTGTCTGGCACTCCCTTCATCTGGGAGGAGTAGAGAGATACAGTGAGCATTTCTATAAGAGTGGTCAGTACTCACTGTTGTGAACTCAGTTATCTGGGCCGTGACAAAGCACAGAGGTATGGCTGCAATTGTCGGGCAGCTGTCATCTCCAGACAGAAAAATAAAGCCACACAACCTGGCCACCTTACGATACCCTCCAGAGCTAGCAGCAGACCCCAGAAGAAGCTGTATCAGAGAGTGTTAGGTTGCAGAGCACATCACTTGAAAACCTAAGAACTGTAGGCACAGAAACATTTTTACCTTGAGCAACTGGAATGCACTGTGGCTAATCCCATGGATGGGTGGAAACACAGAGGTGAGGCCACTGAGGTCTGCCAGTCACCATTGCTGGGAGAACAAACCCACAAAGGCCTCTCCCAGCTCTCCCTGCCCCCACCCACCATGGCTGCATTGCTGGCAGCATCTGGTTGCAGGAGATAGCACTTGGGTTGGATTTCACAGACCTGGAATCCCATTGCCCACCCACCACATTCCCCTGCAGCGCTGGTGCCCAGAGACTGAGGCAACTTGGTCACATAAGAGATGCCCACTTCCCCAGAGAACGCAGGACATCTTCTATCACCCCACAGAGATATGAGAAGGCAGAATGGTGCAAGAGAAACTTAAAAATGTGTGCTTCAGTGCCATCTACTGGGGGATAAAAGAAAGATTTATTAATCTACTAGAGAATTGCTACTCATAGAGAGAGAAAGAATACATCAAATACCATGAATAACCAAGGTAATGAGACATCTCAGAAAGAAAATTTAAAAATTTTCAGAAAATAAAATTAAAAACATGAAAATACATCATTTAAATGGCAGAGAATTCAAGATTGCAATTCCGAAAAAACTCAATGAGATACAAGAAAACAAAGGTAAGCAGTTTAATGAACTTAGAAATAAATTCAACTAACAAAACAATTACTTTACCAAAGAGATGGAAACTTTAAAAGAGAACCAAATAGAAATTCTGGAGGTAAAGAACACAATAAAAGAGATAAAGAATAAGCTAGTTTAGGTAATGGAGCTGACCAAATGGAGGAAAAAATTGGTGATATAA
>NW_005366679.1:0-18595 GCF_000412655.1 Myotis brandtii | reverse complement strand
TCCCTCTGCTATGCCCACCAGCCAATCAGAGTGATATGCAAATTAACCCAACAAAGATGACGGTTAATTTGCATATACAGGCACGGAGCGAAGACCAAAGACTGAAGACAGTGTAGACGGAAGCCAAGTGCTGCAGAAGGGAGTGAAGCAGCGGAGAAGGGAACAGAGCTGAGGCAGCGGAGATGGGAGGTGGAGCTGAGGCGGTAGAGACGGGAGGGAGTGAAGCATCGGAGAAGGGAGGAAGCCGAGGCACCAGAGAAGGCCCTTATCTGCTTTTCTCTCAAAGAGTATGCAAATTAACCCAACAAAGATTGCGGTTAATTTGCATACACAGGCACGGAGTGAAGACCAAAGACTGAAGACAGAGTGGAAGGAAGCCAAGTGCTGCAGAAGGGAGCGAAGTAGTGGAGAAGGGAATGGAGCTGAGGCAGCGAACACTGGAGGGAGCCGAGACAGAGGAGAAGGGAGGGAGTGAGGCAGCAGAGAAGGCCCTTATCTGCTTTGCTCTGGTCTCAGGAAGCTCTATTCTTGCAGGAATAGGCCTGAGGAAGCCCTATTCTTGCAAGAATCTTCCTGCAACAGGCCTCTAGTATTATGTTAAAATGATAAAAAATTAATGACAAAGAAAGAATTCATAAGGTAGTCAGGGAAAAGAAGACAGCAAACTATAAAGAAAATCGTAATAGATTATTATTGTTTTTCTCAGCAGAAACCCTACAAGCTAGGAGAGTGTGGAATCAAATATCTTACTGAAAGAAAGAAATTACCAGCCAAGAATACTATATAGATACTTTTCAGACATACAGAAGCTGAGGGAATTTACTACCAGAGGACCTCCATTACAGGAAATACTCAAGGAGGTTATTCTACCTAAAACAAAGAAAACAGATACAAAACACCCAACATAACAAATAATAACAACTATGAGTAATATTACTAACAAACAGTCAGAAGCAAGATATTACAACCATTTTTCAGAATAAGGTACTATACACTTAAATATTACATAAAGGTTAAAAGAGGTAAAAAGCATTAAAAAAGAAAGAAGATAATAACTAATGCAATTCAGAAATGAACTCACAGCATAAATAGAACACTTTGTGAAAAATAAAACAAAAGGGGAGAGGGTAAAGGACTAAATTTGAAAAAGGGAGTGGAGATAAAATGTATTCAGAAGACAAAAGGACTACTATATATAAAACCTTATTTTTCATAAACTAATGATAACCACATATAAAAACAAAACAAAACTGAGACACGTAACTTAAAAAAAGAGAAAGCAGAGGGAAAAAAATAAAATATCATCAAACTAAAGGAACAACCAGAAACACAAGGAAGAAAATCCCCACAATAGAGACACAGAGTTAACAGAAAACAAAAGATGACACGGATATGGAAATCACCCTAAATGTAAGTGAACTGAACTCACCAGTAAAAAAGCAGACAATAGCAGATTTACTCAAAACCCAACAATATGCTGCCTTCAGGAGACACATCTCAGCTGCAAAGATAAATATGAACTCAGAGTGAAAGGTTGGAAATTGATTCTCTTAGCAAATGGCATCCACAGAAAAGGAGGTCTAGCTAAACTAATATCTGATAAACAGATTTCAAGATAAAAAAAGGTAATAAGAGACAAAGATAGACATTTTATACTGATAAAGGGGACACTAAGAAGACATGGAACTTTCTAATATATAGACACCCAATAAGGAAGCACCAAATATATAAAGCAACTACTTGCAGATCTAAAGGGAGAAACTGAGAAAAACACAATCATAGTAAGGGACCCAAATATGCCACTGACAGCCATAGACTATCCTAACAGAAAATCAATAAAGAAATAGCAGCCGTAAAGGACACATTAGAGCAAATGGACACAACTGACATTTACAGAGCCTTTCATCGCAGAACACCAGATTATACATTCTTCTCCAGGGCACATGGAGTATAGATTCAAGGATAGAGTATATCTTGGAAAACAAAACTAGCCTTAACAAATTTAGGAAAATTGAAATCATAGCAAGCATATTCTGCGGCCACAATGCTTTGAAATTAGAAATCAACTGGAAAAAAAAAAAGTGGAAAAAACCCACAAATATGTGGAGATAAACAACATGCTACTAAAACACAATTGGATCAAAACAGAAATAAAAGGAGACATCAAAAGAGGCATAGAGACAAATGAAAATGATGATACAACATATCAAACTGTTGGGGTGCAGCAAAAGTAGTAATAAGAGGAAAGTTTACATCATTACAGTCCTATCTCAAGAAACAAGAAAACTCCTAAGTAGATAACCTAATATCACATCTTATTAAATAACTAGAAAAAGAAGAATAAAAACAGCACAAAATCTATAAAATAGGATCTGGGAATTGTCAAAGTATCAGACCACTACTCAATATCTGCCAAAATTCCAGTGTAAGGAAGGGAGAGCCCTGAGGATTGGGCATAATCTTTTTGAGCAAAGCAGCTTGACTGACTTTAGGACGACTTTGTTTTGGCTTGTGCTGGTCACAGAGACAGGAGTACATTGAAGTCAATCTTAGAAACATATTTTGTGATGCTAATAGAAGCAAAAGGAAAGTGATGGCATTCTCAGGGCCCGTTTTGTCTTGGTTGCAAGGATGTGCTCACTGAGGTGAATGGTCACTGATCAAGTGGACAAATTTAAAATCAGTTCTGGTGTTACCATTGTGATATCTGTCATTAATGGATTAGGCAGGTTCGAACTCCATTGCATGATTATATGTTCCCATGGCTATAGAATAATCAGTATTTCTTTTGGAGTCTGGGGCCTTGAACCTCCATTTTTGTACTTCCTAAGCCAGTGGTTCTCAACCTGTGGGTCGCGACCCCTTTGGGGGTCGAATGACCCTTTCACAGGGGTCGCCTAAGACCATCAGAAAACACATATATAATTACATATTGTTTTTGTGATTAATCAGTATGCTTTAATTATGTTCAATTTGTAACAATGAAAATACATCCTGCATATCAGATATTTACATTACAATTCATAACAGTAGCAAAATTACAGTTATGAAGTAGCAACGAAAATAATTTTATTGTTGGGGTCACCACAACATGAGGAAATGTATTTAAGGGTCACGGCATTAGGAAGGTTGAGAACCACTGTGACCTAAGCCAAAGATCCGGAAGAAAAAATCTAGGCGCCAAGGGGTCCTCACCATTATTGTTTATTTGTCTGAAAGGTGGGGCATAAAAACATTTTAGACTCTGGAAAACTCATGGTAAAACAATTATAACAAAAATTCTATAAGAGGGGACTGGAATGCCCTTTAGAAAAACATGTTTTCCAACTCTGACCAGGAAAAATAAATCTCGATGACTTTCTATATCTATCTTACTCAGGGTGCTGTTTTCTTTAAATAAACTTTATTTAGGAATAATCCACATCCAATAAATTGCACTTACATTAAGTGATCAGTTGTATGAGTTTTGACAAACATATATACCCATGAAAACACCAATTGAACATTGTCATCATCCACAGAAAGTTCTCTCCTGTCCCTTTTCATTAATGTCTCAATATCCACCCTGAAACCCAGGTTATCCCTATAGATTATTTTTTGCCTGTTCTAGAATTTTATCTGAATGGGATCATACAGCACATTGTTGTGCATATCAGTAATCTGAATCTTTTAATTTCTGAGTGGTATTTCATTGTATGCCTATACCATTATTTGTTTGCCATTCAGCAGTTGGTGAGCATTTGGATTGTTTCAAGCTGTTATTTTCAATAAAGCAATTATAAACTTTTATTTGCAAGTCTGTTTTGGACATCTGTTTTTTTATTTATTATTAGGTAACATGGTAAGTATGTGTTTAACATTATAAGAAATTGTCAAACATTTCTACAAAATTGTACAGTGTTAACACATTATCAGCAATATTTGAGACTTCTATTGTTCTACATCTTTGTCAACCAGACATTAGTGTTATCTGCCTTTTAAATTTTACCTGTTTTATAGATGAAATATTTATTCAAAATATTTTATTTTATTTTATTTTACTACTGATTTGTAAGAGTTTGTATATATTCAGGATACAGATATGTAAATTTCCAGATATGTAAATTCCCAGATATGTAAATTGTGGATATTTTCTCCTAGACTGTGCCTTGCACTTTCATTTTCATAATGGTGTGCTTCTAAGAACTAATGCTTTTAAATCTGATGAGGTCCTTTTATGCTTATATCTATAATTCATTTTAAATTAATTTTTCTGCATAGTATGATATGAGTATTGAGAATAATTTGTATGAAACTGATACCCAGTTCTTTCAGCACTGTTTGTTGAAAAGACTTTCCCTGTTGAATTACCTTGGTATCTTTTTTGAAAATCAATCAGTCAATCAATCATATATGAGTCTATTTGTAGACTTTCTAGTTTACCACATTGATCTATTTATATTCTTACTCTCAATGTAAAACTGTCTTCATTATTTACTGTAGCTTTCTAGTAAGTCCTGAAATCATATAGTTTAAAAGTCTTTAAAATTTGTTTCTTTAAAAAAATAGTTTTGTTTATTTTATGTCCTTTGTATTTTAATACAAATTTCAGAATCTTCAATTTCTATCTCCTCCTTTTAGTCATCTTGGATTTCCTTTGGAATTATATTGTATCTATATAGTATCAATTTAGGGGGAATCGACCTTTTAGCAGGATTTATTCTTCTAACCCATGGATATAGTATATCTCTCATTTAGAACATCTATAATAATAAAAGTGTAATATGCTAATTAGACGGGATAGCCGAATGACCTTCCAGACGTTCTTCTCCTCCTTTTAGTCATCTTGGATTTCCTTTGGAATTATATTGTATCTATATAGTATCAATTTAGGGGGAATCGACCTTTTAGCAGGATTTATTCTTCTAACCCATGGATATAGTATATCTCTCATTTAGAACATCTATAATAATGAAAGTGTAATATGCTAATTAGACGGGATAGCCCAATGACCTTCCAGACGTTCTTCCGGACAACCTTCCAGACGAAGCTAGGGCTGCGCAGCTGTGAGGGCTGAGGCAAGCTGCCGCGGCTTCAAGGGCTGAGCCCCTTGCATGAATTTCGTGCATCGGGTCTCTAGTCTTTAATATTTCACATTAGCATTTTGCTAGTGATCAGTGTTTAGGTTTTGTTCATATGTTACTAAATTATTCCTGAAGTGAGGTTTTTTTTTGTATTAAATACTTTATAATGCATTGTTATTTAACTTAACATGACAAGTGATTTATTTTTCTGAAACAAAAATGCTGTTTATGAGAATATAATTATAACTCCTATAGTATATAAAAATATTTAGCATGTCTGTTTTTATGTACTGCATGATGAATAAATTCTCCCAGGCTTTTCTCTCCTTCTAGAAAACTTATTCATATTGTAAAACTTAATGGTTTTAGCTTTTTAATTTGTGTGAACACATCAGTTAAGTATTATGTTGGATTCTGTTTTCTCATTGGCCTGTAGAAGGAAGATGGTATCATTGAAAGTTACAGGTAAAGAAATACAGGCACCAAGACCAGAAGGCAATATTGGTGCCTGTGCAATTTATGAGTTTTAGATTATTTTCAATATGACAAAGCAACTAACAAGTAAAACAGTTTTTAAAATACTCTAGAGAACTCACAAGGCCTCTGTTGTTGAAAAACTGATTTAGATTAGTTTCAGTAGCAGAATAATATGTTATAGTTATTCATATGGGATAGTTAATTCTTCCTTGCACTGATCTGATTCTGAAATATACTAAATACTTGACCCTTATTTATGTGATGAAAATCCTTCAAAAATTAGAAAAATTCAGAAAAAATAATACTTTATAGTTTTATTTTTATCACATTTTCTCAGAATTTTTTGCTGTAAAATTTATTCAAGCTAAATGAATTTGAATTACTTCCCTGTCATGTACTTAGGAAAATTGCTTGTGTACCTCTGTTTCCTCATTCATACAATAAAAATAGTAAAACCTAACTCATACAATTGTTGTAAGGGCTAAATGAGAAAGCATTTGAAAGTTCCTGTAACATAGAACATGCCAGAAATAGTTTCCCTCTTTTCTTGACACCAGTGGGTAAGTAGGAGAAAAAATAATTTAGCTAATTTTGTTTAGAAGTTAATTTTGGTTAATTAATAGAAAAGATGCCTTAGCTAATTTTGGTTAGAATTAATCATAATTTTATCTCTATAGATCCACAAGTGGATACATTTTAAAGTTTCATGTGTATTTTTAAAAATTATTTTGAAGTCTTTATTTACTCAATGGCATAACAGAAAAATCTCACAGATATAAGCCTTGTTTCTATATTTGCACTTTGATACTATATTAAACACTTTCTCAGGTATTATTAAACTCACTTAGTTGAGGAAGAGTGCATGAGTAGACTGCCAAAACCTTTACTTCCTTTCACATAGAGCTAACATTGATTGAAAATAAGTGCTTCAGAGTAGTATAGATGATGTAGTGTTAGCTAAACTCATATTCACTTAACCATGGCGTTTTTAGTTATAATTGTGTCTTATAGTAGAAGGTGTAATTAGGCAAAAATATGATTTCAATTTATATAATTACTGTAATAAAAGATATACTATATTATAATGTTTGTGTTAAGTATGGTGATTGTTTTTTATTTTTTTGTTTGTTTGATTTTTGGTCTGGGTTTTATATTCTTATTCTCTGTTATAGTTTCTACTTCTTATAAGTGGTTTTCTGTCCTCCACTATTAAACAACCAATACCCCTTTTTCATGCAATTTCCACATAATTTTATTTTTTATGAAAGAGCAAAAAGCTCAGCAATGAGAAGAAAACAACATCAGCCTTTAGAAGATGTGGGCAAAACTAACGGTACTTCCCTTTCAGTCTGCTTTTACTTCAAGTCACTTAAACTCTTCCTAAAAACCACTTTGTGTCAATATACCTACATAGTCTGAACCCATCCATACTGAAAATGCTGAAGCCTTAATGCAATTAGGATAGTAAAACTCCTTGAGTAGGTAGGGCAATAAAGCAAGGTGATATTCTGACAGAATTATTGTTGATATTCAGAATGAATGGCTAATAATTGTCATTTTGTAGTCTTTGATCAAGATATGAGGTGGATAAGTTGAAAGCATTGTGTTGCATTTACAAGCTTCCTCAGAAATTGTTCTAAACTGCTACTGACGCTGAGTAGTCTATGTAGGAATCGCCAGCACATATAAAGGTATGTGTTGTAAGCTGCTGATTTGCTAGAGACATTAAGAATCCTTGAGTTAGAAAAATGACAAAGGAAATTGTCTAAAAATAACTAGAAGGTATTACCAAATTAAAAGTAATTGCTACAGTTTGAGGGGCATCTTTTTAAAAGTCTATTCTCATTTATTTAACAGAGTTTTTAAAACATTACTACAAACTTTAGATACCAGACACATAGCATAAGATATGTTCTGTTTGTCCTGAAAATCCAATCATTTCTGCATAAGCATATTCTCTCTTCCTAGAATCATTTCACAGAACACAATCCTCTGGGTTCTGATTCGCTTCAGTGTATTATCACAGACTTGGTTTTAGAGGTTATTTGACATCCAAGAACTAATGTCCCTCAAGAAGCCTTCTTATTTGTTTTTTGGCAATCTATTTCCCTATTGAGTCAAACCTTAATACTCCTTTGACTAAAGGACATTTGTCTTAAGACATAAAACATATTTGGTTCCTATTCAAACCTAGAAAAATAAACTGTGAGGTCAGAGCTTATTCTGTTATTTATTTGATAATTATAATAATACATCACATTAATCTAGCCTTTACTTAGATTTAATTCTGGAAGTATTCCTTTTTTAAAAAGTCTTCATGGTCCCTTTTTATTTTCGTTGTGATTGTGGCCATTTTGTGATAAAGAAATGAAAGCATTGACTTGTTGTGATCACAGAGTCCTGATTAGTGGGAAAATGTCCAGGTCATCTATTTCTTAACTCCCCTCCTTCTCACAAGACTTCACTGCCAAGTCCGACCTCCACTCGTTTTGGTTGCATGGTTTCCTTTTCATGTCCCGGGTAAACAGGGATAATGCGGCTCTCTGTGTTTTTGCAGCTGAAGGAAGTGAATTGGAGGGGTCACAAGGGTCAAGATGACAGGGAACCTCTTAGTACTTGGCTCCCCAGGCTGCGCAGCTCTTCCCATCCCGCTGCCTTTGAAAACACACTTCTGGAAAGTAACTCCTTCCACTCCAAGTGATCAACGATGGGTTGAGCTTGCAGAGTTTAGGAAACAGAAAAAAGTCTTTAGCTTTCTGAGAGCAATTTGCAAAGGGTCATAAGAGGAACAGTGTTCATTAAGGTGTCTCTTGTGAGTACTCGGGATGTGGTGACAGATCATGAAATGATTATAAGTGATTAATAATTATCTATGCAGATGAGAGAGAAATAATGGATGGGTAGGTGATTAGTGTTTACCCCATTTTCCATTGAATGAACTATTGATAGGAATGGTTTCTTCATAAATACCATGGAAGAGTGTATGAAAATTCATCCACAATCACTTTTAACCTCAAAACTGTAATATTAGAAAAGTGTATTTATAAAAGGAATAAAAATCAGAACATGTTCACAGAACTGACTTATTTAGAACCAATACTACAAAAACATGCAAAGGAAATATGTTATTCTGAAACTAAAGTTTAGCCAAAATATAAACTGGAATCTTCAAAGCAAATAACATTATCTTAACCAAATATGAGTCACTTTTCACATAACTTAGCTGCATTGTAGAACCACGGGTCTCTCACATTGGGTGGCAATTTAGAAAGCAGCACTTTTGTCCCAGGAAACTTCTTTTCAAGAAATACACCATGAAAAATGTTTGCCTAACAGAATCCCTGCTGATAAGATTAGAATACACCACATCATTATAGCAATTAATAAAATTATATTTTATAAACATACTAGCAAATCTCAATAATATCCACATGCAATATCCTATGCAATTGAAGTCCTATAACTTAGCAACATCTGAGGATTCCAATTTCTCTACATCTTCACCAATAATTGTTATTATCTGTCTTTTTCATTATAGCCATCTTAGTGAATATGAAGCAGTATCTCATTACAGTTTTTATTTGCATATTTTCATGGCTTATTATGTTGAGCATTTTTTTCATGTGCTTTTGGATCATTTGTGTGTTTTCCTTGAGGAAATGTCTTTTAAGAACATTTGCTCATTTTTTTTGCTTGGGCTATTTGTCTTTTTATTATTGAGTTGTAACAGTTTTTTATATAGTTTGGATACAATTTTCTTATCAGATACATGATTTATAAATATTTTTCTCCCATTCTGTGCATTATCTTTTTGTTTTTTGATGATATAATTTGTAGCATAAGAGTTTTCACTTTTAATAAAGTTTATTTTATCAAATATTTCTTTTTTCTCCTGTGCTTTGGTGACATATCTCTGAAGGTCTTACTTAATCTGAGGTCATAAAGGTTTACTCCTTTTTGTGTGTGTTTTTTTAATAATGGTTTTATAATTTTAGCTCTTATATTTAGGTCCATGATCAGTCTGAGATCATTTTTATGTTTGGTAGAAAAAAGGGTTCCAACTTCATTTGTTTACATGTAGATATCAAGCTTTTCCAGAAGAATTTGTTGAAAAGACTTTTTGTTCTCCATTAAAGGGTATTGGAATCCTTCTTGAAAATGAATGGACATAAATGTAAACATTTATTTCTGAACTCTCTATTCCATTGATTTAGGTCCATTCTTAAGCCAGTACCATACTGTGTTGATTACTATAGTTTTATAGTAAGTATTGAAATCGGGAAGTATGATTCTTCCAACTTTGTTCTTAGTCATGATTGTTTTATGACAAACATGCCAAATTCCAATAAAAGAATAAAACAACTGGAATGTTGATAGAGACTGTGATGAATCTGTACCTCAATTTTCAGAATATTGCTATCTTAATAATACTAAGTTTGTGCTACCTATTGATTTTTGACAAATGTGCCAAAGTAATCCATCTTAGAGCATCTGCTCTTCTCAATAAATGGTGCTGGACCATAGACCTGAATGCAATAGGTAAAACTATAGCACCTCTAGAATAAAACATAAAAGACAAAGGACCTTAGCTTAAGCAACGATTTCCTAGGTTAACATCAGAAGCATGATTCATAATAAAGATAATTGATAACTTGGACTTGAACAAAATTAAATGAGCTAAAATGACACGCTTAAGAAATTGAAAGGACCAACATATGGCAAGTATTACATATGGGAAGTACTGACTCCTTCTCTGTTTTCTCTAATCAATGCCTCTTTTTCACTTAGAATCTGAAAAGGACTGGTTCCTTTGTATTTCATATTCTTTAACTCTCTCATTATTTTGTGTTTTAGTCACTGGCATATTTCAATTGACCCTCCACCTATATATTCTTAGTTGACTTTCTTTCCATTAGCCCCCTTAACACAAAGTAGTTTAATATTAATATTTAAGCAATGTTCAATACAGCTATATTCTAGCCCCTTATAATAAATTTATCCTGTTATCTTCCCATTTTTGTAATGATGGACATGGTTTGAACAGGAAGTGTGATCTGCATGTTCAGACTGGATTACAAAGGCCAGTTTTCTTAGGTGACTTTTATTGTGTATTATAACTGTAGTCTTTCTCCTAATGCCTGTCACTATAATCACTCCCCATGTGTTCACCACAATTACAAGATACCCGGGCACATATTTTGACTGTAGGCTTTGCTCAAAAATACAGCTTATCAAAATTTCTTATGGGTACAGCACATTCCATTCTGTTGGCAACAGTGATTTTCCACCGATTATGAATTGTTTCTGACCGCGCTTCAGTGAATCTCCACACATCATGTTTTTCCTCTCTAGTTTTACTTAACCAGTTTTATCCTCAATACTATAAGTCAGAGGTCCTCAAACTTTTTAAACAGGGGGCCAGTTCATTGTCCCTCAGACATTCCACACATGCGCACTGCGGGCCTGGGACGAGTCTGCTGCTAAGCAGGACAGGCAGTGGCGGCAAAAACACCCGGGGGGCTGGATAAATGTTTTCGGCAGGCCGCATGTGGCCCGCGGGCCGTAGTTTGAGGATCCCTGCTATAAGTGATCGTTATTACACTTCCAACCTTTTTACATTTTTAACCCTCACCTGAGGATATGTTTTTATTGATTTTCAGAGAGAGGAAAAGTGTGTGAGAGAGAGAGAGAGAGAGAGAGATGTGAGAGAAACATTGATCATTTGCCTCACGCATGTGCCCCAACCAGGCATCGAACACACAACCTTTTGGTGTATGGGACAATGCTCCAACCAGCTGAGCCATAGGCCAGGGCACATATATGAAATAATATTTAAAGATCTTAGCTGCTTTTCACTGTCATTTTATGTCTTTAATTTTTGATGTTATTTTTTAAAAGGCTAACCTTATATGACCAGAGGGTGCCATATCTATGACTTAAGCCAAAAGTAAGATTCAATATCATGACTCCTGGTTATTATTTACTTGCTGTAACTAGGATCATTATAAAATATTTTTGATGATGATGATAATGGTAATGTTTATGATGATGATGACTTTTGCTGTGGGGATATTGTGGGCATTTTGTTCTTGAATACTATTCTTGGAACTTTTTTTTAGTATTACAGAGGCCAGAACAATATTCTGGAAACTTATCTATAAAATAGACATTAATTGCCTGAAAAGTGAAATGCATATGATATAAATTTATTGTTTCAAATGGTAACATTTTAGATGTGCTTTATAAATCTCTTTATATATACAGTTAGTTAAATTAAATTTTTATCAGTTTCTTTTCTCAAATCAATAGGCAACTCCATCCTATTGGCTCTGATATGAGGTCATTCCATTTCAGAGTGTACCTCATCAGAAAGAGGGAGAGGAGTAAATTTAGCCATTATTTGTTTATGATGTTATGCTGGTAAATGATAACTTTATCTCCCCACTCAGCCACCCCCACCACTCTGGGCTATGAGAGTTGTGAGAGATTGTTTTTGTCATCCAACCACTGTATCATTACTTCTCTTTTAAAACATATACAACAGATACAAGTTAGAATGGGGATTGACTGCAGATTGGCACAAGGGACCTTTTCTAGGTGATGGAAGTGTTCAAAAATTAAGTGGTAGTGGTGATTTCATAACTCTGCAAATTTCCTAAAATTGTACAAATTAAATGGGTGAATGCTATGATGTCTGAATTAAATTATATCTCAATAAAGTTGTTTAAAAATATATTTAGTTGTAACTACAAAAACTCTCACATTTGCTCAATATAGAAGAACTATGAATTATAATAAAAATTCTCTAAATATGACATTTTCATGTAATCCTTGCATGTAATAAGTAATTGAATGTTTCAAATCTCTATAAATAATTACTCACTAGAATACCTTAATTATTTTTAATTAACCAAGCTCAAAAGGGTAATACATTAAATTTAGTATAAATGGAGATGGTTTATAGTGGAGTATATGATGAGATTCTGTTGTTGTTTTTGTAAGGAGTAATCATGAATTTTCTACTCTGTCTTTAAAAAGTATGACTTGTTCTCAAGCCATCCCATCCCCTAACCTATGATGGTGAGCATGCTGGACAGTTAAGCTCTTCCCAGCATTTGGGTCCCAGAACTCAAGAGCCTGAGCTTAGCATTTATTCACAGTCAATGATGTTGACAGTGTTGATGCCTCATGACACAGGCTAATGGGATAAAGTTAGAATAAAAAATATTAGCTGATACAGTGTACAAATATTACAAAAAACTTTGTATTTGACAACAGAAAAATACTATAATTTTCTTATATTTTGATTATGAATACTTAATTAGTTCTCTACTATGTTGGATGGAGATATAACTTGAGTTCCATGGTATACATATTTACTTCTTTAACAAGCTGTTGCTGTGAGAATGGCTTAAACCAACAAATTACCTCAAATGATGAAGCTTGAAAACGTAACTTCCTTAAACTACAAACATATTCTATACAAATAAATTTTGAACATCAAATATTTTTATAAATTTAATACTTTTTCTTATTGAAAAATAAATATTGTTGAATATTTAGAAAATGAAATTAAGCAAAAACAATCCTAAAATCACTCATAATCTCACTACCAAGAGATAATCACTGTTAACTATGTCTCATATATTGTACAGTTTAAATTATGCACCCAGATTTCTCTAACAAAACTGAAATAGTTGTGTATATTTTATTACATCCTAGCTAAAACAAACAATTTTTTTTTATTTATTAAATTCAGGTGTTTCTGGACCTCCTTTGCTTTGGGTAGAGATGTGGGTATGGTAACCTCCCCAAAGTTTCTGGCTTTTGCCTTCACCTTCTTTATAAAAATACATGTCTCACTCAAAATGCAATGAAGTTATGTCTGAGAATACTGTCGTATTTGCACCATTTGTTCCTAAGGTGCTCCTTTGTGTTCCTTGCTGTGTGGTCCTGTATTGCCATGTCCTACTACGACTACCATACCCAGAACACTGTGTCAGAGCCTAACTGTGCTCACCAGGCTTCTGTATGGCTCTGCTGGACATCACCACTGATGTCATGGAGTCTTGCAAGGCAAATTATGCAGGGAATTCAATGGCATAGTGAAAAGCCCGCCTTCACACTCTTTAAGTTATGGTCTGTTAGAGGGATGCTAATAAATGCATACATATTAAATGATTACTACTATAACCCCATTATATGCCAGAAGAATATAGTAAGACAAATTAGCAAAAATAGTAACACAAAATAGTAAAACAGTAAAATGCAGCCATTTAAAACTGATACTTATAATGCCTGTGTTTAAGTATGCTATTAAATGGCCAAATCATGTGTATTATCAGGCCTTGCAAAGGTAGAGGCACCTACTACACTGAAGGTGCTCCAGGCCTTGCTCAACACAACAAAGGAGAGTGACCAGGACACGCCATGTGAGGTGAAGAGAGTGACTCTATTGAGGACAAGAAGATGACACAAGAGGATCTGTCCCCATTCAATTCTTCCCACTAAAATCTCTGCCTGTCCTCTAACACTGTGGCACAGATGTCACTGAGGACTCACTCTGTCTTGTTCCTTACCCTTTTCGCAGCTCCTTTTCTTTGGGGGTACAATGAGACTATTAGGGGAAACTAGAGTTTCCTCTAGAGCGTGCCTCCATTAATGTAGACCATACACCTTAGCAGAAAAAGGCTCAGGTAGTACTTGAGGTCAGGTTATATAATGTTTTGTTTTCAGGTGCTTCCACTGATCTCTACTAAAGCTCACATAGTTACTCACATTTTTCCTTCCAAGAGATCAGGCTCCTAATGATGAAGTTTGTTGTGTTGTTATTTAAAAATTCACTTCCCACCCTGGTCAGTGTGGCTTGGTGGTTGAGTGAGAACGATGAACCAGGAGGTCATGGTTTGATTCCTGGTCAGAGAACATACCTGAGTTGCAGGGCGCTTGATCCCCAGTGGAGGGCATGCAGGAGGCAGGAGATTGATGATTTTTTCTCTCACCATTGATGTTTCAATCTCTCTCTCCCTCGTCCTTCCTCTCTGAAATAAAGAAAAATTAAAATAAAAAAAATCAATTTCCCAGACTTTTCACAAGAGAAGGCACACAGTAGGTCTGGATGAGTGTTAAGCTTTCCAGGAGATACAAATGATCAGGAAACTGTGGGAAACCTTTTTTCTCACAATTTTTATTATCTTCCATTTGATTGTGGTCCTCAGTTTCCAGACCTGGCAGGACTCTGGAATTACATGATCTCGTTCCCAGAAATTCTAAATCAATTGGTGTGGGGCTAGGGCCTGGATTTCAGATTTTAAAATATATATCTTTAGGTAAGTCTGATACTCAGTCAAGATAGACAACCATTACTTTAGGAAATGAAAATATCAGATGCTTTGTAGTCATAGCGATTATTCTGGAAGTATCCTTTGGGGCATCTAACGTAGATTTTCCAGACTTGTGAGATTTCCCTTGAATTGAAATTTGCCAGACAGATTTGAAGTTCTATTAAGAAAATGATTTTTCACCGTTCTTCAAAATAATTTATTGTTTCTTTCATCTCTCTTGCCTGAACATGTCAGGAATCAAATTATCTTTGTTTATCTGTTATGCCTCCAGCCTTAAAGGAAAAGTGGTCATGTTTGCTTGTTGTGTTTTTAAGTATGAAGCTGTGTGATTAGATCCATTTGAGGATTTTTGAAGATGAAATAGCTGCTATTTAGGTTGCAGCAGCAGGCATAACTTAAGACATGCAAACCCACAATGAGGTGATTTAAGGACTGATATTTTCCACTTGCTGTTGTTGGGACCAAGTCAAAATTTGTCAGTCTTTGAATGAGCCCTATGGATGTATTTGCTCTGGTTTTGCTTGCCAAACTAAGTCAACCAACTTGGGCAAGAAGCTCACTACATTTATTCTTACTGGTTGACAGTTTTATTTGTGGTCTTTATTTAAAATGGAGAAATTGATCCCAGCCCTTAAACCTTTGGCTTTGGCAAAACTACTTTGGACAAGATACAGAAGGCTAAAGGAGAGGCTGAATTTTTCCTTAAGAAACCTTTCCTTTGTAAAGTTGGCAAACTGTGACCTACTAAATGGTGGACAAGTTCAAGCATGTTGTTCAATGCCAGCATGAGCTAGAATTTCTTTACCAGTAAGCACACTAGCTTCTTGTCACTGGTAGTGTCAGTGCTTTTAGGCCATGGATCCCCGAGAACCTCCTTAAGCTTTTGAAGGTTTATAAACATCAATTTGTGGCTTGGGTTTTCGTGTGGGGAGCCATATGTGGCTTTGTAGGTGCTTGATAGCTGTTTGCAAACTTTTTTCTTCCAGATACAAGCAAGAATAGTCAGTCAGCAATTAGAAAATGTTAAAGAATAACCTCAGGGAGAAAAACTTGTATTTGTAACAATAAGAAAGAAAAATGTGCTCTAATTTTTATAATTTTCATCCTTGCATTCCTAGTATATGAATACCAAGGTCAACATGATTTTTAAAGGGAAAAAGACAAGCGAAAACATGTCACTCATGGATTGGAGGTTTTATCAGAAAGGAGACTGACAACCAACAGGAATGCACTAGAGAAGTAATAAATAGTTGACACAAGCATTGCTTTATGTCTTTATTAAAACATAAAGTGATAATTAAGGAAGTTGAGTGAGGCTCTTCTGTACCCTTTCAAGAATTCAAAACATGCTTATTTTGGTAGCATTTTATAAGTTTCGCAAGGTTGACTTTCATTTCACTAAAATCTACCTAGCATGGTTCCCATATTTCCAGACCCGTCCCAGAAGTACGCTGGGTATACCAGATACTTGAGCGCTGTGAGGCCCTAGACCCATTTTCTGGTCTTAGCAAAGTGACCTATGGACTTACCAGCTAGTCCTATGCTTTCCTTATACATCAGCTAGGATCTGCCATACTCCACCCTACAAATAACCAAAAATATGTCATTTTGATAATTTATTCAATGCTCTACAAATATTTACAAAAGATCTATTTACTATGAGCGAGGTACTGTTTTGGGTGCTAGGGATAACTCAGTGAACACAATAGATAAAAGTCCCTTTCTTGTGTAGATTATATCTTATTAGGTGAAGAGAGAAACAACACCCAACAGATAAAATCCTGTATAATAAAAGCCCAGCAACTACAGCAGCAGAATGACCAGAACAACCACTCAACCAGTCATTGTGAGTGGGTGGCGGGACTGGTGAGCAGGTGGAATGGCTGACCTCCTGGTCCCTCCCCCAGCCCGCAGGCTCTGATGGCTGATGGTGAACAGGGAATCGGGTGGGTGGTAGGGGATGAGGGTGGTGCCAGGACAAGGCCCCCGCCCCTTGGTTGCCCCCCACACAGAGGGTAACCCGAGGTGGGGGTGGAGTTGGCAAGCAGGCAGGAACAGCCAATCTCTCAGTCCCTCCACCAGCCATCAGGCTCCCATTACCAGATGGCCAACAGGGAACTGGGGTGGGTGGTGTGGGGGGTGGAGGGGGAAGGGACTGGTGAGGGGGTGGAACGGCCAACTTCTTGGTCCTTCCCCCTGGCCCGCAGGCTCAGATCTGCTGATGGCAATGGGGAACTGGGGTGGATGGAGGCAAGGGGCAGGGCTGGCTGCTGGTAGCCAGGGAAGATGGCCCTGATTGCAGGCTACACCTAGGAACCGTACCCACGCATGATTTTGTGTGCTGGGCCTCTAGTAAATGAATAATAGAGTACATTAGAAATTGCTAAGTGTTAAGGAATAGAAATTATGCAGGGATAAGGGCAATTTAGAGTGTGGTGGTTATAGCAGCTTGTAATATTAAATGATGGGGTCAAGGTAAGGGTCTTTTAAAAGGTAAAATGTGGCAAAGTCCTGAAGAAGGCGAGTGGGAAAACCATCTGAATATCTGGGGGAGGAGTGTTCCAGACAAAGGGAAAACCCACCTTGAGGGATAGAACTGTAAATTCCAAGTTCAAAGGCAAGAAAGAAAATCAAGAGTTTGAAAAACAGGTGCTATTATGACTGGCTGGATCATGAGAGGGAAGTGGAGAATATTGGCAGAAGACAGATGACTAAACTCTGTTTATGCTGTGTTAAGGTATTCAGATTATTCTGTGAGGGTCAGCCCATCTTCCTTACAAGGAGGAATCCATAGGCAGGGGCCTTTGTATCTGCTGAAGACCTTTGGACATAGGGGATGTTCAATAAATGAAGACATGTTTGTTAAGAAAAGCTTCTAAAAGTAAAGTGGCAGAGGAACTTTAAGGCATATAAACTCCTGTGTACAAAAAAGAATAAAATAATATTGATATTAAGCTTAACCAGAATTACCTTTTACCCAAGAAAAAAAATTATTTTTATGAAATATTGTGTAAGTGAATTATATGTCTTCTTATAATTCCACAAATAGTTTCTTATTGCTTCCATAATAAATTACCATGAAGTCAATAACTTAAAACAACACAAATATATAACCTCACAGTTCTGCAGGCCATATGTTCAGAATGGCTTAATAGGTTTCTTTGCTCTGACAAAGCTGAAATCAAGATGTCAGTGCCCTGGGCTTTTATCTGGAACTTCTAGGAAAGAATCTACTCATAAGATCTTTAAGGTTATTGGCAGAATCCAGTTGCTTGTGGTTGTAGGACCAAGATTTGCATTTCCTTGCTGGCTGTGAGCTGGGGTTTGCCCTTAGCTCCTAAAGACCCTACTCAGGTCCTTGCATGTGGGCCCCTACATCTCAGAGCCAGCAACAGGTGCAGTCAAGTCATCCTTCAACTGCTTGGAATACCTGTGACTTCCTCTTTCTGCTGCATCTCTCTACTCCCTCCTCTGATGCATCTCTAACACAGATTCTTCTCTCTTTTTCTTTATAAAATTATGTTAAGCCCACCCACATAATCCAGGATAAGCTCCCTATGTTTAAGGTCAACTAACTAGTAACCTTAATTATATCTGCTACTAGTGCCTAGGTTAGTGTTTGAGTAACCAGGATGGAATATTAGGTGGGCCACTTTAAAAATTATGCGACCACAATGTCACATCTTGGGACAATTCATGACCAAATATTAA
>NW_005366678.1:0-942 GCF_000412655.1 Myotis brandtii | reverse complement strand
GGGTGGAAGTTCTGGCCTAGGGATCCCTGTTGACATCACTATGTTGTTCTGTGACTGAGCCAGGGTCCTGGAATCAGGCGGATAAAGAACCACCGCAGTTGCTGGGTCCTGGTCACAGGTGTGCATTTTGAGGCAGTGGCACTGGTGTCTAAGGCGTGGATGTGTGCGGATCTAGAAACTTGGATCTGGGTCTCAGGGCTTTCTGCAGTGACTCAGGCAGCTCAGGGGTGGGGGTGGGTAACACAGCAGCAGCATGGGTTCTGGGATGACAACGTACAACAGTCCTTTGAACCTGGAGGGCAGGCAGGGTGCGGGATCAGCACAGCCTGGGGGTGGGTCAGACTCCTAACGCTGGCCCTGGAGGGACTCACAGGACACAAACAACATGAGGTGGTGCCCCCTGAAGCCCTATGTCAGGACAGGCGGGCTGGGGGCTTAGGGCACAGCAGTGCTGCCTACTATGATGGTTCAGAGAGGCCGCCTAAGACAGTGGGTGGTACTCAGGGCAGAACAGGCTTCCCCAATAATGGGACAAAGCCATGTCCCGGGGCCAGGGTGGGCTGCAGAGCAGTGGCAGCTCTGGTCCTGTGTATGGCGAGGTGCTGTGCTATCCTGATCCCAGAGAGTGGGACTCTGCAGTGACGGGGGTCCCGGAAGGCAGGTCTCGCTTTAGTGACAGCTCCAGCCCTGGGGAGAAATGGGGCAGCGGGACTCCAGGTCACGCAGTCAGACAAGATCAGTTTTGCTGAAGACTGTGGGAGACTCTGCAACGAAAGCTGCAGACGTCCACAGTGATGAGGCCAATAGGGCTCTCCTGCTCTCTCTTTCCACATGGAGTACAATTCCTCTGAGCGATCCCCCCGGCACCAAGTGGGGGAACGGGGTGACATGAGTAGAATGCTTCTTGCAGTTTCCTATGTGGCCATCCTTGGTTTTTGAATT
>NW_005366677.1:0-538 GCF_000412655.1 Myotis brandtii | reverse complement strand
AGAGGAAGAGAGAGATAGAAATATCAATGATGAGAATAATTGATCATTTGCCTCCTGCATGCCCCCTACTGGGGATCGAGCCGCATGTGCCCTTGATTGGAATCAAACCCAGGACTGAGAACTCGGGACCCTTCAGTCCGTAGGCCAACACTCTATCCACTGAGCCAAACCAGCTAGGGCTGTTTGTTTTTTAAAACTTCCCATTTCCCTGTGTTTCTCTCAAGCAGCGGTAACTGAACACAAGAAGGACAGAACACGAGTGCACATCTATGGAGAAGTGGGCAGCTAAGTCCAGAAATGGTGCTTGGGAACCTGAGTCATCTGAATATTGATTCATGTCCCAACACAATTTTGCACAAATAGATGCATTTTTATTCATTTAAGAAAATGAAATGATGCTCATCCCTAAAATGTTATTCTCTAAAGCCATACCCTTTTTTGACTTAAATATGGCATGTTTTAGATTTGTTCTTCTCATACTACAAAAACATTTTAGCTTATAATTTTTTTATTTTTTTAATATATTTTTATTGATTTC
>NW_005366676.1:0-794 GCF_000412655.1 Myotis brandtii | reverse complement strand
CTTCAAGAGTAACATAAGTGGGTGAAGTCAGGGCCAAGCCGGGCCATTTCCTCATCCAATCTCTCTGAGGCGCATGGACAGAACCAAGTCTCAGCTCTTCTCAGGACACTTCGGGGTTTTTTTAAGCCTAAAGGACAGTAGTCTGTTTCCATTCTTGTTCTTTGGGATTTTTTCCATTGTCGGATAAAAGGATACGTACATTGGAACAATCCTCTCAATATACAATATTCCAGTTTCAACCGTGTGATGTTGGCAGTGCCCCTCAGAGGGAGGGAGCCAACAGATGGGGAGCTATATAATTACATATTGTTTTTGTGATTAATCACTATGCTTTAATTATGTTCAATTTGTAACAATGAAAATACATCCTGCATATCAGATATTTACATTACGATTCATAACAGTAGCAAAATTACAGTTATGAAGTAGCAACGAAAATAATTTTATGGTTGGGGGTCACCACAACATGAGGAACTGTATTAAAGGGTCACGGCATTAGGAAGGTTGAGAACCACTGTGAGCTAAGCCTTTCCTTCACGCATCTGACACCCCTCCTCAGGCGGCCTGCAGGCCGGGCGTCTGCTGGACTTTTACCACTTGATGTCCTGGCTGCTGGCAGGCTGCCCTGAGCCCTGCTAGGCTGTGTGCAGGGCCACCTGGGCCCAGGGGGAGTCACCCTCCCCCGCCCCCCTCAGCCACTCCTGGTACAGCTCCTGTACATGGTGCTGGTCTCTGGGGGCCACGCCGGGATGGCAGCCTTCCATCTGCCGCAGCAGTGCCCTGTCTGCACGCCC
>NW_005366675.1:0-645 GCF_000412655.1 Myotis brandtii | reverse complement strand
ATCTGCTGTCATTGACTGAGCTGCTCCTATGAGAATAAATGGGAAATAGCCACTGAGCACTTTCTACATGTCAGTTAAATGCTAAGTACTTTGGCACACAGGTGCCTAATTTAATTGTCCTAACAGCCATAGGATGTAGGGACAACTATTGTCCCTACTTGGCAAAGAGGAAAACTGAGGCTCAGAGAGGTTAAATGTGTTGAATTATTATTGGTCTAACAAGTGTTTTGATCGATATGTTCCCTTCCTTGCTTTTCTCACCCGCCTCTCTTTCAATAAAATCAACAAGGATCTGAGGAACTCAAATCTGTTCCCAGCCCTTGTTGCTGCTGCCCAGGAGCAGACGTAATGACACTAGCAGTATTCACCCTCCTTTTTATTCATTGCTGCACCATTGGAGAGAATCATTGATCGGCTGCCTCCTGCACGCCCTCTACTGGGGATCGAGCCAGCAACCCAAGCATGTGCCTTGACCAAGAATCAAACCAGTGACCTCCTGGTTCATGGGTTGATCTCAATCACTGAGCCACACTGGCTGGGTTGCACTATCATTTATTGAGTATCTACTATGTGCAAAGCACTGTGGCTACAATGGGGAACACTTTTCCCCCTTGCTTTACAATCTAGTGAGAGACACAGACTTTA
>NW_005366674.1:0-562 GCF_000412655.1 Myotis brandtii | reverse complement strand
GGGATGATGAAAGGGCGGGGGGCTCCTGCTTCCCCCCTGGGCCACGCCCAGCTCCTTTGCTGATTCTGCTCCTCCTGAGCTCAGACTGTCGGGGCATGCTGGCTCGGCCTGGGGACCTCCCTTCTTCCCAGTGATCTCACCTCTTCTCTGCATTTCCCACCTCAGTTACTGTCAGCCCCTTCCTTCCGGTTGCTCAGGCCAGAAACTTGGGAGTCACTCTTTAAAAAAAATGTTTTTATTGATTTTAGAAAGAAAGGAAGGGAGAAGGGGGGAGAGAGAAACATCAATGTGTGAGAGAAACATCTATCGGTTGCTTCCCACCAGAGGTTAAACCCACAACCAGGGCATGTGCCCTGACCGGGAATCGAACCAGCGACCTTTTGGTGCATGTGACGACACTCAGCCAACTGAGCCACACAGGCCAGGGTGGGAGTCACTCTTGATCCTCTCCTTCAGTCACTCCAGTATCCAATCCAGCATCAAATCCCATTGGACAGCCTTCAAATCATTTAATTCTCACCTCCGTCCCTGCCACCACCTTATTTAACCATTAGTGCGCTCT
>NW_005366673.1:0-923 GCF_000412655.1 Myotis brandtii | reverse complement strand
CTGGGCTCACACTGACTTCCCCTCACTGTGTCTCTCTCACAGTAATACACGGCCATGTCCTAGGCTCTCAGGCTGCTCATTTGCAGATACAGCGAGTTCTTGGCGTTGTCTCTGGAGATGGTGAAGCGACCCTTCACAGCATCGGCGTAGTATGTGCTACCATCACTACTAATGCGTGAGACCCACTCCAGCCCCTTCCCTGGAGCCTGGCGGACCCAGTCCATGTAGTAGCTACTGAAGGTGAACCCAGAGGCTGCACAGGAGAGTCTCAGAGACCCCCCAGGCTGCACCAGACCTCCCCCAGACTCCACCAGCTGCTCCTCACACTGGACACCTGCAAACACAGAGACACAAGGTGCACTGAGAATCACATGGAAGCACCAACAGGGACAGGCACAGGGCTCAGCGCTCCCCACTGCTGAGAACGACCTCGAGAAATAATCAGGAGGAAAACGCAGTTTGGCACCAAGTCCATGGTGGAGCCGCTGGGGTCCTTTCTCAGGTCCTTGGGTTCTGGGTGTCTCCCCAACATGCCGGGCAAGGGCCCCCTTTTATGAGCAGAAGGAGAGCCCCATTTGCATGGAGTCTGCCTGTAAGGTGCAGCTGGAACCCTGGGCTGCATGTCTGACCTTGTCATCCTAGGGGCGACCCCGGATGGGAAAGGACTCAAGGATGCTGGCCACAAGGGGTCTGGTCCTGACCCCCTCCCTCCCTCCTTTCCTGAGACGTGTCACCCTGACCCCATTCCTTTGGGGCCAGCTTCCAGGATTGAGAGTCCTCCTTCCTGGGGTTTTGATGAGGACATTTGGGTGCTCCCCCAGAGGCACGTGCATGGGGCTTCCTCTCGATCTCCTTCCCCCGCCATGGGCCATGTCACTTCTCTGGCGTTTGGGAATAAGAATGTGCATTGGATGATGCTTTTA
>NW_005366672.1:0-747 GCF_000412655.1 Myotis brandtii | reverse complement strand
GTGGAGCTCATTCTTTGGTGTCACAAGACATGACCCTAGTGAAACACCTCAGCTCACTGTTCTGGTTATCAACATTGTCCCTTCTCATTCCCATCAAATGACTTCACAACCTTTCTACTTCGTTAGGAAACTTGAAACCATCAAATAAGAACTTTTTTTAATTGATTAATTTTAGAAAGAGGAAGGGAAAAAGAGAAAGAAACATCAATTTGTTGTTATACTTATTTATGAATTCATTGATTGCTCCTTGTCATGTGCACTGACCAGAGGTCAAACCCACAATCTTAACATGTTGGGACAATGCTCTAACCAACTGAACTACCTATCCAGGGCCTCAAACTGAAAGTCTTTCAAACCCCCTCTAGGTCTCAAACCTGCAAACCTAAACCTTCCTCCTGGGCTCCAGCTCTCTTTCTTCCCTGATTTACACAAGAGGAGCAAGCCCTCCTGCCTGAGATGGATCTGCCCATCTGTCCTTCCGTCCCATCCCCTCTGCACTTTCTTTCCTTTTGATTTCCCCTTTCTATTGGACTGAATACTTCACCACTTTCCTCTTCACTGGATTCTTCTTTTTAACATTTAAACACACTCAAATCTCTCCCCATCTTAAACAAACAAAAAATGCATCGTGTGATTCCAAATCCTGTCTAGCTACTTCTCTTTCTTTGGAAAATGAAATTTCCTGACGGTTGTCTAATGCAATGTCTCCATCTGCACACTCTTCAATCCAAATCAGTCTGGCTCCTG
>NW_005366671.1:0-835 GCF_000412655.1 Myotis brandtii | reverse complement strand
GGCCAAGCTAATCAGTGATGTTAGAAGTCAAAATAATAGTTATTCTTGGGAAAGTCCGGACTGGAGGGAGCATGAGCTAGATTTTAGGGTGTGAATATTTTGCTTCTTGTTTGAACAAAAGGTCCACGTTTTCATTTTGTACGGGGTCTGCAAATTAGGTAACTAGTCCTGCTGTCTATTCATTTGACATATAGGGCAGGGCAAAAATACGTTTATGATTGTAAGTACATGAAGCACAAAGTTTATTCTTGTATTATTATTTATTAATTTCTAGAGGCCCAATGCACGAAATTCATGCAAGGGGGTTGGCCCTCTCAGCTGCGGTGGCTTGCCTCAGCCCTCGAAGCCCTGGTTTTGTCCAGAAGGTGGTCCAGAAGGATGTCCAGTCTAATTAGCATATTATGCTTATATTATTATAGATTGTATGATTTTTCCATATGAACAACTGCAAAACTACTTCTGCCCTACCCTGTATTTTCTGTCTAGAAATTAAGGAAAAAAATCTTCACATCATCTCCACAAAATATAAATCCTGAGTTCAAGGCAGGAAAAGAAAATCAATGAAGACGAGCCAGTCTGAAGAAAGTAAGAATTCTTATATACTAATACATTACAAGAAATTCCCTAGTACTGGTACCATTCAACTTTTAATCATACCGTTCTTGTCTTTCTTGTGGTTTGCATGGGGAAGAAATAGAAAAATATTCAAGATGGACCTAATGAACTTGAATAACAATATAAAACATTATTTTTATGCTTTTTTCTTTCCACAAAGAAGAATAATCATTTGATCACCAATTACTAATTAGTTGTGATGTCTTATTTCTTCTTTTTC
>NW_005366670.1:0-645 GCF_000412655.1 Myotis brandtii | reverse complement strand
TAAAAGGGTAATATGCAAATTGACCCTAACGGTGGGAGGACCAGAACAATGGCTCCACCAGTCACTATGAGGTGCACTGACCACCTCTTGGTCCCTTTTCCTGGCTGGCAGGCTCTGAACGCCCGATGGCAAATGGGGAAATGGGGGTAGGTGGCAGGGGACGCAGGTAGCGCCAGGCGAAGGCCCTCACCCTGCCAGTCGCCCCCCAACACACAGAGGGCAACCCGTGGTGGGGGTGGGGCCGGCGAGCGAGCGGGAATGGCCGACCTCTCTCAGTCCCTTCCCCTGGCCCTCAGGCTCTGATCGCCTGATGGCAAACAGGGAACTGGGATGGGTGGTGGCAGGGGGCAGGGCCAGCTGCAGGCAGCTGGGGAAGATGGCCCTGATCATAGGCCAAGCCTAAGGACTGGACCCGCACACGAATTTTGTGCGCTGGGCCTCTAGTAATCAATAATACACAATGTGTGTGTGTGTGTGTGTGTGTGTGTGTGTGTGTGTGTGTGTTATCCATATGGGTGTGCACATGTAAATGTGTGTGCATGTGTAAACATGTGTGGATATGTGTGTCTATGTGTTGCATGTATGTGTGGTCTGATAGAGTTTGAAGGGACTAGATCAGCATTTTCATTAACTTTGCTCATTCAA
>NW_005366669.1:0-850 GCF_000412655.1 Myotis brandtii | reverse complement strand
TGTAAACAGGATACTCGTCATTTGCCATGTGTGTGAATGTGTTTTAAGTGTATTTTTGTGTATTTACCTTGCCCGTTTTATATTAATGTTCTTTTTACCTGTAGTTCAAGTGTTTCATATACATTTATGGACTATTTCAGTGTCTATCATTGTGAATTCTAAGAGTAGGAACTATATTGACATAGTGCTCTGAGCTCTATTAGGTTGTATTCTTAAAGAATTTTAGTAGTTTCTTCAGAAACGCCATTGTTTTGACTGCAGTTCAAACTGTAAACCGTATACTCGTCATCTCCCATCTGTGTGAACATGTTTTCTGTGTATTTACCTTGCCCGTTTTATATTAATGTTCTTTTTACCTGTAGTTCAAGTGTTTCATATACATTTATGGACTATTTCAGTGTCTATCATTGTGAATTCTAAGAGTAGGAACTATATTGACATAGTGCTCTGAGCTCTATTATGTTGTATTCTTTAAGAATTTTAGTAGTTTCTTCAGAAATGCCATAGTATTGACTGCAGTTCAAACTGTAAACAGGATACTGGTCTTTTCCCATATGTGTGAACATGTTTTCAGTGTATTTACCTTGCCCGTTTTATATTAAGGTTCTTTTTACCTGTAATTCAAGTGTTCCATATACATATATGGACTATTTCAGTGTCTATCATTGTGAATTCTAAGAGTAGGAACTATATTGACATAGTGCTCTGAGCTCTATTATGTTGTATTCTTTAAGAATTTTAGTAGTTTCTTCAGAAATGCCATAGTATTGACTGCAGTTCAAACTGTAAACAGGATACTGGTCCTTTCCCATATGTGTGAACATGTTTTCAGTGTATTTACCTTGCCCGT
>NW_005366668.1:328-573 GCF_000412655.1 Myotis brandtii | reverse complement strand
TCTGCATCTCTCTGTCTCTCTTCCTACACTGATGACCAATGAGCGGGGAGCCCCCCCCATCCCTCCTCCGGACATTCCCCTCCCTGCCTGATGGGCTCTGAGGTATGTGGGATGGACTTCGACACCGCCTGGAGCAGTGGTTCTCAAACTTCCTAATGCCCGACCCTTTAATACAGTTCCTCATGTTGTGGGACCCCTAACCCATAAAATTATTTGCGTTGCTACTTCATAACTGTAATTTTGCT
>NW_005366668.1:0-238 GCF_000412655.1 Myotis brandtii | reverse complement strand
CACAAAAACAACATGTAATTATATATGTGTTTTCCAATGGTCTTAGGCGACCCCTGTGAAAGGGTCGTTCGACCCCCAAAGGGGTCGTGACCCACAGGTTGAGAACCGCTGGCCTGGAGGGGTCTCGGGCCGAGAGGCACAGGGGAGAAGAAAGGGACATACGAGCACTCCCACAGCCTTAGCGGGAGGAGGTGCTGCCTCCCGTGGCTGCAGGTGCCCTAACCGGTTTGGCTCAGTG
>NW_005366667.1:0-813 GCF_000412655.1 Myotis brandtii | reverse complement strand
TCTCTTGTTTCTTGAGATAGGCCTGTAGTGATATAAAATTCTCTCTTATTACAGCTTTTGCAGAGGTTTTTATCTCAGAGGCTTTGATATGTTGTGTTATCATTCTCATTTGTTTCTATATATCTTTTGATCTCATCTTTTATTTCTTCTTTGACCCAGTCATTTTTTTAGTAGTATGTTGTTTAATCTCCACGTATTTGTAGATTTTGTTTACCTCCTTTTTGCAGTTGATTTCTAATTTCATGGCATCATGGTCAGAAAATATACTTGGAATAATTTCAATCTTTTTGAATTTGTTGATGCTTGTTCTGTGACCCAACATATGGCCTATCCTTGAGAATGTTCCATGTGCACTGGAGAAGAATGCATAATCTGATGTTCTGGGATGAAATGTTCTCTAAATGTTGATTATATCTATTTGGTTTAGTGTTTCATTTAAGGTTGCTGGTTCTTTTTATCCTTTCTTTGGTTAATGTGGTGTACTACGTTGATTGATTTGCAAATACTGAACCATTCTTGTGCCCCTGGAATGAATCCCACTTGATTGTGATGTATTATTTTTTTGGATGTACTTATGTGTTCGATTAGCTAGTATTTTGGTTAGGATTTGTTTGGTTGATCTGTCTAGAGCTGTCAATGGAGTATTAAGGTCTTCAACTATAATTGTGTTTTGATCTGTTTCTCCCTTTAGTTTTGTAACTGTTTAATATATTTCGGTGCTCACTGGTTGGGTGCATATATATTAAAAAGTGTTATATTTTCTTCCCTTTATCATCATAAAGTGTCCATCTTTGTCTCTTGTTATCTTTGTTA
>NW_005366666.1:0-1939 GCF_000412655.1 Myotis brandtii | reverse complement strand
TCAGAGCTAAAGCTGGCCCAGAATAAAAAAAGAAAGAGAAAAAAAGGAGCTGTTGGGAGCTTCAATCACCCACCAGCCTGAAAACAGCCCTCAGCCCCTCACCCAGACTGGCCAGGCACCCCAGTGGGGACCCCCACCCTGAAGGGTGTGTGACCAGCTGCAAACAGCCATCAGCCCCTCACCCAGGCTGGCCAGGCACCCCAGTGGGGACCCCCATCCTGATCCGGGACACCCTTCAGGGCAAACCAGCCGGCCCCCACCCATGCACCAGGCCTCTATCCTATATAGTAAAAGGGTAATATGCCTCCCGGCACCAGGATCAGCGGAGCAGCGAGGCTCCCGGCACCGGGATCAGCGTGACAGGGGGCAGCGCCCAAACCCCCTGGTCGCCCTGCAGCTCTGTGTGTGACAGGGGGCGGGGCCACAACCTCCCTATCGGCCCTGCTCTGTTCGTGACAGGGGAAGGTGCCCCAACCCCCTGATCAGTCCTGCTCTGTGCCTGATGGGGGGAGCTCCCCAACCCCCTGATCGCCATCTAATTCCTTTTGACTCACCATAAAATGCTATTGGGTTATTGTCTTTCTCCCCTGACATTAGCTAAGTTCCATGTAAAAGGTGACTTTCTATCTTATTGAAATAGGCTTCTTGAGTCTAGAACAGAGCCTGGTATATAATAGTCACTCAGATAAATACCTGTGGTCTAATGAATGAACTCAGGTTATCGGAGTTGATCCTTGTGGGGACCATGGAAAGCAGCAAGGGCTCAAGCTCCCACACACTTTTATTCAGACGACACATTATGTTCCCTCTGCTTCCAGTGAGAAATCCAGAGACTCTTCCTCGTTCCCCTCCTACTAGTTGGAAGACACATCACAGGTAAAGAAAGAGGGAAAATATCACTACATTTTATCTTGTCCATGGATCTGTTCCAGGGCTGAGCGTCTGTGTGAACGTTGGAGTCTCAGGAGTGTTGCTGACACAGCTGGGGGAAGAATAGGGAGGACCTGGAAGTAGACCCAACCAAACACGGCTCATTAAGAGAAACAGAGGACAGGATGAATGGACCTGTGGCATCGGGACCAAGACTCCAGGAGGCCAATGAGTTCCCTTGAGTTGATTATTGACTTTCATCCCCATGGGATGTAAGCAACCTCACACTCTCTCTCTCCTCCTGCTCACGGTGTATAATTTGAACATATGAAATTGCTAACATTTGACTATTTTTAACTTAAAAACACAGAATTTCATATAGTTTATCTCTACTAATTGAATCCCTATTTGTGGGCTCAGGCCAGAGAAGGGGAGATGTAGGAGGAACTGATGGTACAGGGAGGTTCAACATAGATCCCTCATGAGCACTACCCTGCCAGCCATTCAGGAGACGCCTCTCATCCGTAGGGTCCTTCCCAGTACTCAGCATCTCTGCTTCAGCTCCCGGGGGCTTTCCACAGGAGGAAGAGAGAGCATAGCCCCACTCTATAGGAGAAGATCCATTACAGGGACTATGAGCTTTGGGGGCTCATGGAGAAAGGAAAGGATATGGTGGGGAGGCCCCTGGATACATCTCACACAGTAGGGAGAGGCACCAACATCACAGATTCTGCTGAGGACAGAACACAGGGTCCTCAAAGAGAGACCCTCTAATTCCTTTGACTCCCCATAAAATGTCAGAGAGATGTTCCTTTCGGGGATAACTCAATACAGTAAATGGAACACTGGGTCGGAATCAGTCTGAGATCATTATTTCTCAATCCTCTCAAGACCCTGATGGAAGGGGACATGAGGCTGGGGAGGTTTACTGGAGGTGAGGTGAGAAGAAACGGCTGAGATACATGGAGCTCCTTGCACATCTCATAGTGGCGAGCACCAGCCCCTTTTGTGCTGGAATCAGGACCCATATGGTAAAGGCAGGTGGCCACTGAGGAAAATGCCACCATTT
>NW_005366665.1:0-717 GCF_000412655.1 Myotis brandtii | reverse complement strand
ATGTCAGTTTTGTTTCTGTTTTGTTAGGGTAGCCCCCAATTTAGAATCAGGATGATTGGACTCTACTCTTACATAATCACTAAGCACTTTTAGAGCCTGGGAAACTTAGGTAAATAAGTTAGGTGACTACGAAAAGAAGGTTAGGTAAGGTATGTGAATATAAAAATGAGGTTAGGTAAGTTATGTAAAAAGGATGCATGTTTACAATAATGATAATATTTGATAAATAACCATTGACAAAAATGTAGATTTAGGCAATGGCTATGTTTATATACAATGCTAAAGTAATATACACAGCTAATTCATTTGAAAACTACCATGTAAATTAGATCATTTAATCCTTTAATATTAAGTTGACCCATTTACAAAAAGCTGTTTAGAAATATTTCTTATAATGTACATTTAATATTCAAAACCTAGCTTTTAAATCAAATTATATGCTGATAACACACACACACACACACACACACACACACATACAGAGTTTCCAGATAGGTATCCCACCACAAATGATACCAGGTAAATGGCACCTTTTACTTAGATAATAAAATCTAACATATATTAAGAATTCACAGTGGATATTCTTCTATATCACATTTTATGTGGATTATTTAACTTATCATGGCACTACCCAATTCTCCTGGGTGTTATTATTGCCATTATTTTCATTCTACAAATATGGAAATTGAGACTTAGAGATATGAACTCATGTGTCTA
>NW_005366664.1:0-1221 GCF_000412655.1 Myotis brandtii | reverse complement strand
CAAAACCTGCAGTCCAACACCACCTGCCACTCCTGCCCGCTGCTCCTGCTCATCCCTGCCCCACTGCGCCTGCTGCAGGCTCGTGCCCAGTCAGCCCCAATCCCAATCGGGAGAGGGTCGTGTTGCTGCAGTGGCACTCGCGAGCCGTGAGCCTGTCTGTCAGCTGAGTGGTGCTCCTGCTGTGGGAGGGCACTGACCATCAGGGGCAGTTCCTGTGTAGAGCGCCTGCCCCCTGGTGGTCAGTACACATCATAGCAACCAGTCAACGGGTCATTCAGTCATTGGGTCGTTTAGGCTTTTATAGATAGATAGATAGATAGATAGATAGATAGATAAATTGATTTCAGAAAAGAAGGGAGAAAGAAACATCAATGATGAGAGAGAATCATTAATCAGCTGCCTCCTGCATGACCCCCACTGGAGATCGAACCCACAACCCGGGTATGTGCCTTTACCAGGGATCAAACCCTGACTTCCTGGCTCACAGGTCAAAACTCATCACAGAGCCACACTGGCTGGGTGAAAAGCCATGATTTTATTTATATAAGATGGGAGCAGATTTTGGGATAGGCTTTTAACTAAACCAGAAATACAGCATAGAAGTGAGGATGCAATTTTTCTGTGGTACCACAACATGGATCACTAGAAGCCCAGGGACTTTCAGGGGATAACAAGATTGGGCATGAGATAGCTGATATCTTCAAATACCTAAGACATTCAGGTGACATAAGCAGATGAAAAGATTATTATACTACATTGTGATTTGACAAGGCTAGGTAAGGAGTATTAGGAGAGAATAGAGGAAAAGTTCATTACCTACCATGTTGGGGAAGTGCTGGGGGTGTATTAAAGAAAGGGTCTGGATGAATGCCCTGAGAAAGAGGGCGCTGTGCACACAGGTCCTGGCCTGCAACAACAGGCTCTGTGCAGAGAGGACTCTGAGCCGCTCTGTGCAGCAGGGCTGTGGAGTGAAGTACTGAGAGCAGCAGAGGATGATGCTGGAGAGACAGGCAGTTTTGATCAGTGAGGATGCCCTTCATCATCCAACTTGAATAAATTCTCTCTGTTCAGTATTGTATTCTCCTATAAAACTGATTCATAGTTTATTTCAACTCAAAACATAACTGATCTTTACTTTACTTCTTGACATCTGATACCTTTGGTGGAGAAAGTAAGGAGTTTGATTATAATATGATTACCTGATCTTATGTCTCAATTTTT
>NW_005366663.1:0-832 GCF_000412655.1 Myotis brandtii | reverse complement strand
TTTCTAACTCTCTGTCCCTTTCCCTTCCTCTTTGTAAAATCCACAAAGTATATTTTTTTAAAAGAGAAAGAACTGGACATGTCTGTATCCTTTCATACATGAAATAAAAATATGTGACATAATTACTTAGACAGGATCTTTCCAGCCTTCATTTTGCAAATACAAAGAAAGTGGGGAGGAAAAAATTGAGCTCTTTAGAGCAGCGGTCGCCAACCTTTCGGACCCTCATGGACCACCAGTTGGCGACCGCTGCCTCAAAGGTTTCCTTAAACCAGCAGTCTCCAAACTTTCAGACCTCACAGACCACCAGTGGTCTGCGGGCCACCGGTTGACGACTGCTGCTTTAGAGGGCTTAGGGAAACAGAGACTATCTTGGATTATTTTCTTTCTCCAAGGAGTGTTACAATGATTATTTCTGTGGGAGAGATAATCAACAAAGTTTCCAGTATGTCTAGAAAGTTAAAAGCACAATTGGAATAAAAATAGGAAAGATTCCCTTTTCAATGCCCTCTTAGAAAGCAAATATCAACCTAAGGTGACACAGCCAACTATATGTCCCATATATTTTTCTAACAAAAATCAAAAATGCCAATAAGCGCTGTCCAAAATCATCAAGCCCGACTCACACAGGAGCAGTGGACAGTCTGCGCATTCAGTGACACCTCTGCACTGTGCTGTGGCTCAGCTGAGTCCTAAAAGAGCAGGTCCCATGTAACAGAAAATGAATGATTTTGGTTTTATATAGAGTGACCACTGGTTCTTTGCTCAAGATACAGATTCTTTTCATGGAAATAACGTGAAAATTATTATATGAAGAATTAGTTGCTTTTGA
>NW_005366662.1:1695-2979 GCF_000412655.1 Myotis brandtii | reverse complement strand
CCCCCGGCAACGGCACTTTGTGGCCAAGCCCAGGACCCCGCGTGCTCCCCACACGCTTGGAAAGACCTGGGAGAGCAGCCCCTCCCCATCTGTCCCTGGGAAGCTGTGTCCCAGACAGGCCGGGCCCAGGGGCCGCTGAAGGGGAGAAGAGGGGAGCATTGGCATCCCCCCCTCTTAGTTGACCCCTGACCCCGAGGACTGAGGCACACACTGTGTCTTGGGTGCCGACTTGAGTTGATGAGACAGTGCGTTCCGAGGGCGGGGCGGGCGGGGGTGCTGTGTGAGTCGGAGGGGCTGTCCCTGGCCGGACAGGGCGCTGGGACCCCTCTGTCCGTCCCTCCCTGCCTCTGCCAGGGCAGAGAGGCTGTTCTTTCACAGATCCCAGGTCTGAGCTGGGCGCGGTGGGGTGTCCTGTCACTTAAGGAGTGTCCTGTCCCCGCCTCCCCTCCCCACCGCAGCTACTTTCTCACTGAGTCGCACACCTGGTGACGCCCAGGCAAGCAGCCTGGTAAGCAGAAGGCAGGTTACACCCATCAAAGTGCCTCTGAGAGCCCCGTGTGAGGACCACATAACCCCCGGGTGGGCAGCGCTGACGGGAGCCAGCCGGGCAGCCAGGCGGAGAGTCATTCCTCCAGCCACCGATTCAGAGCAGCCCGGTGCCGGGCGCTGTCCTAGGTGCTGGGGACCCGCCATGGAGAAGACAGACCAGCATCCTGCCTCCTGGGGGCGGACAGTCGGGGAGGGACACTGAGGACATACAAGATACGAGTAAGACATGCGGCTGGTTAGAGGGAGCCAAGGGAGCGAGGGGAGAGCCGTGGCCATGAGGCCGCAGGACGGGTAGGGCCGGGGGGGAGGTGGGTCTCGCCGGAAGGACACGCGGAGACTTTGGGTTTGACTCAGAGGGAAACGCTGGCCTTTTGAACGGAAGAGAGACGTGGCCCGGGTTAGACTTTAACAGGATCACGCCGCGGGGTTTGCAGGGCAAAGGGCGGGAGAGCGACGGGAGGTCTAAGGGCGGTCAGGTGAGCAGGGCGGGCGGGCACCTGGGAGCAGCCTGGGTGCGGAGAGGCGGCTGGACTGGGATATGGGTGAAGCAGGGCCCAGGCCTGCTGACCGGCGAGAGGAGGGAGACGCTCAGGGTCTGGCCATCCACGGCAGGGGCCCACGGGGGGCCCGGGGTTCGAGGCGACTGCGTCCCCGTGGGGATGGTGAGTGAGCAGCGGGGGCAGGAGCCTGGACTCCGGGGAGGGAGAGGCCCAGGCTGCAGGCTGCAGGCGGGAG
>NW_005366662.1:0-653 GCF_000412655.1 Myotis brandtii | reverse complement strand
CCCACACGCCCCCCCATCCCCCATGCTCTGGCCAGAGGACCGTGGGCAGGGTCTGCAATCCAGAAAGGCGCTGATTCGTTTATTGGGGTTGGAGGGGTACAGAGTGTGTGGGGCCAATCACATGGCAGTGGGAGTCGTGGGGTGGGGTCGTGCTGGCTGCTGATTGGTCAGAGGTGGGGAAATAAATCATTTCTTCAGGTCTTGAGGGCAACACCAAGCTCCCCGGCCGGAACCAGGTCCAGAACCAGGTCTAGAACCGGTGTGGGGGACGGGTGGCCAAGGGCGCATCCGGCCTGCAGGCTCCGGAGCTGAAACAGTTCAGATAAGATGTTATCTCAGCTGGGGTCAGCCTTGTGACCTTAGTCCCAGCCCGCAGGCTGGTCCGGGGTCAGGGTGAGACTGAGGTCAGGTCAGGTTGGGCGGGGGAGGATGGTCTTAGCCCTGCGGTTACATCCGGTCGGAGCATGGAGGCCGGCCTGTCCTGGGCAGAGGGGCGGCCCTGCCTGGGGGTTCCTTGGCGTGTAGTTTGCAAAGGGGGGACCGTCACGCTGTCCCACGGCGTCCAGCCAGACGCATGGCCGAGGGGCTGCGCCTGTTCGGTGTGTGAATCCGCCTCCTGTGCAGCCTCTTCGCACCCGCAGCCCGGCCTCGGG
>NW_005366661.1:0-541 GCF_000412655.1 Myotis brandtii | reverse complement strand
GTACATTCTGTGGGTTTGGCCAAATTTATAATGACACGGGTCCACCATTATAGTACCATACATAGTTTCACTGCCCTAAAAAACCTCTGTGCTCTGTCTATTCATCATTCCCTCCCTTCAAACCCCCGATAACCACTGATCTTTTTACTGTCTCCATGGTTTTGCTTTTTCCAGAGCGTCATATAGTCGTAATCATATAGTGTGTATCCTTTTCAGGTTGGTTCCTTTTACTTAATAATATATTCATTTAAGTTTCTCACATGTCTTTTCATGGCTTGATAGCTCATTTCTTTTTAGCAGTGAATGATATTCCACAGGTTATTTATCCATTCACCTACTGAAAGACATCTTGGTTGTTTCAAAGTTTGGGCTATTATGAATAAAGTTGCTATAAACATCTGTGTGCAGGTTTTTCTATAGATATAAGTTTTTGACTCCTTTTCATCAATACCAAAGAGTTCCATGCTGGAGTTTATGTTTAGTTTTGTAAGAAACCATCAAACCGTCTTCCAAAGTGGCTGTACCTCTGTGCATTGCCACC
>NW_005366660.1:0-819 GCF_000412655.1 Myotis brandtii | reverse complement strand
AGTATAGTTGGTATATAATATTATATTAGTTTCTGGTCTACAATATAGTGATTTGATGTATATATACCTTACACTGTTATCACCACACTAAGTCCAGTAATCGTGTGTCACCATGCCAACTTGTCACAATACTATGTAGAATAATAAAAGCATAATATGCTAATTAGACCAGACAGCCAAACTACCTTCTGGACATCATTTTGGACATCCTTCTGGATGACCTTCCAGACGAAGCCAGGGGGCCGAGGCAGAGGCAGTTAGGGGCTATCAGGCAGGCGAAAAGTGGTTAGTGGTGATCAGGCAAGCAGGCAAGCATTTAGGGGTGATCAGGCAGGCAGACAGAGTGGTTAGGGTCAATCAGGCAGGCAGGCAGGTGAGCAGTTAGGGGTGATCAGGCAGGCAGGCAGAGTGGTTAGGGGTGATGAAGCAGGCAGATGAGTGGTTAGGACCAGTGGTCCTAGATTGCGAAAGGGATGTCTGACTGCCAGGTTAAGCCTGATCTCACAGGGATCCCTGTGGGATCGGGCCTGAACCGGCAGTTGGACATCCTCCGAGGTGTCTGGGATTATGAGAGGGTTCAGGCCGGGCTGAGGGACCACCCCCCCCCCGTCCCATGCACAAATTTAGTGCACTGGGCCTCTAGTTAATTATATCCCGTAGAGTTTTCTTTAAGGAGAAGGAAATGGTTTGGATTGAAAAGATACATTCAGAGAGTTTGGGGCAGCTAGCAATATTCTATTAATGGACCAGTGTGGTGCTTACCTGTACATTTATATTTTGTGCACTTTTTCTTATATGGGTTGTTTTCACAATAAAGAT
>NW_005366659.1:0-1027 GCF_000412655.1 Myotis brandtii | reverse complement strand
ACTACTGTAGCAAAGAGCACTCTGAGGTTAGGATTGGCTGACTTTAAGGAGGGATTTGTAAAAGAAAAATGTAAATTTAATGTTAAAGTTTAAAGCCTATGACAAAATATGAAAAAAGTAGGTACATGGATTGAAGAAACAACTGAAGGAAATATTAAAAAATTATCTCTGATATAGCTGTAGATATAGTTATAAATGTATATATAAATGTAGATATAGTTATATATGTAGAGATAGAGATCTAGATCCATATTGAGAGGATCTAGATAATTTCTACATACGGAGAGATATTTAGTAGGCATACATCACAGGTGAGGAAGAGAGTGTCTGACAGGTAACACATTCAGAGGGTGCCAGTTTTTCATTAAAAATCATTAAAGGTCCTTGCAACAAACTTCCTGTTATCAAAGTGTCAAAGACAAATTGCTTTTAAAAGGACCATTTAATATCAAAATGAAAATTGTATAATATTTTGAAGAGAAGGGGTGTTGACCTTTCTCAAAGGGATGGAGACTCAGGTTGATGTGGGATGGAGAGGTCGGTCACTATGCCTACTTCTACCCTCACAGTCCCTTTCTATAGGAATCTGTTGTTAGTCTGCAGACTAGGTACCACCTTAGGAAGCACTCCCACCTGCGGAGATTATGAGGTTCATTGACTTAGGGTGTGATTTGCACATCATGCTTTTTATAATCTTCTAGCATAACGCTGATGTGCAAGTCAGACTGGAAATACCTAAGGCAGAGAGCAGGGATTTGCCCATTGCAGCAAGAGAAGTGTAAGTACCGGTAGGAAGTGATTATTTGGGGATACATTGCATGTTTTCATCTCGTTTCTCTGAGGCTTACCTAGGATTGGAGAGATACTCATGTATTCTTATTGGCAGTTTTGTATCTTCTTTGTAAACTGCCATTGTGTGAGAAAATCAAAATAAATCTGTGTTCCCACTACATAAATGACAGATACTTATTTTAGTATATAACATATATTATTTTATACATTATGCATTCTGCATGAATTAGCTCAT
>NW_005366658.1:0-747 GCF_000412655.1 Myotis brandtii | reverse complement strand
CAGTGCAAAGGCATGCAAGTCACAGGGTGGTGATTTACCCCGATTCGATGAGGAGCCAGGAGATCTTTCTATTCAAGTCCCCATATGTGGAACCGACCCTGAGTCAGCTCCAGTCTGGACACACACTCTCTCTGCTAGTCCTGGGCCTTCAGCACACAGCCAACACCACACTCAGCACTCTCCCTCCTCAGGAGTGTCTGCACGGAGCACAATCTGACAGATGTTCTTCCTGTAGTGGAATCGCGGGTTCATGGGAGAGGCGTGAGGGAGGGGTCTGGAATCCGAGGTGGCCATTTTGCATCAGCCTCTATACTATTTCTGATCACTTTCACAGAGCCCTGATGTTCTGACTAAATCACTGAGCTCTAATATGATGGTCATTTTATGTAGAAGTGATTTCCTTGTGGAAAGTTCCAGAGTGTTTCCCATCAAAGGATATGCCGCCGTCTTTTTGCAGCAAGGGTTCAGGAATCTGGAGAAGGGGCTGCGACATAAATGGATACATGAGACAAGAAATATATATTTATAAGGCATTGGGGAAGCCAGAGGGATACCTACTCTCTAGGGGAATGGTTCCCCGCATGTCCGGACCCATGGCTTTTTATTTACACATTTTTCCCTTTAGCAAAGCAAACACATATATCAAAGGTAAGGTTTGGTAAACAATAAAGGATTATCAGGTTAGGCAGCCGTGGGCAAACTACGGCCCACGGGCCTTTTGAAATGAATAAAACTAAAAAAAAAAAA
>NW_005366657.1:0-791 GCF_000412655.1 Myotis brandtii | reverse complement strand
GCCGAGGGACCCCACCAGTGCATGATCAGGGCCAGGGGTACTGCAGGAGGGCTCCAGGGCATGTCTGGCCCATCTGGCTCAGTCCTGATCGACCAGACCCCAGCAGCAAGCTAACCTACCAGTCAGAGTGTCTATCCCCTGGTGGTCAGTGCATGTCATAGCAACTGGTCAAACGGTCAAATGAATGGTCAGACACAGCATATTAGGCTTTTATTACATAGGACTAGAGGTCCAGTGCATGGGTTCCTTGGCCTGGCCTGCATCCTCTCACAATCTGGGACCCCGCGGGGGATCTTGGACACCTGGTGCATGGATTCTGCCCATTCCCTGCAGGCCAGGCCGAGGGACCCCACAGGTGCATGAATCCATGCACTGGGCCTCTAGGATACATATAAGATTTTTGGTTAACCTCTTCCTGCCCTGCCCCCTCAACCTTCCCTCTGAGATTCATTAGTCTGTTCCATGTTTCCATGCCTGTGCATTGAGCATCTGCCTTCTGGTGGTCAGTGCATGTCATAGCTACAGGTCGAATGAACGGTCGCTTAGGTTTTTATATATAGGGATAATATTCTTCATGAGTAGACCCCATTCTACTATCATTTCTTTCCTTCTCCCTTCTCCCACATCCTTACAGGAACTCCTCACTTCACTTCTCAGCCAAAGCAAGGGCAGAGCACTGCTGGCTCTAGGCATGCCTGCAGTTGTTCTGACTTCCTGAAACATAGATGTAAATTCCTAACCTGGAAGATACTTGAAAAAAATAGTCTTTTAAAAAAGTCACTGTACATACA
>NW_005366656.1:0-812 GCF_000412655.1 Myotis brandtii | reverse complement strand
CAGGGAAAAGGTGGCTGCTGGTGTCCACCTCTTCCCTGCCCCGCCCGGCTTCTCCGTTCACTGGCCGGGCAATGGCAGACCCAGTTCTCTGATCACGGGCTGGGGGGCAGGGCAAAAGTGTCCCTGGGGGCCGCCTTTGCCCTTCCCCTCCAGGTCTTGCCTGCCTCCTGGGTTTCGGATCACTGTCAGCGGCAGGCGGCTTCTTCCGTCCTTCCTTTTTCGCCTCCCAGCATTGCGCCTATGTATGCAAATTAACCGCCATCTTTGTTGGCAGTTAACCACCATCTTTGTTGGCAGTTAATTTGCATATCACCCTGATTAGCCAATGGGAAGCGTAGTGAAGGTACGGTCAATTACCATGTTTGTCTATTATTAGATTAGACTAGAGGCCCAGTGTATGAAATTTGTGCACTGGGTGGGTGTCCCTCAGCCCAGCCTGCCCCCTCTCATAGTCTGGGAGCCCTCAGGGTATGCCTAAGCCACAATCTGGCCACAGTGGCTTGGAGCACGCCCCCTCTGGGCGGGTCCACGGGTCCACTGGGGGCCTTGGTCCTGGCCATGGTGCAGCTCGGAGCACGCCCCCCTGGGCGGGTCCATGGGTTTACTGGGGGCCTTGCTCCCAGGGCAGGTGGTGCGGCGTGCCTGCCTGCGAACCCCTGGTGGGAGTGGTCTCAGAGCTGGGCAGCACCAGGGCTGGGGACGGGCTCTGAGTCTCTCCAAGGCCACTCAGAGCCTTCCCCCAGCCCTGGTGTGTAGTGTGTGTCCGCTGGGGCTCGGGGCATGCTCTGAGCTGGTTGTGACGCAGCCTCCTG
>NW_005366655.1:0-694 GCF_000412655.1 Myotis brandtii | reverse complement strand
AGGGCGGAGCAAACAGCTATGGCTGATCCTCAGCTCTTCCCTAAGAGGCCCCGGGTCTTAGTGTCCTGCGGTAATTGCTGCAAGCACCTCTGAGAGAAAGCCACCCTTGAGTTCTGACCGATGCAAGACAGTCCAGTTTCTCCCTGTATGAGTCTGGGTCCCCAGAGACTCGCCCAGAACTAGAGTTGAGAGCATTCGGGAGCTTGTGACTTCCTCCCGATTGAAAAAGACAACTGCGTCCTCAGTTGCCAGCCCTTTCCACGTGCGCCTGTACCTCTGCACTTTACTTCTACACCTCCTCTGAGTCTCAGTGTGCTTTTCTCATTCCTTCTAGTTGTAGAATTTCCACTCAGCCAGCCTTCCTGTGGTTCTGGATGATGTCTGTTTTGTCTTTTAGTTGTATTTTTGAAGTGGTTGTGCGAGGCAGCAATTTCCGGTGTTTACCTATGCCGCCATCTTGGTTTCTCCCCCATTTTTAATTTTTTGAGGAAACTCCATATTGTTTTCCATAGTGGCCTCACCAATCTGCATTCCCATCAGCAGTGTCCGAGGGTTCCCTTTTCTCCACATCCTCACTAGCACTGTTGTTTATTGATTTATTGATGGAAGCCATTCTGGCAGGTTTGAGGTGGTACCTCATTGTTGTTATAATTCGCTTCTCTGATGATTAGTGACTTTGAGCATTTTTCATGTC
>NW_005366654.1:0-608 GCF_000412655.1 Myotis brandtii | reverse complement strand
CCCAGGGCACAATATTCAGTTGAAAAGACTAAGAATTATTTTTTAAATTAGTTTTTTTTAATATATAATTACAGAAAGCCTTTCTTCCAAGCAGTTGACATGATATCTTTCTTGCCAGGGTTTCTTGGGAGTGTATGAGTGATCAGAGACCAGTGTGGGGAGGGATGTGCAGAATAAAAGAATGTGTAGTGGAAGGGTGAGGAGTGAGCAAAGCAATTATTCTATCCAGGTTTTGCCTGTTGGTGCTGTTTGGGAACACATTCGTGGTTGTCATGAGCCAACAGAGGCCTGTGGCTGTTGTGTGCTTTCTGAGTCTCTGTAATTCCAGTATTCGAAGAGGGAATATAGAGACATTTAAAGGCATGCATTCCACATGAAAGACAACAGCTTTCCAAGTGTCATTGTACAGAGGACATTTGAGGATGGAGGAGAGTAGCCCATTTCTGTTTACCAGAATTCCTCAGGAAAATCTTATTCTTGCTGCCTGGGCGAGGAGGAAGGTCCGCAGTACTTTTGAAAGACAACCAGCCCGGCCAATGTGGGTTAGTGTTTGAGCATTGACCCAGGAACTAGGAGGTCACGTTCCATTCCGGGTCAGGGCACATGCC
>NW_005366653.1:0-774 GCF_000412655.1 Myotis brandtii | reverse complement strand
CTTTCATATGCAGGCTATTTCTTTGTCTCCCCATGATCTCTCTTTACCAGGTGTTTTATGTAGTTATTCTCTCTCTGCTGCGTTGATTTAAAGGCACAAAATACAACACAACAAGGCACAAAGCACAAGGCAGTGAACACAAATGTATTCACAATACTAATAACCCCAAATAAAGGTGACCACCAGATCAACAAGAATTAGGGGATAAGGAAGAAAGAAGAGAAAAAGAAAAAAGAGGGGAAAAAGGAGAAAAAGGGGTGCAAAAATGAAATTGGGAAAAGGAAAAAAAAAAGTAAGAGAGAAAAGAAAGAGAATGAAGTAGAAGAGGGGAAGAAACTATTTATATGTGGAGAAAACTCCAATAGAACAGCCACTAATCCCAACAAATTCCAGCAACAGAATGCAAACTACAAACAACAATTGATATCAAGTGAGGCGAGGGAAAGCAGGAGCAAAAAATAAATAAATAAATAAAATAACCTGAAAAGAAAAACAAAAACAGAAAAATTGAAAGAAAAAGCAAAACAATCTCACAAACAAGCATAAAAAACCCCAATATACTGAACAATCAAGTAAACAACAACCAAATGACAGAGAGAGAAAAAAAATTTGGATAGTGAAGAAAGAGAAGAGAGAGGTATATATGGATTTAGAACGTGGGATTGGAAATTAGATACATAAGTAGGGTGAATTTTTAACAGGGGGCAAAAAAAATGAATAGGGAAAATCTAAAGCAGGAAATAGGGTAAGAGAAACAGGACAACAAAAGGGGAA
>NW_005366652.1:0-780 GCF_000412655.1 Myotis brandtii | reverse complement strand
AAGGAGGCAGGCATTTCAGGCACAAGTGGGGTGCAAGCGGACACCACATAGATAAAGACCCATAAACAAGAGTTCCTGGGACTTCCAAAACCTTCCAGTAGCTGAGTGGGGCTGGTGGGAAGTAGTGATCTGAGAAGGACCAGACTACAGAGCGCCTTGATGATTTAATGATTTGGAATTTAATTTTCTCAAGTGGATTTGGAGCAGCTGAAGGATCTTTTTTTCGGGGGGGAAATAGGATCTATCTCTCTAGTGTGTTTAGGATGATCAGTGTCTATAGTCTAACAGGCGAGTGTCAGTGACCAGAGGGAGGTGACCGGAAACTCCCCCAGTAAGGGAAGACAACCAGCACTTAGAAGCGTTGCTCTTAGGCACGCCTTCGTGGACAGGGCCATGGTCCTCCTCATGTTTGCCTTCCACAGCACATTTTCAGCCTGCAGACAAGTGGCACTTGTGTATGTGTTACCAACCCAGCAAATGGTTTCATGACCGCTGTGGATGGGGGAGGTAATCGCCCCATCACCACAGCCATTCATGTCTAAAGTGCACGTTTCCAGCACAGCTGGGCTACCCCAGGACATCTAAGGACTCAGCTACTGATGAAAGAGGAGCCTCCTCTTGCAAAGGTCCTCCTGGTTCTAGGTCAGCAGTTCTCAAACCTTTTGGTCTCTCTTCCCTGTTTCTAAAAATACTCTAGCCCGGCCAGCGTGGCTCAGTGGTCGAGCGTCGACCTAGGAACCAGCAGGTCAGGGTTCAATTCCTAGTCAGGGCACATGCCCA
>NW_005366651.1:0-881 GCF_000412655.1 Myotis brandtii | reverse complement strand
CTTATCTACACCATTTGCATCTCTTTGTCAATGAATTTTGTTTTCACACACTTTCCCACTGTTTGCAGTTCTTTAGAAGTCAATTCTAACTATTTTCAAACCCTTTTCTACAGTTTGTAGCTCCTTAGAAGTGAATTTCAAGTGTTTTCAAACACTTTCCTACAAAGGAATATTAATTGAGCATAATGGCTTGGGTCAATTTCTGGTGTCTCTCTTCTGTTCCATTGATCTATGTCTGTTCTTGGGACTGTATCAGGTGTTTTGATTATTTGATTACAGTTGCTTTGCAGCATAATTTGATATCTGGACTGTGATCCCTCCAACTTTGATGCGGCTATTCCATGTCTTTTTTGGTTCCATATAAATTTTTGGAGTGTTTGTTCTAGATCTGTGAAATATTTCATTGATAATTTAATAGGGATTAGATTGAATCTATAGAGTGCTTTGGGTATTATGGATATTTTAATATTGTTAATTCTACCAATCCATAAATATGGTTTATTCTCCTACTTGTTTATATCTTTCTCAATCTCTTTTTTCAACCTCCTGTAGTTTTCCAAGTACAAGTTTATTCCTAGGTATCTTAATTTTTTGTTGCTATGGCAAATGGGATTGTTTGTTTAGTTTCTCTTTCTAAGAATTCATTATCTATATATATAAAAGCCAAGTGACCAAATAGCGGAACATCCAGAACACCCAGAATGACCGGTGGCTATGGCTCACACTGTGGCAGCCAACCAGCCCAATCGGAGGTGGGGCTGGCCAGCCAACCACCCATGGCCTCTCCCCCTTGCCGGCCCCATCCCTGATCAAACCCCCCGCCCCCCGACCTTGATCACTGAAGTGTGACCTTCAGTGATTCTAAGAAAGTAAACGCTCTC
>NW_005366650.1:0-818 GCF_000412655.1 Myotis brandtii | reverse complement strand
AAGCCAAAGGGTTGCTGTCAATTATACTTCAATAATGCTGGAAAAATTAAAGAATCGATTTTGTCCAGCTGAATTTCAAAATTGCTCAGGAGTGGTGACTCATTTGTCTTTACATTTCTCCTTTTTTTTAAGCCCTTACCTGAGGATATGTTTTAATTGATTTTTAGAGAGAGAGGAAGGGAAAGAAAGAGAGAAAAACATTGATGTGAAGGAAAAAGATCAATCAGTTGCCTCTGGTACATACCCAGGCCAGAGATCAAATGCTCCAATCAACTGGGCCACCTGGCCAGGCCTTTTTCTCCTATTTTTAATGGGTCTTTCCATAATTATTGCCCTATGTTCCACTGTATTGAAGCATCCATCTTTGAAGCATCCATCTTATATAAAAACTGCTGTTTGAAATTTTAACCCTGCTATTTTGGCTTCTGTAAATGCTTGTTTGCCTAAATAATAAGGAAATAAGACTACTCCCATTCCAAAGAAGGCCATAAACCTTCCCCAGACGAAGTTATCAGTGCTGGCACCAGGCCAAGCTTTTGGTTGAGATCTCAAAGCCCCAACACACAGGGCTCTTTAAGAATTTGCAAAGGGGACTGGAAAAATCCCATATTTGGGAAACCAAGAAGGTAAAAAGATATAAATAGGAAAAGTTCCTCCATGTTGGGGCCCAGAATTTGAAATACAGTTTTCTCTCGGCCTGTGCGTAATAATAATAAAATGTAACTCCATCTCTCCAAGTGTTGCTTGATTTATTCAGGTTCTCTGTAGCATTAAATTCAAAGTTAATGACTTGTTTTCTAGGTTAACAGGTCAACAGA
>NW_005366649.1:0-584 GCF_000412655.1 Myotis brandtii | reverse complement strand
CCCTTCACCTTTTTCACCCATCCCCCAACCCCCTCCCATCTGGCAACCATAAAAATGTTCTCCGTATCTATGAACGTGTTTACATTCTGCTTTTTTGTTTATTTTGTTTTTCAGATTCCACAGATATGTGAAATCATCTGGCATCTGTCTTTGTCTGACTTACTTCACTCAGCATAATACCCTCTACATTCATCCATATTATTACAGATGGCAAGATTTCATTCTTCTTTATGGCTGAATCATATTCCATAGTAGATGAGGGGATAAAATAGTAGTGGTACATTTATACAATGGAATACTACTCGGCAGTAAAAAAAGAAAGAAATCTTACCTTTTGTGATGGCTTCATTACATAGGCACTTCATTACACTGATTAAATCATTGACCATTGGTGATTGAACTCAGTCTGCAGCCTCTCTTCCCTCCTCAGAGGTCAGTGAGTAGGAAGACTGAAAGTTCCAACCCTCTAATGTAGGACTGGCTCCTAGCAAGCAGCCCCAATCTTTAGGTGCATTCCAAAATTTGCCTCATTAACATAACAAAAGACACCTTTATCACTTAGAAAATTGCAAGGGTTTTTTGAA
>NW_005366648.1:0-776 GCF_000412655.1 Myotis brandtii | reverse complement strand
AAGTCACCTCTCAGAGCATCACCCTCAGACACGGCCGCCCTGAGGCCCTGAAAAGGGAGACAGAGCAACACCCACTCCCTGCGTCTCAACACAGACACACACAGGGCCCCGCGCAGTTCACAGAGGACCACACAGCTCCCTGCGCTGGCTACTGGCAGCGAGGCTGCTTCTCCCCAGCGGCCCCTCCACCCTCGCTGCAGGCGGCCTTGTCCCTAGATGGTCACTGAGCTGCCCACCCATAGAGCTGCCCCTCCTGACACCCCCCATCTAGAGGAGCCCGCTCCCCAGATCTTCCCCAAGGCCGTCCATCCAGAGCCCACACCCTAGATGTGTCCTCTCTCCCCGCTTCCCACTAGGATGCCCCATGGTACCCGTGGGATGCGTTCTCCCTCCAGCCATGATGACGAACCCACCTCGCCTGCCCACAGGGAGCCTCCTGGGCTTTGGCTGAGGAACACTGGTCCACCGGACCCTTTCCCTGTCAACATCTTTGTGTGACTTTGAGTTTGATTCTGGCCCTGACTTTGTATCTCTCGAGTGTGAGGTTGACATAGAAAAGTTCTGTTTTCCTTCATGGCTTTTCATCTTTGGGTCTTGGTTTGAGAAATTCTTATTCCATAACAGTAAACACTTCACATATATTTTCATTGAGGGCAGAGGGGTCAAAGGGAGCATGGAGACAGAGTTGGTAGAATTTGGGATGAAACATGGGGAGGAGCAATAGGTAAGGAATTCCAAAGTGGAACCTGAAGTTGACATTCTCTGCTTTACTAGTA
>NW_005366647.1:94684-97287 GCF_000412655.1 Myotis brandtii | reverse complement strand
AAGTGTAATATGCTAATTAGACCAGACATCCTTCTAGGCGTCCTTCCAGATGACCTTCCAACGAAACCGGGGCTGTGAGGGAAGCCTGAGTTCTGGGTGCCTCCTGGCAGCCAGAGGGAAGCCCAGGTCCCGGGTGCCAGAAGGAATCCGGTGCTGGCAGCCAGGGGAATGAAGGGCTACTCTTGCACAAATTTCGTGCATCGGGCCTCCAGTAACTATAATAATATTCCTTTAGCATTTTGTGCCTTCATCCACCTTGATCCCACCCATCTTTCTTTTCTTGGCTAACCCTTATTCATTCTTCAAGGTGTTGTTTTCTTCTGAGAGTCATACATTAACCTAATGTTGCACTAAATGTTTCTCCATGCTCACAAAATACCAAATGTATAACCATATCGTCCTTAATACTTATGACAATACTGTATGTGTCAGTCTTAGCCACTATATAAGTGTCTCTATTTTATCTTATTCTATTTTTCTATGTTTAATGTCTAGTTTAGTGCCTGACATTTAGTAGGTGCTTAGAAAGTGTTTCCTGATATAAATTGAGAGGTGTTTTGAACATTACTTTCATGGGGCATGACTTAAATTTTGAGGTTTCTCATAATTACACCTTATTAATAATTTTACAAGTGTTTGGTGAATTCATTTCTGAGGCTTACCGGGTAAGGGTAAGGAGGAGAATAAGACATGTCTCAATCTGAAGGAATTTACAAGTGTAATCAGGATGTAAAATATTTCATAGTCATTAGTTAATTACATATATTGCATGTTTCATAAATACACATACATAATTTATGAATTTGTATGCATTAGTATTGTATATACATTCAAAGATGCTTAAGATTACCAATGGTATACCAGGTATTATGATAGACACTGAGTATTTGAAAACTAATAAGACATGATCCTTACCCTCAAGGAGTTTGCAGTCTCGTTTGGGAGGGAACTGAGGAGCAATCAGAAATTTACAGTGCAGTGTGATGAATGCTTTATGTGTCAGGCACTGTGCTGGGCACTAAGAGTACACATGAATGAGAGAGTGCTCCTTTCCTTGTGCAGCTCACACAGAACTATCACAATGGATGGAGCATCCAGTTCAGGCCAAAAGAATCAGAGAAGGTAGAAATGAGTTTAAGTTGAGAAGTGGACAAAGATTTCATGCAGGATATGGAGTTTGACATTAAAGTGAAATGGGCTATGGTAGACTCATCAAGACAAAATAAAAATCGCTTAGGATAGATAAAATATAATTGTAATTAAATCACAGTACATATTTTTATTTCCACTCCTTTATCTAAAAGAGAAGAAAAAAACAAATAATTTTTTGTTGCTCTAGCTATTTTAACTAGTTCTTTCCTTTCATTCACAGTCAAGTTTCATAAGTGAAGTTTATCTATGAAAATTATGCATGATATTAAAAGAGTAGTTGAAGCAATATAAACAATTCATTATTGGCAAACACTGACGTCTTTCTGAGAAAATTGATGCTGCAATTTCTCTTATTTACCTGTGTTTCAGAAAGCAAATACCTTTATACTCCCCCACTGACAATAACTTGAATAGGATAAGAAGAGAAAGATAGCACCCCACACATTAATGATACACTCTCAACATTCAATTGTGTTTCCACTTCTCAGCTAGACTTTTACTGGGTTCTGGTTCCCTAAAAGCTTATAATATTTTACATAAGAAAATATCAAAGTATCATATGACATTAGGTCATCTTCCATCTAATCAGTGAGAATAGTATTTTAATTTCTATGAAATTAATAAGCATTGAGGATCTCCAGTTTCAATGATTCTGAAAAGTGAACCAAAGAGCATTAATCTAAATTTCAAAATGGAAAATGGCCCTTTTGCTCACTTAGAAATCTTTTAACCAAAACTCAGATCCCCAGTGATTCCCAATGGTTAGGTACATAACCTTGAGAGCAATGCTAATGCTACATTCAATGTAGGAGGATTACACTGCTTTGAAAAGTTCTTATTTTCTGAGAGTAAAGCCACATTGTTGTTGAATTATATCTTCTTGCTTATTTGGCCCCTCAGGAACAAATGGCACACATGTTTATAAAAAGGCTGACCGAGCCCTGGCATGTTTGGCTCAGTGGCTAGAGCGTTGGCCTGCGGACTGAAGGGCCCCAGGTTTGATTCCAGTCAAGGGCATGTACCTTGGTTGCAGGCACATCCCCAGCAGGGTTGTGTGCAGGAGGCAGCTGATCAATGTTTCTCTTTCATCAATGTTTCTAACTCTTTATACCTCTCCCTTCCTCTCTGTAAAAAATCAAAAAAATATATATATTTTTAAAAAGCTGACTGAGGTAAGTGATGTGTTTGTGGTGATAGAGCAGAGAGAAACAAACTGGCCAGCGCAGACTCTGAGTGGAGGGCATCAGTGAAGCATGTCCCAATTTACCAAAAGAGAGAGCAACACTTTTGGTACATTTTCTAGCTTTGAAATGTCACTCTATCTTTAAAAAAAAATTATTTTATTTTATTTTATTTTATTTTTTGCAACCATTATCACAATTTATTTCATTTTATTTTTTAATTTTATTTTTGGTGTTGACACTATTACAGATGTCCCCATTGCCACTCCC
>NW_005366647.1:85090-94546 GCF_000412655.1 Myotis brandtii | reverse complement strand
TCACCTTCTTTTATCCAGTCCCCCTACCCCCTCCCTTCTGACAGCTGTCAGACTGTTCCATGTATCTATGCCTCTGTTTCTATTTTGTTCATCAGTTTATTTTGTTCATTAGATTCCACATATAAGTGTGATCATATCTTTTTTTAATAAAATAGAATGGTGAAATTATCAAGGAAATACAGTTTATTCTTGGCCTTCTCCATCTCTCAAAAACATTCACAGGTATTTGCTCTAGAAGATTTTGAAAAGGCATTGGCCTCTTTCAGCCTAGCAGACATACTATGATTGCAATTATGACTAATTTTAAGAAGCTACTTCAGACCCATTAAGCAAGCAGAAGGTAATGATTAACTGGCTTCACTTTCCTAGATCTGTTCAATAAATTTAAAGAGCTCCTGAGGACAATTCAAAAGGAAAACCGTGCTCCTGATTCAGCTTCTTAGTACTGAGTGAACTGTACCTGATTTCATGCTGGGGCGGATGTAACAATGCCCTGCTGATCATAGGAGCTGGCGGCAAACCACGGTATCTCACTGAGCTGCACCTGATACAGTGACATCTTATAAAACAGAATATCAACAGAGGAAAAGAAATCTTCCCAATTTTTGTGATTATAGGGATTTTTAAGTAAAAATCATAATCACCACCATCATTATTATTGCTTCTACCAAGTGAAAATGACTATTATAGCAAGTATATGTCATGCCCCTGCTTCGGTGTGCCAAAATAAAGAACAATATAATAAAGGGGGAAGAATAGTGCTCCCATTCTGACAAATGGTGGACTAGAACAACTTCTTCTTAAGCCTTCCATCGGACAGTACCTAGAAGTGCCAAATAAATTATGACAAATTTTAGGTATAACTAAGTTTAAAATAAAAAAAAGGAGTCCCCAGTGACAAAATCAATGGGGAAATGAAAGTCAGGACATCGAGCACAACCTGACACTGAGACAGGGAGAAGAGGCTTAAAATAGTGGTGGACGTGGTGGTATAGAATAGGAGGAAGTTAAAGAGGTTATCATAGTTCATAATAGCTAGGACAATGGGTTTGAATTCCCAATATAGATAAATCATAAACCTAAGTAAGGCAGAGAGTTGTACAATGAGAGCCCTCTGCATATACTTGGAATTAGTAAGGGGTTGTCATAAATGAGGAGCATAACATTTATGAGTTCACCTTCCGGTTTGGGAAAGATGGTACTGAAGCAGTGCCCTCACAGATACCTATCAACACGGAATGAATGACACAAAAGAGATGAACTTAGGGCATTGAAGAGAACATAAAAGTTGGTAGATTGTAGAGGAGAGGTGAAATTTTGATAGAAAGTGAGTTACTTATTCTTGTAGTATTTAGTGGGGCAGCTAGAACACCATTAAAAAGCTTTCAGTTTTTCTGGGACAAAGAACTAAGGGATGAGTTTGGGGCAACTTCCTCTGCTGGAAAACCAGGAAAGAACCCCATAAGAGAGAGAACAAGAAAGAGGGAGCCCCAAATCTGTGTATAAATTCTGCTCCCAAATCTGGCTAACATCCAAATCACAGATGGGTAGGAACAGACTCCAGCAAAGGAGAACGTTATGAACCTGCAAAAGGCTCAGGATGGCCCTTGAGGTGAATACACAGTGAACAGGCTAGAAAAAGCATGGCAAAGTTGATCAGAACTGAACTAGAATTTAGACCCCCCCCTCCCCCGCCCAATCACAGACAATTCCTTGAGTAGCAAATACATGGGACAGATACAAAGCAGCGTAGCAATGACTTAAACAACCGAACTAACATTGGAACCACCACTAACACCGAAAGGCAAGGCAGTACTTGTAGTCGTAACTGAATCTAACGTTAACCTTACATTGCCCAGAGGATTTTAACAGAACTCAGAAGCATAGCATTCAAAATGTCCAGGGTAAAATATGAAATTACTCAATCTATCAAGAACCAGAAAAATGTCTGAGACTCAAATGTGGGGAAGCTATAGGAACATCGCTACGCGCGTATGTTTCTTTTGAGAACGCAAATTGTTATCAACACTACATGGAGCAATCTGGTGATTTGAGATTAAGGTTAAATATGGCTATAACCTATGAATGAGCAATTTAACTTTTATGTGTGTACCTTGGAGAAACTAGAGGAAATGTGATTAGAAAGCATGTGCAAGTATGTATTAAAATAAAATAATTGTAATGGATGAAAAAGTGGAAACAATTTAGCTTTATGGGATATAATGACGGGGAATTTTAAAATACAAAATGACTGCATATTGTTAATGGTTACCTACAAAATAGTTTAAAGATGTGATTAGAAATGGTAAACTACAAATCATGATAGTAATTGCATTTAAGGAGGCGGGAATAGGGTAAGAGTATAGCTGTGTTGCTAAGGTTTTTTGTTTATTTGATTGTTTTTAAATAAGTAGACCAGAAGCAAAGAAAAATTAATTTTTAAAAAGAAAGGAAATACCACAGTTTCTTATAACTCCTATTTATACATTTTTATACTCCTTTGTACCCAGTGGTATTTTTTGTGGTAGTTAACTGAGTTATCTATGGATAATGAAAAAAAGGGAACAAAAACGCTCTCACACATATCCCCTGCTTTTAGCCATCATTCTTAGGCTAGGCTAGAACCTGATTGGAATGTATATACTTAGATTCTTCCTAATTTTCTATGAGTTGTTGTATGACTCAGAATCTCTGCTTTCCAATTTCTGACATCTGATTTCAACACTAAGGTTTCTTCTTCTTATTAAATGCTTATTATTGAAAGTATTACATATGCTCCCTATTCTTCCCCATTGACCCCTTCTTTCCCATCCCTGTCCCCCACCCCAGGCCTCCACCACCTTATTGTCTGTGTCCATGGGTTATGCATATATGCATACAAGTTCTTTGGCTGATCTCTTCCCACCCACCTCAGTCTTCCTTCTGAGATTCCACAGTCTCTGACTGGCTTATTTCCCTTAGCATAATACTCTCCAGGTCCCTTCATTCTGCCACAAAGTTTAAGAGATCTTTCTTTTTTATGGCTGCATAGTATACCATGGTGTAAACATACCACAGCTTTTTTTCCACTCATCTACTGATGGGCACTTGGGCTGTTTCCAGATTTTAGCTAGTAAATTGAGCTGCTATAAAAATAGTGGTGCATACATTCTTCTGATTGGTGTTTTGGGTCTCTTAGGATATATTCCTAGAAGTGGGATCACTGGGTCAAATGGGAGTTCCATTTTTAATTTTTTGAGGAAACTCCGTACTATTGTCCATAATGGCTGCACCAGTCTACATTCGCACCAGCAGTGTACTGGGATTCCCTTTTCTCCACATGCTCACCAACACTTGTCATTTGTTGATTTGTTGATGATAGTCATTCTGATAGGTGTGAGGTGATACCTCATAGTCATTTTAATTTGCATCTCTCTGATGATCAGTGACTTTGAGCATTTTTTTCAAATGTCTCTTGACCATCTGTATGTCCTCTTTGGAGAAATGTTTATTTAGGTCCTTTGACCATTTTTTAATTGGATTGTTTGTCTTCTTTTTGTTAAGTTGTATGAGTTCCTTGTGTATTTTGGATAATAAACCTTTATCAGATGTATCATTGCCAAATATGTTCTCCCATACAGTGGGCTCCCTTTTCATTTTGTTGATGGTTTCTTTTGCTCTGCAGAAGCTTTTTATTTTGATGTAGTCCCATTTGTGTATTTTCTCCTTAGTTTCCTTTGCCATAGGAGATGTATCCATAAACATATTGCTATGAGAGATGTCTGAGATTTTGTTGCCTATTCAATATAATCCTTATTAAAATACAAATGGCTTACTTCACAGATCTAGAACTAATACTCCAAAAATTTATATGGAACCAAAAAATACCCCCAAGAGCCTTAGCAATATTGAGAAAGAAAAACAAAGTTGGAGGGATCAAAATATCTGATATCAAGTTATATTACAAAGCCACTGTAATCAAAACAGCCGGGTACTGTCACAAGAACAAGCATATAGATCAATGGAACAGAAAAGAGACCCTAGAAATTGACCCAAGCAATTACACTGAATTAATAATTAACAGAGGAGGCAAGAGCATACAGTGGAGTCAAGACAATCTCTTCAATAAATGGTGATGGGAATATTGGACAGATACATGCAAAAAAATGAAACTAGACCACCAACTTACACCATACACAAAAATAAACTCAAAATGGATACAATAATTAAATGTAAGTCATTAAACCATAAAAAATCCTAAAATTTCTTCTTTTAATGGGACAATGGCTTCACCAGTGGCCTTTTCTTGCTCTTCTAAAGCAGTTCACGTTAATTGTGGAAGAGCTCTATAAACTAAGCAGTCAAAAATAGAATGTTACAGTGCAATGCTATGCAACAATTGAAAATAATGACATGGAAATATGTTCCCAAATACTACTAGGTAAAGAAAGAGTTTTCAAATCCGTAGGATGATCCCAGTGACATAAAATTATGTTAAAGTTAACAATAATTTTAAGTACATGCATGTATAGACACTTATTTCTCCAGGGTAGGAGTAGAAGAAAACTAGGTTTATCAAAATGTTAACGGTGTTTATAACCAGTTAATGGAATCCATGGGCACGTTTTTTTTTTCCTTTCTGTATTGTCTGTTGTGCAATGGATGTTTTTACTTTTGTAATTTATAATGTTCAGCTTCAGACTGAAGGCAATTAATTTAGATAAAATAAAACATCAGAAATAGTTTTTTTTAAGTGCCCACTTTCTAGAAAATGTGAGGGAAAGTTGAAGTGCAATCTCATTATGTTTATAGCTGATTCAAAAATAGTTCAATTTAATTTTATTTCCAAATTTGTAACTGAATTTGATTTTGAAAGGAATGCATTTTCCAGCCTTTGTGATCATCACTTTTAGTACAAACATAATATAAAATTTTATTTCAATTTTAGTTCTGCAGTCAAAATCTAGGCTAGAGTGCTTCTTTTATTTTCTAGAGTATTTCTAAGATTAGAGGATCCAGATGACTTCTTTGCAAAAGGAATGATTATACTTTCCTCTATTTGTAATATCAACAAAGTAGTATTTTTGTGGGTACTAATCACATGGAATTAAAAAAGGAAAACATTTTATTAAAATATAAAGAGAACTTACCTACCATGCTGTCCCCAAGTAACAAATAATCAAAAGTATTTGCTTAAGAAACAGGGAATTTGTAAAATATTTATTCTTCAGCATTTGGGGAATACTTAACTCAAGTATTTTGATGCCATTTGCCAAGCAGGAGACTGAGAACACAAATATGCTTGCTACTATGGTATTTTTCTCATTCATTTCCTGCTTAGCTTTCTCATCTATTATACATTGGATTGACTATTTTTGGTACTTTCATAGAAGGGCAGTTCACAGAGTTTTCTTTCTAAGTTTCTAAAAATGAATAAAGTGTCAAACTATGCACCCATGTTTCTATATAAATAAGGTGTTTATCTTACACCAAAAATATGAACTAAAGAGTGGAATTCTGAGTAGCATGTCATTTGGACATGGGTAGGTACAATCTCTGAGTCTCTGTGATTCACACAGTTGTGTTATTATGACTTGAAAACAGTACAACTTGAGTTAATAAAAAGGTCTGGTGAAGAATTATTCAGTTAGTCTAATTTGGGATTTTTTCAACTCTATTTCTCTGAACACATTTTGTATATTTAAAGGTGTGCTGGAATTTTTTTTTTTGACTGCAGTTTCCCAGATTGGTTAAGATATTAATGGAATCATGAGAGCCCGTGCTGTAGCTGTTCCCTTTTTCTGGATAGTTCTTCAACCAGGTATCTGCTTTGATAACTTCTTCACCAAGTTCAAGTCTTTGCTCAATGTTTACCTTCTCCATATGGCTTTTCTTTAAAGACCTTAATTAATTCTGCAAACTCCCTATACTAACATTTTCTCCCCATTCTCATTCTCCTAATTTCCCTTATTTTCATCTATGTTTTCCTATTCCCATAGCAGTTATCAACTTCTACCAAACTATATAATTTACTTATTTCTTATATTTGCTGTCAAATGTATATTTCTTCCTCTTAGAATGCAAGACCTTAAGGGCAAGAATCTTTGTCTAACTTGTTCAATAATGAATCTCAAGTACTGAAAATGCTTCCTGGCACATCCTATATTATAAAAGCCTACTATGCAAATCAACCAAATTGCAGAATGACTCTTGGAATGACCAGTCACTATGACATGCACTGACCAACAGGGGGCAGACACTCAACACAGGAGCTTCCCTCAGATCACAGGCCCCAGGCCAGCCACGGCGGGTGCCAGCAGGTCGCCCCTAATCACCCCATGGGGGGACAGGGCTAGTGGGCAGGCGGTGCCAGGTGGGCCAAGGTGGGTGCCAGTGGGCCCCCACCAAGATCGCCCCACCGGTCACCCCACAGATCAGCCCTGATTGCTGGCCAGGCCTAGGGACCCTACCCATGCACGAATTTCATGCATCGGGCCTCTAGTATATATATGATTTTTTTAAATAAAATGATATTTCAATGAAATGTCAGATTATTTCATTGTTTTAGGAAATTATGTAATATAGCATACCCTACAGTAACTCGACTTCAAATAATATTTCCTGATATATTCATGGAACAAAGACACTACCGTTACCCCAGCACACATGGATTCTGTCATGGACAGGTTACTGCTTAGGCATCTGAATATATCAGTGGTCATATTACAGTCAGTGGTCATTTTTAGCAAGATTTCCTTCTATGCTGTAGAGATACAGGTCTTTTACAAAGGAATATTTTAACCTAAACATGCTTCTCAACTCCAACACATAGCCTGATAAGTTATGCCCTCTCTACTGTAGAGATATAGCTGCAAGAATGAGGGAAAGAAGGAACTATAACACAGTCATGACTTTTTATTTCAAAAAGTTAGAAACCAGAGAGGCATGAAGGCCCATTTTGAAGATGTTCTGTTACAGCATCTTACAGTTATGTGAGAAATTAATGCAACAGAAATGGAGTGAGATTAAAAGATCTAACCAAGCCAGAGATCCTTCACAGGGTATTCTTACTATCTCAAGCTGCTGAGTGAATGAGTTGTGTCAAAGTGGCCGTCATTCAAGAAAACCTCAAAGAATGACCCAGCATTGCAGGAAATGTATTTGGCTGGCCCCAACTAGCTAGTCTCAGCCATAATAGAAGGCTCTCCCATCTGAGTGCTGCTCAGGATGATGGATGGTGTGTAAGTGCAGCCTGATTAGTGTCTTGGGATGGACAGGGAGCTAATGCAGGAGAGTCAGCGGTTTGTAAATCTATTACCCACATCTTGGATGAATCTGACCTTTGCAGAGCCAGTGTAGATGACAGTACAATACATAGCTCCAAGGAAAGTTTGTACTTCATTTTGAATAAAATTTTAATGATGAACCAATAGCAGAATCTATAAGTATCCATACATAGCTTTTCTGTCTTTGATGTTTTGTATTTGGCTAGGACTTTTTTTAAATAAAATGATATTTCAATGAAATGTCAGATTATTTCATTGTTTTAGGAAATTATGTAATATAGCATACCCTACAGTAACTCGACTTCAAATAATATTTCCTGATATATTCACTGAACAAAGACACTACCGTTACCCCAGCACACATGGATTCTGTCATGGACAGGTTACTGCTTAGGCATCTGAATATATCAGTGGTCATATTACAGTCAGTGGTCATTTTTAGCAAGATTTCCTTCTATGCTGTAGAGATACAGGTCTTTTACAAAGGAATATTTTAACCTAAACATGCTTCTCAACTCCAACACATAGCCTGATAAGTTATGCCCTCTCTACTGTAGAGATATAGCTGCAAGAATGAGGGAAAGAAGGAACTATAACACAGTCATGACTTTTTATTTCAAAAAGTTAGAAACCAGAGAGGCATGAAGGCCCATATTTGAAGATGTTCTTTTACAGCATCTTACAGTTATGTGAGAAATTAATGCAACAGAAATGGAGTGAGATTAAAAGATCTAACCAAGCCAGAGATCCTTCACAGGGTATTCTTACTATCTCAAGCTGCTGAGTGAATGAGTTGTGTCAAAGTGGCCGTCATTCAAGAAAACCTCAAAGAATGACCCAGCATTGCAGGAAATGTATTTGGCTGGCCCCAACTAGCTAGTCTCAGCCATAATAGAAGGCTCTCCCATCTGAGTGCTGCTCAGGATGATGGATGGTGTGTAAGTGCAGCCTGATTAGTGTCTTGGGATGGACAGGGAGCTAATGCAGGAGAGTCAGCGGTTTGTAAATCTATTACCCACATCTTGGATGAATCTGACCTTTGCAGAGCCAGTGTAGATGACAGTACAATACATAGCTCCAAGGAAAGTTTGTACTTCATTTTGAATAAAATTTTAATGATGAACCAATAGCAGAATCTATAAGTATCCATACATAGCTTTTCTGTCTTTGATGTTTTGTATTTGGCTAGGACTGCATATTTCACAGATGTATAGAAAATATATATATATATATTATTTGGGTACCCAATTTTTTTGTCTTCGAATACATATTGCTGTCCCTGGCTAGGTAGCTCGGTTGGTTAGAACATCATCCTGAAACACAAGGTTGTGGGTTCAATATCTGGGCAGGGCACATACAAGAAACAACCAATGAATGCATAAATAAGTGGAACAGCAAATCAATGTTTCTCTCTCTTTTCTCTCTCTCTCTCTCTCTCTCCCTCCATCTCTCACTCTCTCTCTGTCTAAAATCAATCAATCAATTAAAAAATTTAAAAAGAATTCATATTGCTGTATTTGTGTATGTGTGCATGTATCAAATACTTCGAATAAATAAATCTTAACAAAAGTAAAGCTCTGTTAAGTTGTACAATTTATGATCATTAACCATCTTGAAGTCTATTTCTTGGGTTAAAAACACATTTTCTTTTTAAGCCTTTGAAGTAAGTCCTTCCACTTAGCAGAGAGGCAGTGCAACATAGTTGTTAACAGCATAGTGTTAAGTGGAGTCAGCAGTCTGCTGTTCTGAAGTAGCTTCAGCACTTTCCAGCTGCGTGACCATGGCACATTACTAGCCTCATTGTCACTCTTCCTCCATCACAAAGGGAGAATACCTCACAGAGCTCTTGTGAAGGTTCAGGTGATAATATATATTTTAGAAAGTTTAGTGTTTTTCCTCCCCATTCTTAGTATCCTTCGTCATTTCGCTGTGTTCTTCCCTCTACGCTCATACCAAAGTAAGGGTAGATGGTTCTTCATTGCTATGGTTGGAAAAATACTAAAAAAGTAATGGTAAATCCACACACCTATACATGATATCTTCACCTATGAATTTGCAATTGACTCCTTTTTTATTCTGAAGCATCCCACTCTGAAATGGCTTAATTCACTTCATTTTTTTTCACTTTGTAAAATATTATTACTCTTCCCCCTCCCCTTTGATATTTTGTATTTGGCTAGGACTGCATATT
>NW_005366647.1:76844-78226 GCF_000412655.1 Myotis brandtii | reverse complement strand
TTCTCATGCCCACATTACTGCCTTAGGATGGGTCCTTTTTTCTCATATAGTATCTTACTATAACCTACTATCAAATCCATCCTTCATCATAATATCTGAGGTGAAGCTCTAAAAAGCATATTTTTTAATATCATATTCTCTCCTTGTAAAAATTTTTAATACAGCTATTTCCTTTTCTCATAGAATGAAGCCCAAACTCATTTTCATGGCAAAGTCTTTCACCATCACATCTTTCCTAACTCCATCCTTATTTCTTGTCATCCTGTCCTCCTTTGCACACTATCATCATCTGAGATCAAATTTCTTTAGATTTGCCATGCCTCTCATCCTTGTCACATACTGATCCATCTATATTAAATACCCATATTCTACTTCTTTTTCCAATTTCAAATCTTGGCCAGGCATTGCCTACTATAAGAACCCTTCCTTTGACACCCACCTCATTCAAATAGCTTTAGGTTTTCCTTTTCCTTTGGGGCCCTTCATATTCCTCTATGAATGTATTTAACCTGAATATTGCAACTTTTTGAAGGCAATAACAGAATTGTAGCTTTTATCTCCATATACCCATTCCCTAGAACTATTCTTGTTACCTAGAACACCATCAAAAAATGTTCAATGAATGAATAAATGTATTCAAGATGTATTTGGCAAAATAAATAATAATAAATTGAGGTCCAGTGCACGAAATTATGCATGGGTAGGGTCTCTTATTGGCTGCCGGCTGCCGGCCGGGGACTCCCTTCCCCAGCTGCCAGCCGCTGGCCAGGGCCTCCCTTCCCCAGGTGCCGGCTGCCAGCCAGGGCCTTCCTTCATTCCACACCACCCCCCTGGTGGTCAGCACACGTCATAGTGAGTGATCTAACTCCTGGTCGGTCGAACTCCCAAGGGGACACTTTTGTATATTAGGCTTTTATATATATAGATTATTTTACATTGATAAAGGGATTATATCTCATTTCATGATTAATAAAAAGTAAAATTAACTTTACTGCTGCTCTTTTGATCCAACTTACATTTGCTGGTTACAAAGAAGTGGGAATGGGACAGAAAACTTCCATTTGGACATAGTCTCTAAGATAAATTTGTGTTCCATGGGCACAATGCTAGTTGTAGTGGAGTTGTGTGTTGAACTTTTCCTAGACAGAGAGATATTCCTATTGATTTTCTACTATTATTTCAGGATGGAAATGAGATAAATGCTCTTATTTTAAAGAGATTAAACAATTAGATAAAGTATAGGAAGGTATGTAATTAGATATCTATATACTAAGGAATAGATCCAAAAGTCCTAACCCTAATTATTGATTATTATCTACTAGAGGCCCAGTGCATGAATTCCTGCACCAGTGGGGTCCCTCGGCCTGGCCTGTGGGATCGGG
>NW_005366647.1:73212-74627 GCF_000412655.1 Myotis brandtii | reverse complement strand
CAACTCTGCTATTTACTGCTTAAATTCTCCCTTTCCTTAACTTAAAAAGAAGTAACTTTAAAGCCTTCTTTTGTAAAGAGTTCCTGCTACTAAAATGAAATTGGCATGCGCTCATTTTTTACTAGTAGAACCTTCGCCTTATATATTAAAAATGTTCAGGCATAATTAGCAAGTTTTTGTTGGAGAGGATAAATTCTGTCTTCCAAACTGAGGTATAGCCTTCCTATATAATTAAAGTGTAAAATGCAAATTGACTGAATGGCGGAACGACCAGTTGCTCTAATGCGTACTGACCACTAGGTGGCAGACGCTCAACACAGGAGTTGCCCCCTGGTGGTCAGTGCACTCCCAAAGGGGAAGCACCGCTCAGCCACAACTGGCTGATGTGGTGAGCGCAGCAGCCTGCCTCTGCAGCAGCACTAAGGATGTCCTACTACTGGCTTAGGCCTGCTCCCCGCCATCAGTCAGACATCCCCTGAGGGCTCCTGGGCTGCAAAAGGGCACAGGCCAGGCTGAGGGGACTGCCCCCCCCCACCCCCCCGCAAGTGCACAAATATTGTAGACTTGGCCTTTAGTAAGAGAATAAAATCCTCTAACACTTAAGAGGCCCTGCAGTCATGGTCAGCCCTTCATCTCTCAGTCTCAGGGCTCAGGTAGGATTTGCTGTTTTAATATAATTCCTAATCTTATGAGAATTATTCATAAAGCCAACACTTCTTTTTCTTTGTCTTGCAACTAGAGCCCACTCTACAAACTCTCTGAATTGATAACATCCAATGGGCCACAATGTCAAACTTCAGGTGCTGAATTCTCTCCATGTCCACAGACACCTTGAAAACTGTGTGTTGCTTGGTTTGTGGACTCCAGTGTGAAGACCGTGCCCATATACCTTTTGTGTGTGTGTGTGTGTGTGTGTGTGTGTGTGTGTGTGTGTGTGGCAGGGAGGGCTGTGCTTCATGAAATCAGGTGTGCATTCTGGGAATCAGGCATCCTGTCCTCGCTTGAGTTAAGTTCTGCTGAGTCAACATAAATTCCCAATGGATGGAGCGTCCATGCTTCTAGTCTAGGCCTGTCCTGTGTGTACCTGAAGCAAAAGTGCCCCTGGTCCCCTATACTTCACCCTGCAACATCAGCTCCCACTGCTGGAAGCCCCTCCCCTCCCCCTCCTCCACCCCACCCCACCCACCCAGACTCTGCTCTTGAAGTTTGCCCTCTGGAACTGTGTGCTCAGGCTGATCCTCCATTTCCAACTTTCTCCTTCCTCTCCACCCCAGTGAAAGAGTGTAGTTCTTGCTTCCCATTGCAGAGCAGTCTCTTTTCAACTGGCTACATTTTAGAAAAGATGCGATAAACTGATCTACTCCAGAGAAGTAGCTGCTAATTGCATGGTCCTCCCCTAGCATTGTTGTTCATTT
>NW_005366647.1:67268-71479 GCF_000412655.1 Myotis brandtii | reverse complement strand
TAATGGAATTTTTCAAAACACTGATGTAGGTTACTATTAAGATCAGTAGGAATGAGCAAGTTCTACCTGGGAGGTTATGCTAACAGACCTAATTTGCACATCTTAGGAAGGCTGGAATGTTTATCTGGAAGATTCCATGTAATTTCTGTGGGTACTTTTAACTGTAGATTAGTACTAATGACCTCTTATATTACTGATACCAAAAGATACAGAAAAACTGGAAGAATCTATACTAATAAAAGCCTAGGTGGCCCTCGGGCCCTTGCACCCTTACATCATCACAAGATGGCCTCCACAAGATGGCTGGCAGGGAGGACAGTTGGGGGCGATCAGGCAGTCAGGCAGGCGAGTGGTTAGAAGCCAGTAGTCCCAGATTGTGAGAGGGATGTCTGACTGCCAGTTTAGGCCCAATTCTGGTCCCAGATTGAAGAGGGTGCAGGCTGGGCTGAGGGACACCCTCTCCCTCTCTCCACCCCAGGGCATGAATTTCATGCACTGGGTCTCTAGTAGTATTAATATTAGCCCCCTTACATCCAAGGGTATCACTGCTGGAGATCTCTGCTCCTGGGAGTCCCCAAAGGGTCTTTCCTTGTACTTAAGGAAAAACTTTTCTTTTTAGGAAAAAAATCAGCACCATGTGCAGCCTAAGTGAATCGGGGCTTCTTTTTAACTGAAGTGCGTTTCTAATCTAGTGATATGTAAGAGTAACCTTCATTTTCTGATGAAAAAAAAAAAGCTAAGAGTCAACGATGAAGAAGAGAATTGTTCAAGTTCACCTCCCCGAGAGAAGCATGATGGGGGAGGCAATTTAAATGATCTATGTCCCTTACCTCTTAATTTATTGCTTTTTTGAAAAGTATGTTTCTTTTGTTTGGCAATACTACTAATAGGCATGTTTTATATAAACTTTCACTGGTGCTTCTCTGTGTATGTTTAACTTTTCCTGAGAGGCATTTACAGATCAAATGAGAGTCTCATCATTTATGATATAAAAATTTCCAAGGGTTATTACCCACTTATGTCTCCTTTCTAGAGAAGAAATTGTTGGCAATTTCATACACTTCTCTTTCATTTGTTAAAAATCTCTTCAGAGATTATCAAGGTCATTTCCTGATTGAAATTTCAATTGTGGAATTTTCTGACCACCCAAATGGATTATTCTTGTGTAAATGTTGCTTCTATGATAAAAAGTACTTTTATTTTAAATGCAGATGAGTATATTTGGCAAGCTACTTATTAAACATTTTGAGAGACACTTTATCCCCTCCAGGTGGAGAAAATTGTCATTGACCTCTTAATGGAATTGACAAATTCTACTACACATCTTATATCAACTTTATCCCTCAATCTTTACAAAAACTATTTCAATTTTTCTGTTCTCCTGACCCCACCCCCATCTTTCTTCCCTTGTCCTCACTCTCTTATGAAATGACTTCATCCCCTCCTACTCAGAGAAAATAGAAGACATCAGAAGATAACTTGTTCAGCTTCTACCTTCAAAACCATTAACATCCCAGATCTCCTCCATTCCCCATAGTGATGCGGGTGCTCCAGGGGTCCCAGACCCCAAGGTCTGCAACTCACTGTGGGTTCTTAGCTTCACGCAGGAAGTTAAGAATTTAAACGAGAGCCAGCATAAACTTTAAAGTGAAAGTGCATTTATTAGTGAAGTGCGAAAGAGTGGTCTAATTCACAGACCCACCTAATGGTATTTACTTGTTTTATTGAGGCTCTTTTAATCCAGGTGTAGGGCATTTAATAAGGGTGATGAATATTCAGGACTTTGCTAGTAGGGAGGAGAGGGGAGACTTCTCAGAAGAGCTGGTGGGCCCTTTTGTGGCCTTTTATGGACTTTCTGTCTCTATAATGAGGCAAGGGGTCACAGTAAGGTGAAATTAGTTGCCTCTTGGAACTAGCTGGTCTCTGCAGGTTCTAAGCCATAAATTTGTTGGGGGTGATCTTACTATCTCCTTGTTAGTCCCTGTGACCCTTATAGGTTACAGCCATTTCACCACATACCCTATCTGAATCTATAATAATAAAAGTGTAATGCTAATTAGACCATCCAGAGGACCTTCTGGACGACCTTCTGGATGACCTTCTGGACAAAGCTGGGGCTGGGAGGGAAGCCAGGTCCCGGGTGCCTGCCAGTGGCCGGAGGGAAGCCTGGGTCTTGGGTGCCAGAGGGAAACTGGTGCCGGCAGCCGGGGGAAAGGAAGGCCTACTCTTGTATGAATTTCATGCATTGGGCCTTTAGTATTATAATAGAAGAAATACCTCCCTTTAATTTCCCATTCAAAGCTCATCCTCCTGCCTGTACTCTGGATCCCACTCCTCTGATCTTCTGGGGGAACTCAGTCTAATGATTATTCCTCTTGCTTTCTCCTATGTTTTCAACCACTCCTTCTCAGCTGGCTCCTTCCTTTCATTTATTAAATGTACTAAAATCTCTCCTATCTCAAAAAAAGAACCAAATCCCTTAACCCTACCTTCCCTTCCAGTTAACACACTGTCATCTCTTATCATAACCAACTTGTTGCAATGGTCGTTCATATGTTTTCTCCTTTATCTCCCACTCACTCCTCAATCCAATTAATTCTAGCTTTCTCCCCCCCACTCCACACACACACACTGAAACTATTTTCTGTAAGTTTATCAATACTTTTTAATGATTTAGATTTACATTTAGTGATAAGAAAGGACGTTTTGATACAGTTTTGAGTGAAAAAATAGCTTACAAAATATGGTATATAGTATACATAATATAGTATAATCTATTGACTTTTTTTTGGTGTATAAGCCTATGAATTTTAGATTCATGTAACTACTACCACAATACAGAAAAGTTTGATCACTAGAAAAAAACTCATTCACACTATTGCCCAATCCCCCAACACTTAAGCTCTAATAACTATTGTCCTTCATCACTATAGGTGTTTTTTTTTCTTTTTGAGAATGTTACATAGATGGAATCATATAGTATGTGACTTTTTGACTGTCTTCTTTCACTCAGCCTAGTGCCTTTGAGTTTCACCTAAGTTGTGTGGACCAATAGTTCATTCCTCTTTATTGACGAGTAATATTGTATTGTATAGGTGTATCACAGTTTGTTTATCTATTCACTTATTGAAGAACACTTGAGTTGTTTCCTTTTGGGGGCAATTAGAGCAGCCATTGAAATTAGCTTATAGGTTTTTGTATGAGCATAAGTTTTTATTTCTCTAAAGTAAGTACACAAATATGAAATTGCTGGGTTATATGGTAAGTATACACTGAGTGGCCAGATTATTATGACCACCTGACGTTTGAAGGCAAATTAGCTATAATTTCGTGCTGAAGTTGCTAGAGGGCCAGACCATTATAAATAACGCAGGTTGCTTGAGTTGTTTCCTTTTGGGGGCAATTAGAGCAGCCATTGAAATTAGCTTATAGGTTTTTGTATGAGCATAAGTTTTTATTTCTCTAAAGTAAGTACACAAATATGAAATTGCTGGGTTATATGGTAAGTATACACTGAGTGGCCAGATTATTATGACCACCTGACGTTTGAAGGCAAATTAGCTATAATTTCGTGCTGAAGTTGCTAGAGGGCCAGACCATTATAAATAGGGACGCAGGTTGTTTACCACGACAGTAGAAGTGATTTTTTTCTGAAGATACGGGTAAACAATGCGATTTAACAGCCTTTGAACATGGGAGATATATATATAATGTTTAACTTTATAAGGAACTGCCAAACTATTTTTCATAGTGCCTTTGCCATTTTGCATGCCCATCAGCAAGGTATAAGACTTTCTGTTGTTCTGAATCTTCTCCAGCACTGCATACTGTTATTATTTTTTATTTTAGCGAACCTAAGAGGTGCATAGTGGCATCATATCACAATTTTAATATGCATTTCTTTACTGGATAATAGAATTGGGAAAATTTTATGTGATTATTTGCCATATATGTTTTATCTTTGATAGTGTTTGTTCAAATCTTAAGCCCATTTTAAAATTGTCTTGTTCTCTTCTTACTGTTGAGTTTTGTGAGGTTCTTTATGTTTTCTGATTGCAAGTAATTCAGTAGATATGTGATTTGCAGTTATTTTCTCCCAATATGTAGCTTTCTTTTTATTTTTTGAAAATTGAATTTATTGGGGTGACATTGGTTAATAACATTATATAGGTTTCTGGTATACAAGTCTATAATATATCATCTGTGTTCAC
>NW_005366647.1:62132-67211 GCF_000412655.1 Myotis brandtii | reverse complement strand
TTTCCCCCCCCCCCCCCCCCGCCCCTTTACACTCTTCTACCTCCTCCCACCCATATTTCCCTCTGGTAATCGCCATAACATTGTCTGTGTCTATTTGTTTGGGTTTTTTTGCTTCATCTTGACACTGTTTTCACCAAGCCCCCAAACACCTCAACCCTCTGACAGCTGCCAGTCAGTTCTATGTATCTATGAGTCTGTTTCTATTTTTTTATTTTGTTCATTAGATTCCAGATATTAGTGAAATTCATATGATACTTGTCTTTCTCTGACTAGCTTATTTCACTCAGAATAATACTCTCCATATCCATCCATGCTGTCACAAAGGATAAGATTTCCTTCTTTTTTACAACAAAGTAGTATTCCTTTGTGCAAATGTACCACAGCGTTTTTCTGTGTGTGTGTGTAGTTTGTTTTTTTTTCCTACTTAACTACTGATGGGCACTTAAGCCACTCCCAAATCTTGGCTATTGTAAGCAAGGCTGCAATGAACATAGGGGTGCATATATTCTTTCAAATTAGTGCTTTAGGTTTCCTCAGATATATTCCCAGAAGTGAGATCACTGGGTCATAATGTACTTCCACTTTTAATTTTTTGAGGTTACTCCATACTACTTTCCACAGTGGCTACACCAGTCTGCATTCCCACCAAGAGTGCACAGGGTTCCCTTTTCTCCACATTCTCACCTACACTTGTTTGTTGATTTATTAATGATAGCCATTCTGACAGTTTTGAGGTGCTATCTCATTATGGTTTTTATTTGCATTTCTCTGATGATTAGTGATTCGGAACATCTTTTCATATGTCTATTGGCCATTTGTATGTCCTCTTCAAAGAAGTGTTTATTCAAGTCCTTTGCCATTTTTAAATAAGATTGCTTGTTTCCTTGGTGTTGAGTTTGATAAGTTCTTTATAAATTTTGGATATTAACCACTTATCAGCTATATCATTGGCAAATATGTTCTTCTATTCAGTGGGTTCTCTTTACCTTTTGTTGATGGTTTCTTTGCTGTGCAAAAACTTCTTACTTTAATTAGTCCCTTGTATTTATTTTTTCTTTTGTTTCCCTGAACCAAGGAGATATGTCAGAAAAAAATATTGCTATGGGAAGTGTTTGAGATTTTACTGCCTATATTTTCTTCTAGGATTTTCATGGTTTTGAGTCTAACATTTAAGTGTTTAATTCATTTTGAGTTTATTCTTGTGTATCTTATAAGAAGGTGGTCTAGTGTCATTTCTTTGCATGTATCTGTCCAATTTTCCCAACACTAGTTTATAATAGACTATCTTTAGCCCATTGTATATTCTTGCCTCCCTTGTCACGTATTAATTGACCATAAAGGCATGGCTTTATTTCTGGGCTCTTTATTCTGTTCTATCGATGTACACATGCACAAGGCCCTCTTACCAGTGCTGGGCTGGGAGGCAGGTCAGCAAAAGTATGAAGGCACTCTGAGATCCACCTCCATTTGCCTCTGCCTGCGGACTGCCTTTTAGGTTAAGTCACTGAAAGAGCCTCTGGTAGTACTTGAGTTGCATGACGTAGGTTCACAGTGGGTCACCAGGTAGGGGCAAGTGGTGTTCACCAGATTGATTCAGTTTCAAACTTGGTGCCAGTGCTGGGTCTGAGCCACTCAAAAAATATCCCCAGGTATACCTAGCCTAGCTGCCACCCACTGGGTGTTTGCACATTGTAGAGTTGAGGCAGGGTCTCAGGAAGTCATCAGGGTGAGGCCAGAGAGCTTATCAGGCCAAACAGACCAATGTTTGACCTTGTGAAGAGAGGGCTGTGCTTCAGTCAGGCATGTGAGGGGAAAATGGTCCCTGCCCTGGAGCCATACAACTCAGTCCATCCCAGATTCTGCTGGGAGAGTAATTTTCTATGAACAATATTTGTACAACTTCGTGTTGCCATAGGCATATCTGGGGTATCTACGGTTGCTAGGTACTATGTTAGGGGCATTAATATGTGGGATCTGCTCACCCTGGTTATTATTTTATGTAAAAGATCTAATTTTTTTTCTAATTGATATTTGAATTAGTGATACTCTTTTGACTAACATGTATATGTTTTCTCTTTCCTTCTCTGACCAATGACAAGTAAAAGAAAGAATTATTCAATTTAATGAATATTTACCTAACAGAAGAAATAAGGGTGAATGTATTACTTTATCTGGATGGCCATATTGCTCAGTAAGAAGGAAAGGATGGGTATTGTTGCATAACTGGATGTTGCTACCACAATGAATGTACCCAGATACCTGCTTTCAGTGATTTTAAAATACTCTATAAATATTCATATATACTCATGAATATTAAAGAAGGAAAGCTTTAATATGATGTAAATTGTCATTTGAGGAACAGGTAGGACATCCTGGAATAGAAGTACAACAAGGTGTAGGAACTGTGGGTTTAAATAAAGGAGGAAATTCCTGCTTAAAAGAGGTATTAAAATATCTGATAAATAGGACTTTTTCAAACTACTCCCACTTCTGCCCACCCAGAGTTTCTGAGATGCCTCCATACCACCAAGTGTGTTCTATTTGTTGGGAATAACAAAGCAGTGGAAAAAGGAGACTAATCTAAATCCTTCACAAGTCTTAAAGCTGCTTAGAACAAGCAACTCTGGATATCAGATCTTTCTACTGATCTTACTAAATAAGGTCTTTGAATTTTGTTTCTGTGTCTTCCTCCTTTCAGGGTGCTTTTCAGGAAACAATGATCACATTTTGGCAATTCATCATAAGAGGAGTGGGAAGCCAGCATTTCTTTATCACCATTCACAAGACATTGAGAAGAGCCTGGATATAGCTCCACAGAAGATATATAAACATTCTTCTTCTGAAGCTCAAATAAACAAAAACCACCAAATTGTTAAGTCAGCATTTCTTAGGCCTGCATATGATCCATCGCTCAATCTGTTGGCCGTGGCCGGTCAAGATCTTGAAGTTGAAAACCTTCCAATCCCTGCAGCAAATGTAATTGTGGTGGTAAGTATTGCACTTAACTGATGTTTATGCTGGTGCTTTTCTCTGTGGTTGATGCTGAAAAAAAGAAGAAGAAAACTAATGATGAATAGTTATCTTTGGATTGTATTGACTTTTTTTTTTTTTTTACCACAAGACTTCTCATTCTCTAATATTTCTTTTTTGTTACTTTATTGTTGTTTCTTGGCTTCCTCTTGAATATGATGAGCCCAAGGAATAGAAAGCTTTGTCTGCATCCTCTGTGCATTGCACAGTACATAGTGCATAGTAGGTGCTTAATAAATATTTGAATTAAAAATTGCTTTAGGCAGGTCTTACAAGTATAGCAGATCACATCCTATACTGAGCCTCCTGCCTTCTGTGATAATCTCTTCTAAGCAGATATGACTTAATCTCTTTATACAGGTAAGCAATACTTATGAAAAGTCTCTGGTCACTTTACTCACATTGTAAAAAATGAAGAGTCCACTGAAAGGGAAGAAGTATCATAGGTGGAGGGTGGTTTTCTGTCACTGGAGTAAATAAGATGGTTTGGGAGTAGTTGATGGATAATATTCCTAACATCACTGAACAAACATTGCTCTTTATTAGTCAAGATGGTGCAATGGTCCCATTGCTTATATTCTTAGGGTATGCAACCCAGGCCTGAGGTTCCCAATTTGTGGAGGTATCATGGCTTAAATACATACTGAGGTTGATACACTGTTTAGATGATAGTCCCTCTCAAGTTTAAAATTACTATAGGAGGCTCCACATTAAAACTACAGATCAGTAGCTAACTGATATTGCATATGTTGATATGCAATATAAATATGTTGATTATATTTTGGAGCAGATAATTCAATGAAGCCATGTTTGCATTTTGGTAACCTCTCTCTGGACAAAATATAATGAAATTTAACAAGCTTTTTTCCTTTTAAAAAATTTTTTATCTGCTATATATAGGACACTTTACTTAGTATTAAGAATAAAAGACCCATTTATTGATGTTTTCAAATAGCCTACATTGAATATTTATTATATTCCAGTCTTTATTTGGGGTATCTAGAAATAGAGACAATTAATATGGAGCCTCTGATTTTATTTGAGAAATGCATGGAGAGAAATCTCAGTAATTCGATAAAAATCATAAATTGAGACGCAAGATGAGCTCTTGTTAAGAGAAAATCTGTGAGTCATTTGCCTCTTGAAATACTTGAACAAATTTTCTGCATTTACATGAGTAACAGATGTTCTGAAGGTGCAATCCATGTATTTAGTAAAGGTAAATGATGTTAATGATGTCGCTGTATTTGGATATGCCTGTGATAATGCTAGAGCTCATGGGAAATAGTTTCTCTAGTAGCCATCATATACCCATAGTTGTGAACTCTTAAAGTCACTGTGAATTATAGTTCAAAAGGTTTGTTCTATCTTGTAATCTCATATACTGTCTAGTTAATTTAATATCGTGCAGGATAAAAAGCATCAGTGAAGAATTCTGGCATGTAATTTCACTTTTAGTTTATTTGTGGTTTGGAAAGTCATGAAAAAGATGTGCTTTTTTTTTTTTGCGGGGGCGGGTGATGATAACAAAGATGCAATAGGCTATTTCACTGCATTATCCTTCCCTAACTACTCTTAAACTATTTCTAACCATTCTGTGGCTTTGATAGTTTGCAACAATTGCTAGTGCTAATGTTTCCTATAATCCACTTACATTACTTATGCACATAGTGATTTAGTAGAAAAACCTGGGAAGTGGAATTATTTTAAAATAAATCAATAATGTTCAGCTTACTAAAAAACAAAGGGTCAACATTCAATCAAGTATCGGCTGGTTTGAAGGTTCATCTATCCAGAAAAGAAATTTAGGAATGGAGTGTAGATGATGAAAGGGAGATATTCTGGTGACTAAAATGACCTTGATGAAATAAATGATAGGTCTTTGTGTGGCCAGGGTGTTCATGTATTATATATATACTAGAGGCCCCCAAAATTTGGTGCACTCAGGGGTCCCTCAGCCCAGCCTGTGCCCTCTCGCAGTCTGGGACCCCTCGGGGGATGTCCACCTGCTGGCTTAGGCCTGCTCCCCGGGGAATTGGGCTGAAGCTG
>NW_005366647.1:60251-62017 GCF_000412655.1 Myotis brandtii | reverse complement strand
TCAGCCTGGCTTGTGGCTGAGCAGAGCTCCCCCTGTGGGAGTGCACTGACCACCAGGGGGCAGCTTCTGCATTGAGCATCTGCCCCCTGGGGGTCAGTGTGTGTTTTATTGACCAGTCATTCCCAGTCGTTTTGCTGTTAGGGTCAATTTGCACATTACCCTTTTATTATATAGGATAGAAGCCTGGTGCACGGGTGGGGGCCAGCTGATTTGCCCTGAAGGGTGTCCTGGATCAGGGTGGGGGTCCTGCCAGGGTGCCTGGCCAGCCTGGGTGAGGCGTTGAGGGCTGTTTTCAGGCTGACCATGGCCGCGGGCTGGAAGCAGGTATCTGGGATTTATTTATCTTCTATAATTGAAACTTTGTAGCCTTGAGTGGAGCTCAGGACCTGGCAGGGCAGGCGGGAAACTTGGCTTCCTCCATTGCTGGGAGCAACTCCAGCTCTGTGGCCGCTGCCATCTTAATTGGGTTAATTTGCGTATTTGCTCCTGATTGGTTGGTGGGCGTGGCTTGTGGGTATAGCGGAGGTACGGTCAATTTGCATGTTTCTCTTTTATTAGATTATTGGTAGCCCAGTGCATGAAATTTGTGCACTGGGGTAGGGAGCGGAAAGGGGCCCCTCAGTCTGGCCTTCACCCTCTCCAGTCTGAGACCCCTCAGGGAATGTCCAACTACCTGTTTGTGCCCACACTTTTAATAGATAACAGCTCCATTGTTGTTTCTTTCTTATGCTTAAAACCATTGGAATTAGTAGGTATTCAAAGTGTGTATACATTTTGGGGGGACACCCTGTATATCTCTAGTCAGCGGTGAAAGAAACCAACAGCAGATTTGGAACCCCCAGACAGGGAACCTCGCTCATTCCCCACATGTCTCCCCACTTCACTTTCCACCTTCCTGGGCAGCAGGAGAATCAACGTTTTCTCTCATTAATTCAGAAAAGCACGTCCTGTCACCCGCTGCCCGGCGGGAGTGCGCTAGGCCCCAAGCAAGCGAGGCTCAGTCAAGGCAGCCTTTGCTCATGGGCGCTGACACCCAAAGTGCACATTCCTCCTCTACAGTCGCCCCGACTATCCCACTGTTTCACTGAGAGGACGGAATTCCTCTCCGCCTCTGGGTTCTTGATCTTGAACGCTGACCGAAGGCACCTCAGTGAGGGCCACCCTTGCCCACCAGGTGTGTCTATCTGCACCTGCTCCTGCCTCAGCACCTGCATTAACCCCCCCAGAGGTGATCTCGTAGCTGCACTGGCCTCTGTGGGAAAAGGGAATCACCACTCCGCCCTCTTACTGTCATCTCACAGGCACCCACCCTCAGCACCCAGAACACCCAGACACTCTCCAAAGGACGTGAGTGCATCAGAGGGGATGTGTGCACATCCTGTGGGGGTGTTAGGCATGCTGGGTTGATGGAAGTGCGGTGGAGAGGTGGGGGGAACTGGTGCACGCCTTGGTTTGCAACTGTTGTAGGTGTGGGAGGGTGACAGTGTGTTGGGGGATGTTCCCACACCAGGGGGGGATGTGCACACAAGTGGCCTCTGGCTTTGCAGATCCACAAACCCCCGTGGCGTGGCCAGAAGGACGTCAGTCTGGCCCGCCATGGTGGTTGTCCCTGCGATTCTGCACCTTCTGGGCCAGGAGGCGGATCTTGCACAGCCACTCCTGGGCGCTGATGGCCTGCAGGCGCTATTTCAGCTCACAGGCTCTGCTCTGCTTGGCGTGCTCACAGCTGTCACCACCGCCATGTGGGAGTACAGGCCGCCCTCCGC
>NW_005366647.1:7023-59887 GCF_000412655.1 Myotis brandtii | reverse complement strand
CCTTCAGGGTGGGGGTCCTCACTGGGGTGCCTGGCCAGCCTGGATGAGGGGATGATGGCTGTTTGCAGCTGGTCGCACCGCCTTCAGGGTGGGAGTCCCCACTGGGGTGCCTGGCCAGCCTGGGTGAGGGGCTGAGGGCCGTTATCAGGTTGGCAGGGGACTGAAGCTCCCAACCTCTCTGTTTTTTCTTTTTTTTTATTCTGGGATTTATTTACCTTCTATGGCTGTGACTGGAGCTGAGAGTCAGTTTTAGCTCTGAGGCTCGGCTCCAGCTTGAGGCCTCGGCTGCTGAAAGCAGGAATCTAGGGTTTGTTTGGGTTCTATAATTGCAACATTCTTTCGGTCCTGCTCACTTCAGCTCTGACAGCTGAAAGCAGGTTTCTGGGTTTTGTTTAGCTTCTATAATTGCAACAGTGTTTCTTAATCTGCAGCTCAGAGGCCGGCAAGGCAGGCGGGGAACCTTGGCTTCCTCCATCACTGGAGCAAGCAAGCCTCCTGTTCACTTCAGCTGCCTGGCTGCCGGCTGCCATCTTGGTTGGCAGTTAATTTGCATATCACCCTGATTAGCCAATGGGAAGCGTGTCGGAGGTACGGTTAATTACCATGTTTGTTCATTATTAGATAGACACGCGCGCACACACACACACACACACACACACAGGCTATTTTGCTTGAGGAATATTGCAGTGGTACCAAAGAATTATTTATTGGATTCATTTTATTCCAAATGAGCAGTGTTAATAGGTATCATTTTCGGAATTAGGTAAATTATTGGTGTGTTTTTTTCCTAGGTAGAGTGAAAAGCCATTTCCTACCTCCAAAAAGTGTATGTGATTTCTAAGTCTTCCTAGCTCGGAGGGAGAGATCACTTTTTTCCTCCTCCTATATTTCTTTCTCTCACTCACTTCTGACATCACTAAGACAATGCGTTTAGAATGAGTTATATAACCAGGAAGGAAAGATGCATGTGTCCCTCTTCCTTTCCTGATTCCTAATTGCTTTCTCGAAGCATTTCATAAGAGCATTTGTCCACAAATGAAATTTTTTCTTCTTTGTTTTATAATAAATAAAATACATAGGTTGTTTACTCCAAAGAGAGGACAACACAATTAAAATGTTTATCCTAGAGAATGCTAATTATGTTCCAGAAGCTTAATTAAGAAACTATTCATGGGATTTTTTTGTACAAATTCAATATAGAGGGAATGTGAATGTCTTTAAGGTCAGTGCTACCATAGAAATCAAAACAACAACAATGGATTTAACCAAATGTGTGCTGGAAATTCCATTGCTCTTATCCCTGGATCCCCAAGATATTCATCAGGACACAAGGCACAACATCTGGAAGGAGGGAACCCAGGAATGTCAGTGAAAACAGTAGAGTGGAAGCAGCTATAGGTCTTTCCAGTTCAGCAAGTTCAGCATAGATTGCTAAATGAAGACTATTACATTCTGGGGGGAAATCTGAGAAAACTGGGATTAGGAAGACTTTGACATTTTAATAAAGGGTAGAATATAAATGGTTTGCTCCTCAGGATGGAATTGAGGAAAGGAATAAAGAAAAGGAAGGAGAAAGAGAAGGGATAAGAGGAAGAGGAGGAGGAAGAAAAGGGAATGGAATGGGAAAAGGAGGGAAGGGAATGGAGGAAGGAAGGAAGGTGTACAGAAGGAAGGAAGGAAGGAAGGAAGGAAGGAAGGAAAAAGAAAGAAAGAGAAGAGAGAGACAGAGAGAGAGAGAGAAGGAAAGAAAGAGAAAGAAAGAAAGAAAGAAAGAAAGAAAGAAAGAAAGAAAGAAAGAAAGAAAGAAAGAAAATAAGAAAATGAGGATGTGAGGACTTACAACTTAGCCTCAGGAATTTGATTCTTGTACAAAATGAGTGACAAGTCATACTATAAATTCTCCCAATAGTGGCAATAGGTGGCAAATTCATTCTGACATAGAAGAAAAGTAAGGTGCCTGGGTTATGTCCTGTGACTAGACTATTTGCCAATGAGAAAGGCCATAAATTCGTGCAATCTGTTGGACCCAGGATATTATGTTGCTAGAACATCTCCAATTTGTGAAAAATACTGTAGCTTGTATACTTCGTTATGGTGACTGCTTATATGATGGAGAATAAGAAGTCTGTGTTGAGCTGCAAAGCAGCAGGCTCATAACTCACAGAAAGTGTGATTCAAATGTAGGCCTTGGGAAATTTTGAATTATTATGTGTCAAATGTATTTGGAGTCAAATAATAAATACTAAATCCAAAATCCTAAATGTATGTAAGACAGTTTCCTGTAATGTTGGGTATGACTCAGTTGTCTTTCAATATAGTCTGGGACACTTGTCCCAAGTTCCTAGAAGGAACGAGTATAAAAGTTTGAGAGTGCCCTGGCCAGTGGGCTCACTGGTTAGAGCATTGGACCATGCACTGAAGGGTCATGGATTCAACTCCCCATCAAGGGCACATACCTGGCTTGCAGGTTTGATCTCTGGTCCCAATCAGGGCATGTTCAGGAGGAAGATAATCAATGTGTTTCACACCAATGTTTTTCTCTCTCTCTCTCACTCTCTCTTTTTTTCTCTCTCTCTCCCTCCTCCATTCCTCCCTTCCACTATCTCTAAAAATTAATGGGAAAAACATCTTTGGGTGAGGATTAACACACACACACAAAAAGTCTGAGAGAAATATCTCTGCCATATCTTGATATGGTAGTCCATTTGTTAAAACAAATTCTTTTCTTTGATTTTCAAGTAAATGTAGTAATAGTATAAAAACTTCTTTTCTGACTTCCTTGAAAATGGCATTTTGTATGTAGACACTACCAACTTTGGATTTGGGATTTGGTCTGTGTATTAGTTATCTATTGTTACATAACATATCACCCCAACATTTAGCAGCTTAACACAAGCAATGTTTATGATGTCACACAGTGCTGAAGGTCAGGAATCTGGGAGCAGATTAGTTGTATGGTTCTGCCTGAGAGGATACTGAAGTCAAGCTGTCAGCCAGGGCTGAGTCTCTGAATGCTTGGCTGAGCTGAATGAAGGATTCACTTCCAAGCTCACTCGCAGGGCTATGGGCTGGAAGCTTCAGTTCCGCAGCAACTGGATATCTCCATAGGCTGCTCACAACACCGCTCCCCCAGAGCATGTGAAGGGGGAGAGAGACATACCAACCACACTGCCTTGTATGACCTGGTCTCCAAGTCACACACCATCATTTACACTTTATTCTATTCATTAGAGATGTTGCTAGCTCTAGCCCACATTTATGGAACGGGGCCTGCAGAGGGAATGAATACTAGAAGGCAGGGATCACTGGGGACTATCTTAGAGTTTGGGTACCATAATCTTCAAAGCAAAATTGGGGAATTATTGGCTTGTGCCATTCTTTGTTATGTACTTCTACCTGTGAACTTCAGGAAAGGTAATTGTGTGCAGAAACTATATTACAGAAATCTCATCATATAGTAATGGTGGAAGGAACTAGGTCAGTAAAGCTTGAACTTAAAACCTTTAAACTCGAAAGAAACTCATGATTGTTGCCAATTTACAGACCAGAAAATCAAGGCCCCAGATCAGGTACTTCCTCCAGGTTACGCTGTTAGTAGTAAGTGCAACAGGCAGAATTAAAATCCTAATTTGTCTGACTTCAAATCTCAAACACTTTAAAATTTACCATAAGTCATTTAGTTTGCTTTGGGAAGGTATTATTATACATTTTTTCAACAGAAACTTTAACTTTATGAATTACACTTTATTTAAGCTAAAGGTAATGTTGACTGTTATTCTCTGAAAATATAGTCATTGATAGTTAGATGTTAATGTTTGGGGCCAGAGGGTAAAAGGTAAAAGATCCATGATGGCCATGGATCTTTATTATAAATAATAATAAAAATGAATTATTCTGTCAAATTCTATTTTAATTTTAAGAAAGTCTAGGGGAAAAAATCTGTACTCAACTTTGGAAATTTGATTAAATTTTTGCTTTTATCTTAACTTACCCTAAATGCTTTATGTTAAACTATAAGATCTTATATAATCACCTTTGTAAAAAATCCCCAAACATTTGCATTTTGGTAAGCTTTGTGCTTACATTTTTGAGATATTACTGTATCCCTGGAAAATAGTCTTGAAGTAGCAATTCCATTTTTGAGCTTGGCATCCTGACAGTCATACTGTCACCATCTGTTGCTTTTCTCCATTCCTAGCTACTAAAGCAGCAAGGAAGATGCTCAAACAAATGCTTGAAATGTTAGAGGTCAAGTTTAGGCAATGTCTATATGAAGTTTCAATACTGGACCACTCCGCACCTCTGCTTGTTTTGGATCACTTGTACTCAACGCTAAAGTGACTCAAATCTTAAGAGAACTGATTTAATTTATTATCACACTAATTGGACATTGACTGTCTTTATGTAAAGTGTTTTAGTAATATTTTTGTTCTGAGTCCAAAAGCAATACTTTCATAGAATTTCAGAATAGTTAGCAAAATAGAAAAGGGAAAGGAGGAAATAAAAATAATTCTTAAGTGTTAGAGAATAATGTCATCTTAATATATGTATCTATATAACCTTTTAAATATGTGGGTGTAGACTTTTTTTTAACAAAAATATGGAATCTGTACACATAAAGTTTTGTATTTTATTTACTTTGTTTATATATTAGACACAGAAGTATAATTTTTAAAATCACAAGATCAAATGTACTAAATCAAGTCTATGCCATGGTCGATTATGAAAAATAACCAAGTTATAGAAAACAGTATATTTTTGGTGAATAACTAACATACATGAGTCATGGAGAAGAATAATAAGTAATGTCTATGAGAAACCAATGTCACCAGATCCAAGGCAGGTCTGCCCTGGCACAGTCTGGAATGTGTGGGTTCTTGATTTCACAACATGAAATGGTGATTTTGAGAGTACGTTTATTGAAGCTGGTGACAGTGAAACAAAGGAAGAACTTAAGATAGAAAAGGCAAGAACATAGCAACAGGAGTGAATCCTGCTTTGGCCCTTTGAAACATGAGGAAGAGTCAAGCCTAGGCTAGGCTTCATTGGCCCTTTAGAAAGAAAGACACGGAGGCAGAGAAGTGAGCCAGCTGGGTTGTGTGGATTCAAAAAATAAGTTACAGAGGCAAAAGGGGGACCCTTGGAGACAGGTTCAGGGGATTAGCCTGGGAGGAGCTTTTGCTGCCTACTGCTCCCCTAGTTGCAAGTCTCCTGGGAACCCTTAGACTTAGAGCTTAGGAGAAAGAAAGCAAAGATGCACACCTGTGGAAAGAAGGGTGGGGAGAGACGCAGGTGTGTGCCAGAGAGATAGAGCACTGGGTCTTTCATCTTAAGGGCTTTTATATGTTTTCTAAAGGCGGGACTTTCAGGTGAGGTCTTAGGAGAGGATGTCAATATGAATATTCATCAGCTCTCCAGATGTGTATTTTGATATGCTGATGAATCAAAAGGAGTTAATAGAGGGATAAGGGTCATTCTCTGGTTAGTTTTACCTTCCAAGAATGTCACCGAACAGGGACCAATACCAAGGCAGGTCTGCTCCAGCATGGACTGGAATGTGTAAAATATTTGTTCCTACGTGTCCTGGTTAGGGAAGTAAGACCTTGTGCTTCATTATCTGTCTGCAAATTGCTCAACCATTTATCTGTCTGTTTCCTCATTCCATTTGCCAAGGAATTTTTGTAGCTTCTTACTATCCTGCCTCACCAAGAATAAGTAGGAGCAGCTGGATTATTAGACATGCAAACATTTTTTAAATGGACACCTAATCCTTGCTTCTTAAAATACTCATTCATTCAAAAATAGTATTGAGTGCCTCCTCAATAAAGTAGACTCTGGGGATACAAGAGCGGGAAGATAAACAAAGTTATTTCAGCCATATAATTTACATTTTAATAGAAGAAGAACAAAATTGAGCAAACAACTGGACATAATTTCAGATGGTGGTTAAGTGCAATGAAGAAAACAGAGTTACAAGGCAGGGAAAAAGTGGCGGAGACGACATGATATTGGATATTGAGGGATTCTGTTTGATAATCCCGGATACGTAGGGACTGAATCAAGATAGAGCTTCTGCATAGAAACCATGTGATAAAAGAATAATTTTGGAATCAGCAGAACTGTGTTGGAATCCCAAATCACATACGTACTAATCGTGTTCCTGCAGTGATTTACTTAACATCTCTGTATCTCAGTTTCCTCATTTGTGAAAAAGTGATACCGATAATATCCATCCTATAGAATTGTTTCTGGAATGGAATGAGATAAAGCATTCAAGGAGCTTAGTATCATGCCTGACACATAGTAAGATCTTTGTAAAAATTGGAGGCTATTATTATTATTATTATTATATGGAACAAGGGAAAATACATCTTTCTGGACTTACTACCAAGAATACTTGTATTTCTCCTGAGCCTCTGGTCGGCTTATAATTTTATCTTTTCAGTGCTGTGAATCATGTTTCCGTTTTACTCTTGACTGCTAAAAAGCTGAGAGCTAAATTTGTGGTCTACCTCTAGCAAATGTAGAGAACTTTATTGAATGCTTTATTTATTTTGTGAACTGCCTTGACTCTTGGCTGGATGTTTTCTTTTCTTCACTTGTTTTTCCTTTTAATTCAATTTCCTCCATTCCATACTTTACATTCAATTTTATTTTGTTTTCTATGTGATTTTTATAAGCTATCACACATCTTTTCTCTAATATGTCCTAAACAAATAGTCATATAACAAAGTAGCAAACAGTATGGACAAGTTGAGTTTGAATGTTACACAGCAGGAAATCCCCTTACTGGAAGAATTTGTTTACCCATCAGGTTTGAAGAAGTAAAATATAGTTCATATGAAAGAATTACAGTGTGTTATAATGATCTGTTTGGCTCACTGCTCAGTAGGCCCCAACCTCAGCCAATCCCAATGTCAGGGGATAATCCCTTGTGAGCAGTTTAACACAGTGAGAACAGAATGGTTTTATTTTATTTTAATTTATTTTTTATTTTAATTGATTTGAGAGAGAGAGAGAGAAAAGGGAGGGAGAGAGAGGGAGAGAAACATTGATGTGAGAAAGAAACATTGATATGTGCCCCAACCAGGGACCAAATCCACAACCTAAGTATGTGACCTAACCTGGAATTGAATCCACAACCTTTTTGGTGTAAGGGATGATGCTCCAACCAACTGAGCCATGTGGTCGGGGCAAGAATGGTTTTAGGAGACATCCTAGGTTCACATGCCACTAGCATGTGTTCTGCCACTAGCTTTTTGAGAACTTGGACAAGTCAACGAACATTCTGAGTCTTTGTTTCTTCATTATAGTGGTAATTGTAATACCTGACCATCTGCTGCTTTTCATTCTTTCTAGAATATGTGAATTTGTACTATAAAGCATAGCACATTGTCATAATGTCAGCTGTCAAAATCATGTTGGTGGTGGATGATGATAATGTCAATTTTGTTGCTGATCTACTCTGATCTTGGGGTAAAATCCCAGTATTGTAATGGGCTTCTTGCATTGTACAAATCTAGAAGGTTTAAGCCAACAGCATCGCCCAGAGCCCATATAGCCACATGGGGTGGTCCTGACTAAAGCCCTGCTTATATTTCATTGCTAATTACATGGTTCTTGACATCATTTTACAAACTGCACTTGCCTGATCACCAGCCCAAGAGTCTGTTGACTCCCTTAGAGTGGACTTGGGGTGCACAGGTGGGAAAGAGGGTAGCTTTAATTAAAAATACAAGTTCCCACTGTAGTTTGTGCCATCTCTCAGATGTCCTGGAGCAGGAAAAAAAAATTGCCAACTACCAACTCAGAATATAAAAACCAGAATTGAAAGTTGATTAGATTTCTTTTGTTACCTGAAAGTAAAATCTCTTACTAGAACTAGTTAGTATTTGGAAAATAATTCCCAAAAGACTGTAAATAGTCTATTATCAGGCACCATGACAACTGAGAGCAAGAGTTTTATCTCAAGAAAACCAGCTTGCCAGGAATTTGGGGCCAGTTTTGGCCTCCATAGGGCTTGTCCTGACTGCTTTACTTTACCTTATAGGGTGATGGCCATAATGTCAGTCACAGAATGAGGTCTGGGAACAATGTGATCGCAGAGGAAGGCAGCAGTGAATTGAAAATACAATTGGTGCGGCAGCCCCACATGCTCTGAATGTAACAGCCGGGGCTCCGTGGCTCCTGGATTCCATGCCTTGAAGATGCCATCCCTGGGATAGGCCAGGCCATAATGGCTCAAAGGAATGGTGTGTGAGCAAATAAAAATTGGAGGGAGGGGACAGTGGAATCAAATTTACGAATGCATAGACAGATGTCGATAGTGTAGGGGGAGAGGGTTATACAATGAGACATTCCAAAGAAGTAGCTGTTAGTAACTATGTAGTAAGTAGAATATTGGAAAGAATTTCCAATGAACTTACGAGATAAATTCAGAGTCGTGCCTCCCCAAACCAAAGACTCCTTCCATGAAATGCTGACCTGTTGATGTCTGCAATGACATGGCATAACACTGTAGGGAATGACAAAACATTGGGAAAATTCTCATCTCCACCAGGGCAACCTCACCTGCAGGACCCTGCTGATGAGGCTCAGGAAAACCCAGGCAGTCAAGATGCTTACACATAGGAGGAATCTAGACTTAAAATTGAAATTATAAATGATGTTTAATAGACTTTGGAGACAAGAATTTGGGTACCAGAGTAACTTTTCCAGGTCACTAAAATGACTCAGTGCCCTCACTCTGGCCGTAGACTAGTTTTATCTTTGAATTTGGATCTCACAGCCAGCACACACCTTACCTACTGGTAGCTCTTCATGTAGCAATGGGCCACACCCACTGCTGCTCTTATCTACGGAAATACTAACCATCGTTTCCTTCAGGCAAAATGTGCTATAGCACCTGCTCTGTGTTCCCCTCTTGTCTCCTGCTCCCAGCTGCAGCTCTTTCTTTTCACCTAAAGTTTTCTCAAGTCAAATAATTTTTGATTGCCTTTAGGATCTTAACATTTGCTGCATCTTAACATGTAGCTACTGTTAAAAGCAAACTTTTATTTTTTAAAGGTATTATTAATCCAAATGAAGAATAATCTATTGATAACCTAAAATTTATTAATAGTTTATTTCCAAATTATTAGGGAAGATCAAATAATAAGGATCCCATAAATACATACTCTATAGGCAATTGAAGCTTACCTGTTTTTTTAATATATATATTTTTTATTAATTTCAGAGAGGAAGGAAGAGGGAGAGAGAGATAGAAACATCAATGATGAGAGAGATTCATTGATTGGCTGCCTCCTGTATGCCCCTGACTGGGGATCGAGCCTGCAACCCTAGCTTGTGCCCTTGACCGGAATCGAACCTGGGACCCTTCAGTCCGCAGGCTGACGCTCTATCCACCGAGCCAAACTGGCTAGGGCGAAGCTTACCTTTATAATTCTCTAGGGATATGAAACTTTTTAATTTTTCTTACACATTTCTCTATTCTAAATACATGTACGATTTTTTATTGTTGCTTTAAAAATTAAGCCATACTTACCTTGCAAGTTGCTTTTTTAATAATAATAGGCCATAGGTATACCACATATGTCTTTAGATATACATTTGACTTATTTCTTCTAAAAGGCTGCATAATTTTCAAGTTTGTATATGTCAAACACTTTCTTAAACTAGTCCTCAGATTCAGTGTACATTCATATTGTTTGCAGTTTTCATTTCTTTGTGTATGTGTTTTATATTTGCCACAGCAGAATTGCTGCAATGAACATCTTTGCTGCAATACACATTCTTGAAAAAAGAGGAACATATGTATTTACAATTTTATTATTTAGAAATTCATGTGTAAGAAATGAATTTATATTTTTGCTAAACTATGAAGATACTTATATATTTTATATATATGAATAAGAGATTTTCAAAACAGATTATTTATCTCTAGAGTATTTTCATTAGTATATTACCAAGTTATTGTTTTTGGACAGTCCACCCTCCCATTTAATGATAAAGGTGCCTGACTGATTTAAAGTTAGTAGCAGTTAGTGGTGGTTCTCTTTCATTTTTGTTGACCAGGAGAGTGAAAATTGTATCTCACAATTGCTTCCATTTGCATTTCTGTGACTATGGAAAAGACTGAGCATCTTCAATGTGTATTGGTGGTTGGATTGTCTCTCATGCAAATTGCTTATTCTCATCTTGTATGTCAGGTTGATTATCTTTTTCATAACAATTTGTAGAACTTCTTTGTTTATTGGGAAATAATCCTGTTGCCCACCATATGGGTTATATATATTCTTTTTTTAAGCTTTCATTTCTCTTTTTTATGGTGTCTTTTGTCATACAAATTTTTAGTTGATTCATGTTCAAATGTTTGAATTTTTCTTCTTTAAAAAAAACAACCTTTTGGCTTCCTGTCAAGATGGTGGTATAGGTAAATATGGTACTCGCATCCTCCCACATATACATTAAAATTACAATTAAACTACAGAGCAACCATCATTCAGAGCTGTCAAATTTAGCTGAACAGAAATCCTACAACTAAGGTTTAAAGAAGAAGGCATGCCCAGCCAGCATGGCTCAGTGGTTGAGCTTTGAACTTTGAACCAGGAAGTCACGGTTTGATTCCTGGTCAAGGCACATGCCCAGGTTGTGAGCTCAGTCCCGTGGGGGGCATGCAGGAGGCAGCCTATCAATGACTTTCTTTCGTCATTGATATTTCTCTCTCTCTTCCTCTCTGAAATCAATAAAAAAATATTTTTTAAAAAAAAGAAGGCACAAGATGGTAGGAGGGGCCGAGATGTAGAATGGGGTGGTCCCACACCCATGTGTGGTAGATAAAAATCAGGAGGGATATCTTGGCTGCAGAGGTCCACCCTAAGGAGTGACGGGTCTCAGCCCCACATCAGGCCCCAGCCCAGGGTTCCAGTGCCAGTAAGAGAAGTCCCCATAACTTCTGGCTGTAAAAACCAATGGGGATTGTGGCTGAGTGACATGGAGGGCTGCTGGAATCCCAGGCAGTTCCTCTTAAGGAGCCTGCACACATGGACTTCCTCAGACTCACTCCCTCTGAGCTCCAGCCCTGGGGCAGCAGCTTGAAGGGCACTGGGCACTTACAGGGAGGAAATGAATTGTCTGGAATCAGGGCGAGAAATAGAGGGGGTAGCTTTCTCCCAGACAGAAGTGCTGACAGAGACCATTGCCCCTTTACTGAACCCTCCCCCAGAAGAGTTGGCAGGAGGGAGCCATATCTGGGCCTTCAGCAACCTGGTTTACACTGCTTGCCCACCCTGGCGATTCCCTGAGATCCCACCCCACCAATTCATGGCTCCACCCATGCTCTTTCCAGTGGCTTTCACATCTGAATGTCCTGTCTAGGATCATGCTTCACACTTTCCAAAAATCTCTCAACAAGCTTTAGGCCTGATCACAGTGCTCTATTCCTTCAAAGACAGTGGGAGGACAAAAGCTTCTGACACTGTCATTCTACCCACTGAGCTGAAAACTTACCAACGATATGTCAGAAGCTTACTCTTGTGACACTTTTGCATCTAGAGAATAAAGGGTAAACAACACAGGGATAACAAAAACAATATTTTCCACCATTGATTGGGCTGCCACTATTCACTAGGTACTGTGGTAGAGGCTTTTCATCCTCAAACTCCTAACTCTATGGGGTATTATTATTCCCATTTTACAGATAGTGACATTGAGGCTCAGGGAGGTTGTCACACGCATCTATCTTGCTTGATTTTTAAAACGGTAGTCTTTCCACCATGTGGCTCTGCATTGCCTCTCATTTGTGGGCTTTGGAATGGACTGGCCAGGACTGGGGACAATTGGCAACTATCCTCCTGGACTCCTAACAGGAACAGAATTACTCATGTAGGGAAGGTCAAGGGCCTTCTCATAGATAGGCTCCCTCAGGGCCAAGAAGCTCTGAAATTCATGGCCCAGCTCTGGTGACAAAGTTACCTCTCTGACGTTCCCACAACCTTCTCTCTGGACAGAGGATGCTCGACTCTGGGAAGTCCTCTGTTGCAATATTCATTTTCTGTGGCTGCTGCAACCAATTGCTAGAAACACAGTGGCTTAGGACAATGTGTATGTGTTCCCCCACGTCCCGCGTGGTTCAGGGTTCAGGATCTGGAAGAGGAGCTGCACACAAATGAAAGAGAAGAGACAAGAGATAATTTGGAAATATTGGGGAGCCAGGCGGGCAAGTCCAACTCAAGGGGAAGGACTTCCACCGGTGCCCAGGCCTCGCTAGCCGTTTATTCAACTTTGGTTAAACATAAAACCCTTAGTCAGGCAGGTAATTGCAGTAACAGACAGACTATCTTAAAGGTCAGTAAATATTAGAAAGATTTACTCTGAGACTATTTGATCAGGAAATAGCTTGAGCCCCCATTGTCAGGACTAGACAATTGGTGCATAACTCAGGCCCTTGCCATGGGTTCAAGGTTCACCACCGTTCCAGGATCCTTGTTTGCACTTCTCTGCTATTGAAGACAATGGGTAGCCTCCTGCAGGACAACACATTTGTTATCGCATAATCCTGGGGAAGAGAAGTCCAAAAGCAGTCTCACTGGGCTAAAGTCAAGCTATCCACAGGGCTAGTTCCTTCTGGAGGCTCTAGGGGAGAAACTGTCCCCGCTTTTTCCAATTTCTAGAGCTCATCTGTGTTCCTGACTTACGGCCCCTTTCTAGCAATGACATTCTTCTGACCTACCCATCTATCATCACATCTCCTTCTCTCTCTGACTACGACCCCCCTACCTCCCTCTTAAAAGAACTCTTTTGATGACATTGGACCCACCTACAAAATCCTGGATAATTTCCCATATTAAAGTACTCAACCTGGTCATATCTGCAAACTACCTTTTGCCGTGCGACAGTCATAGGATTAAGATGTTGACGTTTTAGAAGTCTGTTATCCAGCCTTCAAGAGTCACTGACCCTGGCGATCGCTTCATCGGTAGTGAGAACCCACTGGGGGCAGCTCAGGACCGCCCTCGCATCTCCTGAGACATAGCACTCAGGGCTGGCCTCATGTGTACCTCCCCAGGGCTCAAGTGTGAGTGGTGAGGTCAAGTTGTGCTCCTCGCTGTCAAACAGGGCTTGCAAATGAGTAGACCTCAAGATGGACTCAGCCCCCTGCTATGTTTTGTATAGACCTCGCAGTGAGTATTTTTCTTAAGTCAGGAATTTTATACAAAAGTGTACATTTTAATTCTTTTAAACTGTAGGGAGACCAGGCACCACAGTACCTCATTTTCAAATGGCTGCATAATGTCTTCCACCTTTACACAAAGTATGCGCTCTCCCCTTTACCTTAATTCCTGTCACCGTCTGACGCTGAATTACACATGGCCTGTTTCATTCATTTATTTTAATTGCTCGGGCCCTGCAGTTTAAATATTTGAGTTTGCAATCATAATTCTAAAACCACAGCGTTAATATGTACACGAGAGAACATTTGTTCAGATAATTTGGGCAGGGACAGTAACTTTCTCTATATATGCTAGAAAACGTTGTGTTAATCCCTTGGTGTCCGTGCGAAGCAGAGAACGAGCCTTGTCGTGCAGCCATCATCCTAACGTCTGCCGATTGATTGGATCTGCCCTTTGGGTATTTCTTTTTGCAGCCTGACTCCCGGCCTTAATCCATCACCACCTGAGCCTGCCATTCCCAATCATCATTTTAGTATTCCTTCCATTTCACCGGAGGAACAATTTTCTGTTTGTCATCCAGAAAGTGCCCATCCTTTCTCTCTTCCTAGTACTGTCTCATAAGTGCTATATCAGTCTATTAACATTCAGAATCTACTTTATTCCAAAAAACAAACGAACAAACAAACAAAAACTCTTTCATCTTTATGTCCAAAGTCTCAGAGAATGGCTGACATACAGTGGGTGTTTAATAAGTATTTGTTAAATGAATGAATAAATGATGATAATGACCATGATATTGGTAACAGTAGCTAACATTTATGAGAGTTTAGTTATGAATGAATGTTGCATCTTTCAATGAGGTAGCAATTGCAATCCTGATAGGGACAAGTTCACTGTGCCTTCCCTCCCACCTACCCTCAAAAGGCAATTCTGTTGATCATACCACCCTCTGGTCCTAACCCCAGCTGATGGAACCACAGGAAGATTCCTAAGCCAAGGACACCCTATCCTTAGCTGATCATGAGCCTGTGGCGTGGCCTGTCTGAAATGTTAGCTACTGTTACCAATAAACAAGCCCAGCCCCTTAGGGTTTTTCACTTTTGAGAACTCCAGCCAAGAGAAACCCTGTGTCTAAAGTTGGCAGTGGCTGCTTGAACAAATGGGTCATGCTAGCGCAGTGGTTCTCAACCTTCCTAATGCCGCGACCCTTTAATACAGTTCCTCATGTTGTGGTGACACCCAATTTCATTATTGCAAACTGAACATAATTAAAGCATAGTGATTAATCACAAAAACAATATGTAATTATATGTGTTTTCCGATAGTCTTAGGCGACCCCTGTGAAAGGGTCGTTCGACCCACAAAGGGGTCGCTACCCACAGGTTGAGAACCGCTGTGCTAGGGGCTAGGGACAAGCTTCCAGTCTGACCACATGCAAGATAATTCTGAAGAAATAATTCAGCCGCTGGAAGATGGAGGTGAATTTACATGAGGCTAGCCTATTTTTGAATGGCTATGAAATTGCCTTTTGTATTTTTACAGTTTTTCTCCTCTGCCTTTAACTCTGAGAGGCTATCTGTTCCTTATAAAAAATCTTGCCTGGTGCATATAAGCCTAACCAATGGACACAGACAACAGGAGGGTGAGGGCATGAGTGGGAGGATTGGGAGGAATGAGGAGATAAGGACACATATGTAATACCTTAATCAATAAAATAAAATAAATAAAAAAAACTTGCCTGGGACATGACTTTAACCCAGGATCCTAGCTTGACAGGGGAGTTTAGTGAAGGTGGGATTATGGAGTAGTAGTGTTACCAAATTGAAGGTCAAAGAAAACCAAGAGTTCTGAGGGTTTCGGGTACTACAAACCCCAGCAAGTCTTTCCCAATAGAATTTTCCAGCATGTTAAATTTCCCAAATCCTTTTATTCTAAATGGAAAAAAAGTAAAGAAAATGCTTAGGAAATATTTCACCCTGTTGTGAAACAAGAAGAAATGACAGTTATTGGTTCATTCGAATTATTGGACTGAAAACGGTGTCAATTAAACAAAAAGAAACTATTAAAATGCAATTGGGCATTTTAGGAATCAACCTGCTAAATTTGAAAAGATAGCATTCTTAGTTTTAGACTATGCTTCCTGGAATAGCGACCCTCAAAGTGGGCATAATCTTTATAAATTAGCCTTGACATTAATTTTTCAAAAGCCTGCTAGAGGATTAAAGCAGAAAAATAGATGCAACATTACATAAAAGTAGGACGCTCATAAATCATTTGTGACTTCCTTGCTCATCAGGACTTGGCTCTGGAATCTTAATTGAAAACTGGTTTGACTATATTATTGAAAAAAATAAACTGGTTATTCTGATAGCAGACAACTTTCATTAGGGAGTTAATTAATTTTAGGTGGCTGAGAGCCTGGTGTGTACAACATACACAGTCATGTTTAGTCATGGGACTTTATTTAATTTTAGTCAACTCTGGTCAGTGCACATTGTTTAAATTTTATCTTCATTTGATTAATACTAGATAGATACAGTATAAGTCATTGTGAGCTATGATTGTATATAAAGTAAAAATAGGGTTAGGCCTCAAGTAGAGAACAGGGCAATTGGCTGATGAAAAGACATAGTCTACAGCAACCTTGACACTAGACCAATCCTCACGCCATTCGATTTCTATGTTAATTTTATGTTTACTTATTTATCAATTGCTATGGTAAGTGAACATTTCTTAGATCCCAAGTGAGATACTATTATCCTACCTAATAAAAGAGAAACATGGTAATTAGCATACGACCGCTACCCTTCCCATTGGCTAATCAGGGTGAAATGCAAATTAACTGCCAGCCAAGATGGCGGCCGGCAGCCAGGCAGCTGGAAGCGAACATGAGGCTTTCTTGCTTCAGTGACAGAGGACTCCAACATTCCCCGCCTGCTGCTGCCGGCCTCTGAGATTGCAGTTTGAAACATTGTAACAAATATAGAAGCTAAACAAAACCCCAGAAACCAGCTTTCAGCCGGCCGGGATCTCAGAGCTGGAGTTATACATTGTTTCGATTATAGAACCCAAACAAACCAAATACCTGCTTTCAGCAGCGGAAGCCTCAGAGCTAGAGCCAGAGCTAAAGCTGGCCCAGAATAAAAAAGAAAAAAAAAGAAAAAAAAGAGTGGTTGGGAGCTTCAGTCAACCGCCAGCCTGAAAACAGCCCTCAGCCCCTCACCCAGACTGGCCAGGCACCCCAGTGGGGACCCCCACCCTGAAGGGTGTGTGACCAGCTGCAAACAGCCATCATCCCCTCATCCAGGCTGGCCAGGCACCCCAGTGGGGACCCCCACCCTGAAGGGTGTGTGACCAGCTGCAAACAGCCATCATCCCCTCATCCAGGCTGGCCAGGCACCCCAGTGGGGACCCCCACCCTGAAGGGGGTGTGACCAGCTGCAAACAGCCATCATCCCCTCATCCAGGCTGGCCAGGCACCCCAGTGGGGACCCCCACCCTGAAGGGGGTGTGACCAGCTGCAAACAGCCATCATCCCCTCATCCAGGCTGGCCAGGCACCCCAGTGGGGACCCCCACCCTGAAGGGGGTGTGACCAGCTGCAAACAGCCATCATCCCCTCATCCAGGCTGGCCAGGCACCCCAGTGGGGACCCCCACCCTGAAGGGGGTGTGACCAGCTGCAAACAGCCATCATCCCCTCATCCAGGCTGGCCAGGCACCCCAGTGGGGACCCCCACCCTGAAGGGGGTGTGACCAGCTGCAAACAGCCATCATCCCCTCATCCAGGCTGGCCAGGCACCCCAGTGGGGACCCCCACCCTGAAGGGGGTGTGACCAGCTGCAAACAGCCATCATCCCCTCATCCAGGCTGGCCAGGCACCCCAGTGGGGACCCCCACCCTGAAGGGGGTGTGACCAGCTGCAAACAGCCATCATCCCCTCATCCAGGCTGGCCAGGCACCCCAGTGGGGACCCCCACCCTGAAGGGGGTGTGACCAGCTGCAAACAGCCATCATCCCCTCATCCAGGCTGGCCAGGCACCCCAGTGGGGACCCCCACCCTGAAGGGGGTGTGACCAGCTGCAAACAGCCATCATCCCCTCATCCAGGCTGGCCAGGCACCCCAGTGGGGACCCCCACGACCAGGGGCTGCACCTAGGGATTGGGCCTGCCCTCTGCCACCCAGGAGCAGGCCTAAGCCAGCAGGTCGTTATCTCCGGAGGGGTCCCAGACTGCGAGAGGGCACAGGCCGGGCTGAGGGACCACCCCCCTTCCCCCCTGAGTGCACAAATTTTTGTGCACCGGTCCTCTAGTAAAGGATAAATTAGTTGATCTTTTTTTTCTTTTTGATAATTTAAGCAATGGATGAGAGGCTAATATATTTTATTCATTCTGAAATATTTCTTTAATTTTTATCCTTTGAATTTTCTAACCACATTGGTTCTCTTCTTTAATACAAATAATTAGCTCTACTAATTACTGAACATTTGACAACACTAGTTATAATACCTACAAGTCTGTGAAAGAGGCAGCACTGTCTTCATTTTACAAATGAGGAAACTGAGGCTCATATACTAGTATGTCACCCAGATGTAACTTATCCAGGCCTGCAAAACTAATCAGTGCTAAGGTAGGACCCAAAATTGTGGAGACATAGCTTTAAGTAGGCTTTGGAGAATTTTCCCAAGCTCTTGTAATTTTTTGTAATCCACCACTAATCATAAACTTTGTCATGGTGACTCTGCATTGGTTTGGGAAAGAAAGGTTGGACATGAGCAATTCTGATTATATTTGCTTTGTGACCCTACCCTCTGGCCACATGTCATTCTGTTTAAAATTCCTCCTTAAATGAGCATGATAGTTTGAGGATCACTCCATTCTGAACGTAAGTTCACAACCAAATTGAAATCCAAATTTTATTTCATAAGAACAAGATTAGAAAGGCAGTAGCCAATTAAGGCCACCTATTTATGTCCTTGGTGCTGTGTTTGGAAGAATCCTCACATTAAAAAGAGCTTGATGACCCTTTAACAAGATCATAACTCTATAGGTAGATGAGTGTAATTTGGGATGGGCATACATCTGCTTGTCCAACCCCAGGACTCAATAAAGGTCTCCAAGTGACCTGAATGAGTTCAATGTCACCCAGAACACAGCCCTGACTGTGATCAATCCCAGTCATCCCACAAGGCTTTGGGGAAGTTGCATCGATGCCATTGGAATGCAATGTGCATAAGGATATTTGGAACACAAAGTCCCAGCCGTCAGAGGGTTTAAAGGTTTCACAATCTGACTGATGGCCTCTATAAAAGCTTATCCTATTTTCCGTTTGCCAGGCAGTTTCTCAAACTCAACTTTATAGCCACTGTATCAAAACATTTTGGAATTTGAAAATTAAATACTTATCAGTTCTAGGAATGGGAAAGACTATATGTGAAATGAATTTTACAAGAAAATTGTTTAACTATAACATTAAAATAATGTCCTCAGAGACTGTACTGTGAGATCTCTCTTTATCCTTCTCCCTGGCTGGCATTTTCTCCTTATGTGGACATCTAACCTTTTCGCCTGGCTCTGCCCAAGTCCTTCACTTATTCAACAAATATTTTTGAGCATTTTTTAGGTCCCTAACATTGCTTCCAATTCTGGAGATCCAAAATAAAAAACTCTCTTTTTATTCTAGTGGAGGAAGACAGTGCGTGCATACTATTTCAAGCACTGTGAAATTCTCGAAGAAAAATAAAATTGAGCAAGCAAATGGAGAGTTATGTGGAGACCTGGTTTATATAAAGTGGCCAGGCAAGAGGCTTCAGTTTTCCATTCTGTATAGCACAAGCACAGCACGTAGTAGAAACTCAATACATATTCATTACGCTAAATATTCTGTAAGTGCTTGTTGGCCAGATGCTTGTGTCTCAACTTCCCTGCCGAGGCTGCACTATATATTCCTTATGAAGAAAGACTGCTTCTAACAGTTATTTTTAAATTCCTGCAAAAACAGTATATAGAGCTAAGCTTTGAAAGAAAACAATAAGTATTGCTGGTTGGTAAATCCACATCTGATCATGAGGCTCTCAGAGATAAGTGTGAACATACATAAATAAGTGTGGGTCAGGGACTACCCAGTAAAGGTGTATTTCACACTAATGTATAAGTTTCCAGAACACGTAACGAACTATCCATGAAAGTGGATTTTCTGGCTACACATATAATGTCAGAAATGCATATCAACCTTTTGATTTATCTTCAATTGACAGGGACTCTGAACTCCTTAGGTTTTAGTTGTACTAACTTGGGTGTTAGTTGTACAAAACTATACAGGATCCCATTTAAGAAAACATTTCTTAAAGGCATCTATTTGTGTATGGTTGGCATTATGCTGAAAACTGAAAAAAAATATTTTGCATCGGAAATGTGTACTTATATATACACTTGCTAAGTTTAACTCTTAATTCTGGTTTGCATTTTCTAAAACTGGCATTTGCCTGCACAAAATGGCATGTGGCCTTGTGGGGTTCAAGAGGCGCTTTCACATCACTGAAAAGCTTCACCGTGTCCTTTTCCCAGAAACAACCCCAGTGTCCACTGTGCCTTTTTCCAGAAAGTATCCTGGTGTTCACTGTCTTTTCCCAGAAACTTTCCCTGTTTGGATTTTATGAAAGGCAAGCTCTCTGAGAACTTTATGAAAGTGAGGAGTTTGAACATAAACCATGAAGTTTCAAAAAAATCAATGACTTGGACTAGGCAAGTAATGTTTTCAGAATGAAGAAGAAAATAATAACCAGAATGATTATTACAATAGCTGGAAAGAAAAAAGAAAATAAGTTGAGTTGAGATATACCAGAATGTTTCTTGAGCACTTGCCTTATGGTTTTCCCTATAATACGTGGTTGACGAAAGGCAGATACATAAAGACTTCCTCTGTCACAAGAAGATGATAAATCATTTGGGAGAGAAGACTTGCATACAAGTCCGTGCTCACCCACTGCCAAGATCTTGTTGTAATGAGTTTGTAGCCTCATTCTTGGCTAATAAACTTGTTTCCTATTTCTCAAGAAAAAAAAATAGTCATCACAAAGGAATTTCCTATACTTCCTGCCACTCTTCATGTCTATAGACATCTCTGGATCCATATATCTCCATCTCCTTTCCCCCTTTCCTCAGATCCCAGAGAAAAGATGATTTTTCTATCTGAGGTAAATGCTGTGCCCCAAACTCACACCTTTCCATTTTCAGGAACTTGCTCCATCAATTACCACCCTCCCCCAGAATCTTCAACCTCCCTCTTCACTACTGTTTTACTCTCACTATATAAGCATATGCTCACATCATAAAAGTAAAACGATGATAACGCAACAAAAAACTTCTCCCTTGGTCTTATGTCAGCTGATGTTATCTTGAATCCCCTGGGATCTCTGAAAAGGAAAATACTGACACCTCTGGCCCAACTCAGGTCAAGGGCAATAAAATCCTTGAGTGTGGTCCAAGCATTGGTATTTTTTAAAAACATTTTTTTAATAAGTTTTTATTGATTTTAGAAAGAGATGAGGGAGAGAGGGAGGGATGGATGGAGGGAGGGAGGGAGAGAGAGAGAGAGAGAGACAGAGACATCAATCAGCTGCCTCCCACACATGCTCTGACTCATAATTGAACTAGTCGGCACACAGGACGAAGCTCAACCAACTGAGCCACATCAGCCATGGACCAAGTATTGGTATTTTTAAAAAGGACTTTGCTGATTTTAATGCATAACCAGAGTTTTAAAATGATGATCTACATAATTATATTTCTCCTCTTCCCTTAACATTCAATCTTCTATAACTATGTCTATTATATTTCAAAGCACTCACAAATATAATACCTACTAGGGGTCCAGTGCACAAATTCATGCACCTTAAAAGGAACCGTGGGCCACGAGGCTGCAGTAGGCACAGGAGTGGGTCTCAGCCCATCCTCTGTGCCCCCGCCCGGCCCCTCCTGCCATGGCCCCCAGTCCCCTGTCTGCCAGCAGCCCCCTCCTGCCACCGCTGCTCCCGCATGCTGATGGCACAGAGCAATTGGAGCCGGCACCAGAAGCGGGTACGAGTGGCGGCTGCTGCCCAGATCGCACCTCAGGAGCAGGGGGAGGTGGAGAAGCCCTCAGGGGTGATGGGGGCCGGCAGCTGCCACTCACACCTGCTGATGGTGCCGGAGTGATCGGGTCTGGTGCTGGGCACCGGCAGGGGGTGCAAGCGACGGCTCTGGTGCTGGCTGCAGGTGGGAGCAGAGCCAGCACCAGCAGCAGGTGCGAGTGCTGGGTGGGACTGCAGTGAGCAGGAGCAAAAAATTTTCAGTAACCACCAGAGGCTCGTCTCAATGACAGCGACTGGCACCCCACCTTATTCTGGCACCCCTACTCACTGCCAGCGCTTGCCATTGTCTGCACATGCCCCCTGGTGGTCAGTGCATGTCATAGCAACAGGTTGTTTGGTTGTTTTGATTGTTCTGGTTGTTTGGTTTTTCCAGTTGTTCCGCCATTCAGTCTATTTGCATATTAGCTTTTTATTATATAGGATTGGAGAGTAAAGACATATTTAGATGATGGAATTAGCAGCAATTGGTAAAAGATTGGATATCCTGGTGTTAAAAACTGATGCCTAAGCCATTTATTGAGATAAGAAATACTGGAATCTATAGATTACTTTGGGCAGTATGGACATTTTAATGATATTAATTCTTCCAATTCATGTACAGGGTATATTCTTTCATTTGTTTGTATCCTCCTTCTCTAGTTCTTTTTTTAGTGTCCTCTAGTTTTCCGAGTACACATCTTTTACCTCCTTAGTTAGGTTTATTCCAAGGTAGGCTATTTTTTGTTGCAATGGTGACCATAGGGCATGATAAAAAGTGGAATGTAAGGGCATTAGGACCTAGCTGTAAATGCTTATTTGAGGAGTCTAGCTTTGAAGAAAAAAGGTTGGTAGCTACAGGAACATACACTCCCTAAAGGGCTGGTAGGGTCACTTTTAAGTTTGAAGAGGCTCAAATATGTTCTAATGCAGAATGGAAAACAACCAAAAGAAGGAAGAGATTAAGATTGAATCTAGAGAGAGGGGCTAGAACAGTGTTCTTGAAAATCCAGGGCTCTCAGGAGAGCAACTTCTTCCTCCATAGAAGAAAGGACATCCCTTTAATTAGAAACACTGCAGAGTTCTAAGGAGAACCAGAAATAGACGCGACACCAACATGTCTGATCCTGGGATTCTAGCGGAGTCCTCTCTGCTTCATTTTCAGGAATGGGAAGAGGAATAGAAAATAGCTTTTTAAGAACAATAAAGAAGGTTGAAAATAGTCATTGTGGAAAATTGGAGTGAGAATTGACCAGGAATCTAAAGTATAAGAACATGGCAGTTTGTAGGACCATTCTTGTGAAATGAGAGAGGGAAATAAAGAAGAATTGGCTAAGGAGAGCCTTAGCCATGCTGATGGGGAACCAAAGAGCAACGTTTGACTAGAGTTCCTCATTGGGAAGGAATGGCCTGGCTCTCGTGCCCCTACTGTGCGCAGTCGGTGGCTGGGGTGGTGAGATGACTATAACCTCCATATGAAACTGGTGGATCTGCAGCTGGAGACCATAGCAACAGGTTCCCTCTTTAGGGAGATCTGAGCAGCACACCTTCAAGGTTGCCACACCCCTAGATAAATGCCCCTAACTACTGGCTCTTACTGGTTTCACTTCTGTGCCCACGAGGCTGACTCTACATATTTCAGTCTATTGTCAAGAAACAATATAATTGAGTTATGTTCTTGCTGTCTAAGTTATACATAGATTCTTCTCCTGTCTCCCTGTGATAAATCTTGTCACCTCAATTAGGCTTTTATGTGTTCCCAAACTCCTATCCCATATTCATAGACAGTTTCACAAGTGGAGAATCATATTCATTGTTTATAGATTTATTTTTGGAGCACTTTATTTTTCAATCAGTCAACATCCACTTCCAAAATATGTTTGCATTAGTATGTTTTATGCTTTCTTGCTTGTGTGCAAGCTGAAATAATTACTAAATAACTATATATTCCATTTTATAGTCTCGAAGTCAAGCATGTTGAAAGAATAATCTTCTCTCTCTCTCTCTCTCTCTCTCTCTCTCTCTCTCTCTCTCTCTTTCTCTCTCTGTTTCCATTAACACACCTCAGTATGGATCTATCTTCACCACTCCAATGAACAGTCTTATAATTGTCCCAATGACCTAATTGACCAATCAATAAGTGTTAACTCTTGTGTGACTAGAGATTTTGATATTCTTGACTATTCTCTTCTTCATGACACTCTTTTTTTCTCTATTGTTTCCCGATCAATTTTTTATCAGCCTTCCAATCACCCTTTAAATGCCTGTGCTCTCCAGTGGTCTATCCCAAGTCCTTTCTTTCTACTCTATTATTCTCTCTGGTCAATCTCATTCTAATTTGCTAATGACTCTCCAAATCTATGTCTCCAGAATAGACTCTTCTCTGGAGCTCTAGAACCAACCACCATTAACAGTTTTATCATTCGACCTCTTCATAGATATCTCCCTTTGGATGTTACATAGGTAACTCAAATGTAACTATTTTAAAATCAAATTATACATAATTTTCTCTTCTTACCACTTGCTATTCCCTGTATTGGTAAATATATTCATCCATTTGTCCAAAACATAACTACAGAGTGACACTAAATTCTCCCCCGCCCCTCTCTTCCTTCCCTCACCTCATGTATTGAGTCAAGTGAAAAAACAATCCTAAATAATTATAATTTATACACTCTTGCCATCGCAACTGCCATTGCAATGATTACAGACTTATAATTTCCTGCCTTATTTAGTAACTGGCAATGTGGCATTCCTGACTCCAGGTGAGATTTCTGTTGTCTCTGCAGTTATTCCCTCAGGCAAATCTGTTCATGCTAGTGGCCCAGTGCACAGATTCGTGCACATTGAAAGGAAATTAATTAGAATTACTAATTAATTTTGAGCTGGGGCGGTGCCGCAGCTCAAAGGGTGTCTGTGGAGTGAGGGGTGGGGTGAGGGGAAGAAAAAGAAAGAAAACTCACACTCGGGTCTCCCAGCTCATGGCGCTGGCTCTGGTGCAGGGACTAACGCAGGAGGTCCTGGGTGGGGCCAGTGGGGCAAGACTGGGCAAGACAGGCTGGACATGTCCTGGAGTCAACCTCCTACGGTCCCTCCGCAGCCAGCCTGGGTTGGCACCTCGGCTAGAAGGGTTTCTGTGGAGTGACTGGGTTCCCTCTGGCCAGTGGGGTCCCTTGGCCTGGCCTGCAGGGATTGGGCCAAAACAGGCTCTCCAACATCCCCTGAGGGGTCCTGGAGTGTGAGAGGGCACTCTGCAGTTGCTGTCATATAAAGTGTGAAACGCAAACACAAGTGTGCAGTAAACCAGATTCATGGCCAACAGTGCCCCAGGAACAACATGACCCACAGCCAAAGTGGAATTGTGCAGCCCTGTGAAGAATCAGGCTCTCTCCTCTCTGGTTCCGGGTGTGTCACCGAAGAACTGCCACTGCCAAGTCACCGCAGCTTGGCAGCTCCTGTGTTGAGCGTCTGCCCCATGGTGGTCAGTGTGCATCATAGGTACCAGTTGGTCGGATGGTCAAGTGTTCACTTAGCCTTTTATATATTTAGATTACTCAAAAGTTTTCAGTGGTTCACCATCAAGTACTGCTTACCATTCCACACACAGCCCTTCACCATCTTGCCTGTGAAAATGTTATCTGTGGAAGTGGAGTCCCTGGGATTCCACAATGAAAAGAATTTCCTGGGGCCCCCATGGGAGGGTAGGGTTTCATTAAAAGTTTTATTGATGATGTAACACTCAGCGGGGCTCTCCTCCTAGGTCCTGTCTCTGTCTGTCCCACATGGGAGAAGTCCAATCTTGTCTTCGGTAGCACCAGAATAAAAACCAGTGCCTAGAGTTTCTGTTCCATATTAAAGTCCAGTCTAGCATCTGGCCAGCTTGGCTTGTGTTTCCAGCTGCAGTCCATTGCATGTGGGGTCCACATTCCATGAGCCATGCAGCTGCTTAAGGCCACACAGCAAGTTAGTGCACAGGTGAGTCACCGAGCAAGAGAGTGAGAGGAAACAAGGGGCACAAGCAAGGGAACTCTTTGGGGATTATAACTTTCTAAGCTCATGCACTTGAAGTGCTCTGCCCCTAATCCAATTATCTTTTCCCCAGGTTAGACTGATTAGCAAGCACCTTCCCTTCATCACCCCAATGTCACTGTGCATGCACCTACCACCCCTTCTCCCCCAACAGTCCAGTACTGGAGGGGGGATAAGAGGGGTGCTAATCCCCTTGGAGGAACAATGTGTGAAGCTGTGGCTTCCTGGGGAAGCTGCCCAGATGACCATACTTACCGGTATAATGACTGACCTCCCCTTTGCTCTCTTCCTATTAATATTAGCTAGATAATTATGGTGATAACAAAAACATCCAATTCCATCCTTTCTAGTCTCACTTATGTTCTCCATGCTCTAGTTGAGCTAAACTACTCATGTGGGAGAATTCACAGTGTTCATTCTCATCTGCCCTGTGTATATGCAGCTGCAGCTGGAAAATGCCTACTCGTTGCTCACATCCAAGATGGATTAGGTGGCCTTTCTCAATGCTTCTATTATTATTTCATGTAATTTCATGTAATTTCAGTAGCCATTACCACTGTCCTGTAATTGTTGACATGTCTGCATTCCCCCCCCCCCAAATGACACTAATTAGATGAAGAAGTTATCTTTTAATCAATATATTCCCAGATCCTGGACATTTATGTGCCTGACAACATTTGTATTAGAATAAGCACATAATAAGAATGTGTTAAAAGAATTGAGTCTGGAAAATAAAATAAAAAATGTTAAGTTAGCATGTCCTCTCCAAAGTTCTTTTAAAGTAGTTGTCTGAAGAGATACAGGAGGAAAAAATATTGGGGAGTAAAAAGTGGTGTAGGCAATGAATGAAAACTTTGCTCTACTTACTGAAGTACACAGATTTCATTATATTACAAGCAACTTCAGAAGATAGTCTCAAAATACCTGTAAGAGTTTCAATTGTATCAAATATTCCCAGTATACTAGTAAGTAGGGCATGGGGAGTCTCAAAACATGTAATAAGAAGTTTTTCTTTCATATGCAGTGCTTCTTGTTGTTTAAATGGAATTTGGCCTGAAAGCCTTTTGGGAAAAACACATCTATATTCATATTCATACAGTATGTAATAGTTACTTCTATTCAAAGTATCTCCATGATATAGTCAGGACAAAATGACTATCTTTTAATATCCAGGAGAGGCTCTGAGAGGCTCTGAGGCTTGCTCAAGGCACATAGTTCCTGGAGCTGGAACTGGAGCTAGAGTTGGAATGTAGGACATCTGCCTGCTAAACTCATGTTCATTCTCTTCATTCTTGCTGCCTCCTTGATGGTTTCTATCCACAGAGCAGTAGAACTGTGTGGGTGACTAGTCGCCCCCTAGCCCTGTTTGCATTCCTACATTGCTTTGCATGGCCTGAGGTTGCCTGTCACGACCATGGAGTTGTAGCAGTTCCCTCATTTCCCAAGTGCTTTTCCTCCACCGCTTTCCCAGCTGCCCTAGATGAGGCTGGATCTGCCAGCTTTAGTTATTGACACCAACGAACCCTTTTCTGGACCCCACGTAATGATTATTGCTCTTGGGTGTTTGTCTGAATCTCACTCACAAAGTTGGTGGTTTTATTGTGCCATCTTCCTGGAGATAAAACAACCATCACAATTAAAAAAATTTTTTTAAATATGTTGTTACTGATTTTTAGAGAGAGGAAGGGAGAGGGATACAGCGATAGAAACATCGATGAAAGAGAAATATGGATTGGCTGCCTCCTGCACGCCCCCTACTGGGGATCGAACCCACAACCTGGGCATGTACCCTGACTGGGAATTGAAACATGACCTCCTGGTTCATGGGTCAATGCTCAACCACTGAACCACACCAGCTGGGCACAACGTTTTTTTAAAATGAAATAGATAAACTGAAATTCTTTAATTCTGCAAAGAGAGCTAGAAGATTATTGTATCATTCATGTAAGAATTTTCTTAGCCCACATTTTTCTACACCCGGCTAATCTCAGCAGATTTGTTTGTTTGATTTCCCAATGCTTTGAAGAGCACTTAGAATTTGGAAGATTTGGGGCAGAGAGGATGCACTCTTCAATGTGTCCTAGGCCCTATGGTAAGTCATTGTTTTACATTTCAGGCCCCAGAAGAAATTTGGGTTTGCTTAGTACTTAAAAGTCTGTTTTGAAACCAAGTCTGGGTTCCTATTTTCCTTCTTATTAGGTGTGTGACTTCCTGCATATTCATAACCAGAATGTGCAATGGCTAGTACTGGATCCCGCAGCTGGATCACTTTGGTTTGAGTGCTGTTTCTCCACCACCAGCCATGTGACATGACCAGGTTATTTAGTCATTGGATATTTCAGCTGCGAACCTGGGAATCATAGCAGAACCTTCTTCAGAAGGTGGATGTGAGGACTCAGTGAGTTCACATATGAAGAGCCCTTGGCGCAGTAATGGTGGACAGTGAGCACAAATAATCATTACTATCATTAATAATCAATTTTAGTGGTCCTGTTCTCCTCCACAAAATGAAAGTCATAACACACACCTCAGAGGGGTATGGTAAGGAGTAAATGAGATAAAGTGTGAAGGCATCCTGGCCCTGAATGGTAGTCGTAACTATTATCAGGTGCATAGAGTAGAAATTTACCAAGATAATATTCCATGAGGACCCCGAAGACTTCTTTGGAAAAGCCCAAGATTGTACCCAGGAATCATCAAGCATGTACTTGAAGCCCAGCATCTGACAGCAGCTTGTTTTCCTGCCTCACTCATCATGTTGAACATAATATCAGAAAATTAAAGCGTGGAAGGTGGAAGGAAATGTAAAGTCCTAAATTCAGTGTGTGCTTTGTATGAACAAGGGCACAGAAGCCCAGAATGATAAGGTAATTTGTACAATACAAAGCTGGCTTTGAATTCAATTAATTACTATTCCACTACCCCACATTAATGTTGCCTCCTCTAAATTCTCACAATCTTTGGTGCAAATTCTGGGGCTGACTTCAGTCCCATGAAAGTGTTTAACTTAATTTCAGTACCAAATCAGCCTCTCCTGAGTAGATAGCAAATTTCTGTTTGATGAATATAGAGTACTTCTGGTCATGCCACTTTCTAACATACTTTTAACTCCAATTTTCTTTTATGTATTTTTTCTTCCTATATATATATATATATATATATATATATATATATATATATATTCTTCACATATTACATGTAGCACATTGAGTTCACATTGGTTAACTTTATATTTGTTGAATGAAAAACTGATTTGCCTTAAGTTTGGCAACTCATTTTGACACCTGATTCCAGCCCCTGGCATTTTTCTGATTCTCATATTTGTCAAGTAGTTTTGAATATTGACTTATAAAATGTTTAAACTATCCATCCACACATTCTTCAGCTCTCTTCCCCCCACACACTCACAGTCATACACTTTTGCCTTTCTTTAAGACATCCTGTTTGTTTTTCCTGAGGAATAAGTACCACAATTACCTTTTAAATCTAAATATGAGTAGTATTCTCAGAACAATGATACCAAAAGGTGATGATCAGGCACAAAATATCTGAAACAACAGTGAGAAAGTGGAAAATAGAGTTGAAAAAATTGAAAATGTTAATGTACTCAAATATTTCATTCTCCCAAATGGCCTTTTTCTAAATGGTATCTAAATACTAAAATGGTATTTCATTAATTCCAAGACATATTTTTTATTTCACATTTCAGCATCTCTGACACCACAGTGCATCTCCAAATTGATGGCATTATGCATGGATAGTAGGCATTTTTTTTCTATCAAGGCAATACAGAAAATAATAGATCATTCGATGATGGAGGGTGTTTTCAATGCGATGAACTATGGCAATGACAATATTAGTGAGCATTGTGTGCCAGTTGTCTTCTAAGTAGTTTATACATATTATCGTCTTTAATCTTCTCAAATACTTAGACTGGGTTTTCTTATTCCCTTTGTTTTTAGATTAAAGAAACAAGGGCAGATTAGCAATTAACTAGGTTGTATTGGTTCCCCATCTAGTAAGTAATGGACCTGAGATATGAACTCAGACTCCTGTGCTCTTAATCTCCACCCAATATACTTCTCTGGTTTTTCCATATGGGTCTTTGGTTGCTCTTATTGTTTCCATTTCCTGGTTTGTCTGTACTTAAAATAGTTTTCCGTCTTTTCATAAAAATCACTATAATAGTCATTTTTATTTCACTACTAGAGACCCGGTGCACAAATTCGTGCATCAGTGGGATTCCTCATCCTGGCCTGTGGGATTGGGCCAAAACCAGCTCTCTGACATCTCCTGAGGGGTTCTGGATTATGAAAGGGCACATGCCAGGCCAAGGGACCCCCCCAGTGCACGATGGGGGCTAGGGGGGACATGGGAGGTTGGCCAGCCAGGGAGGGACTGCAGGAGGGCTACAGGGTGTGTCCAGGCTTCCTCTCTCAGTCCCAATCAGCCAGATCCCAGCAGCAAGCTCACCTACTGGTCGGAGCATCTGCCCACTGGTGTTCAGTGCATGTCATAGCGACTGGTCAACCGGCTGACTGTGTGCCCCCTGGTGGTCAGTGCACGTCATAGCAAGCAGTTGAGCGGCCTTAGCATATCATTAGCATATTATGCTTTGATTGTTTGAACAGATGGAGAACTGGACAACTAGACACTTAGCATATTAAGCTTTTATTATATAGGATTACCGGTGTCCATGTATTTAGGTATTTTACCAAAGGGTCATTCTGAGAGTCAGGATAAATGCAGTAGTTAAAAGAACCATTTCTGGAACCAGAAGCTACCTGGGATCAAATGCTGGCTTTGCCATTTACCAGCTCTCTTACCTTGGGTAAATTACCTAATTTTAGTTTTCTTGTTTGAAAGTTAAGTATATTTTTTAAAAATCCTGCATTATAGGTTATTATGAAAATTAAATTACTTATGTATAAAACATTGAGAACAATGCTTGAATTTAATGAATGCCCAACAAATGTTTGCTATTGTTTATGATATTGCAGTATATGGGACTGACGTAAAAGGGAAGGGAATGAAAAAAATATGTTAGGATGAAACACTCAAAAAAGTTAGCAACTTATTAATTTATTTAACAAAATACAAATTGAGGTTGTATTTTGTCCAAAGCAACAAAGGGGCAGTATCTTCCTTCTCACAGGTAAAGACCTCAAGAAGGAAGGCACCTTGCAAAATGCCTTTGTGTTCTGCACAGGGCCTGGCACTGAATGAATGAATGAATGAATGAATGAGGGAGAGGGAGGGGTACATAAATTCTTATTCCCTCAATTCCCAATTTCTTATATAGGACCAGACAGAGTTCCGAGTGCTCAAAGTGAGGTAAAATTAGCCCCAGCTAAGATGGATTTGAAGAGCTTCATTCACCAAATATTTAAGTGCCTGAAATGTATACTCTATTCTGGATACAGAATAGAGATAAATATCAGCCCTGCTCTCAAGAATGATGCTTCCAGCACTTATTTGTGATTTAGATATAACTATTAATTATGGGAAAACATCACTAATGAGTTAGTTATTTTAGTCAATAAAGTTGGATTCATCTTACTAATTTAGGCAAGCAGGTTCTAAATTACTGCTGTGTTACTCTTTCTTGAAATGGGTACAGAATTTCTTTTCCCCATAAGAAAATGTATTACCATATTAAAACATTTGAATTAATTTCAAGTTGATGAGAACAAAAACTGAAATGAATATTTTAGTAGAATTGAATAGAACAATTGTATTTATAGTTTAGGCAATTATTTCCTTTTTGTTTACTTGCTATTCTCTCTGTTGAATGGTTAAGCTTAAAAGAACAGACCTTCATTGGTAGCTGAGAGGGGCACATGCTTATGTTTTACAAGGCAAACGAATTCATCCTCAGAGAGCCTAATGTGACCCGATTAAAGAAAAATGACTCAAAAGGCATTTGTTAAACATATGTTAAAGGACCAGATGCAACAATTATCTTACCCAAATCACCTGATCATGAATAACTACTGTACTTTGTCAACTATATATTTATGAAGCTAGATAGATTGATTTTTTTTCTTCATGGAGAAATCAATGAAAAAAAATTGTAAAAAACATTTAAATTTGAACAGGAAAACCCTTTTCCTTTTGCTTATTTTATCCACTAGATGTCCCTCTTCTCAAACTTGCTGATGTGTTACTATACAAATAAGTGTCATGCTATGTTATGAGAAAAACTGGTAGTTGAGTTGAATAAATTCTAAAGACATTCCCAAACACATTTTGGCAACTGCCAAAAGACAACACCTTAGCAGCTAAGTCTAAACACTCTTTCTGGACTTGTATTCCTTCCACACGATCATTGCTGAGTGGCTCTCTGGCCTATTCTTAAGAACCTCCTTCAATGGGAAAGCTATTCCCATCTGAAGCAGATAGTCCTTCTCTGGGGAGCTAAGCCTGTTGGGAAATTCCTTCTTACTTTGATCAGAAATTTCCCTTTTACACCTTTCACCCACTGTTTAAATTTCTACCTTTGGAAATTATATAAATCATACCTAATATGTTTTTTCCAAATAATTCAATAGTTCCATCTCTGTATTCTTTTTCCAGGCTAAGTATGTTGTTTACAAAGTTCATTGATGAGTCAACTGTTAGGAATAAGGGGAGTATTTTCATATAATCACAAACTGATAAATTGTAATTAAGGTTGTGGGCTAGATCACAAAGCTTTATATGACATAAACATGATGAAATTGTCAGAAATTACCTGTTTTAAATAAATATTTGTGAAATACCTAATTAATAATTCTCCCAAAATCTTATTTAATTTAATTATATTTGCTTGAATAAACACTACACAGAAATTTATTAGAAGTTCTTTTTTTCAGATTCAAATTATTCTCAGCGTTTTTCACATATTCTGCCTCAGTGTTTGGGGATAGCTGTAAGTAATCTGAATATAAATTATTATTTTATATTGTTCAAAATCTAAGAGTAACCACAAAGCATTCAAAGTACATCTCTATTACTAAATTATTAGTTAAATCTATAATCTGATCATTATAATTTAATATCCATTAATCTGCATAAACACAGATGAGCATATTAAATATCCAGAAAGGACAATACTGAGAGAATCAAATTTGGCCACAGAACCGAGTAATTATTGCAAATGGAGATTACTCAGCCAGTACAGCTGTCTACACACTAAATCATTATATTTTATTTTTAGAGTTGTTTGATGATTGGTTTAGGCCTATACTGAGTCAACATCTGAACTCTGTTAATTTTAGAGGCATTCCTCCCATTGAATGTAATATGAGTGGGTGGGCATTTCTTATAACTCATAACAACCCTGAGGACATATTTAGTTCTAGGTAGTACTAGCTTATGATCACGCCCATATGAAATAGTGTTCTTTTCAGAGTCTCAGAGAAAAGATGAAGGGAGTACTCCAAAATTAACCGAGTGCAAATTATTTTCACTGAAAATCATTATGTTTATGCAAATCAAGTAACACAAATTATATGTCACGACTATTTATAAGCTGTTCTTTGCAAAAAAAATAGAACAAATCCTTCTTAAAATGAAAATCCAGCCAACTTCCCCACTTCTGCGGAGTCTTTCTGGAGACTCTAGGTGTTCATTTGGTACTTAAGTCACAAGATTTTGAAATTCAAAAAGTCTCTATTGCTAGGCATTAGGGTTGTGGGAGGATTAAATCTAAAGCCTGTTATTAACAAACCCCGTTAATTGGCATTTCATCCTTAGCGAAGCAGGAACAAGGAAGGATCCTTAAACTGGGTTAAAATGAAGGATGGAGGGGAAGGGTGTGGTTTGCCAGGTCCAGAATTTTACCTCACCAAGCAAACCGAAGGAGGTAGAAGATTACATAATCTCAGCCCAAGACTCATACTATAGGGCATAAATTCACCAGCCTCCTGAATTATCAGTGCCAGACTGACCATATTCTAATCCACATCGACTTTTAGAGAGGACACGTTGGATCCAAGGTTTTGATTATGCTTGTGATTTAAACGTAACTTTAATGCATTGATAACAATGAGCTAACAATTATTGAGCAGTGACGCCAAGCCAGGCACAATACTCAGCATGTTACATGTGCTGCATTTAATCTTCACAGCCCTCCCATGATATAGGCGCACTGTGGTTATACCGGTTTCACCGCTGCATAAACTGTGGCAGAGCAAGGTCTCTGGCCAACATTTTTGCACTTAACTCCAACGTGTTTGTTTTCCAGGAGCAGAAAAGTTAGTCTTCCACTTGTGAGGCTTTACAATATGCCAGGCCTGGGTGTGAGAGGGTTGGACACCTCAACAGGGGTCCCTATAGAAGGAGCTTATAGTCGAAGTGGAGGGTGGGAGATGACACATAAAAATATAGCTGCAATTCTGTGCTGAGGGACAAGCAGAGGGAATCATGGGAAGACTGAGGAAAGATAGATGCCCACATATGCTTTCTTCTTCGCAACCAAAATAACCATTTCCTGAGGTAAATGAGTCTTAAGTGCTTACCTATGCCAGGCATCTGTGCTTGGGGCTCCATCCCTTCTCTAGCTGTATCTGGTGAGATACCAGCCCCCTCTCAAAATGCTCCCAAGCCATTTGTTCACAGGCCTTTCCAAAAAAGTCCTATTATCTTTCCTGGCAGATAAAGTCATAAAGTAGTCTTCCAATAGACCTGGAAGTACTTTTCTGGTCTCTAATGGTTGAAAAAAATATATTTTCTTTGCTCATTTATTTCCATTTCATCTACCCACAACAAACAATATGCCTCAAGCTAAGTAATTTGTTTTCTACTCTGAAATTTATATTCTTCAAATATTTGGAGATTGTCCAACTATGTCTTTTAGTTTTTTCTTAGTTGGGCTCCATATACTGTATTTCAATACCCATGCAAACTTATTTTTCATTATTAATCTATATTTATTTTATTTTGTTATTTTTAAGCATTGAAATTACTTTTCTTTTTTCTTCACACCAAAACATTGTGATCCACGTTAACACTCTAAAACAACTGGGTCATAAAACCAAACTCAGGGCCCTTGGGTGAAGGAGGGCAGGTTCATGAGCCTATCCCAGACGATCACAGAAGAGCTCAATCACCAAACAGTTCATCAGTGAAGGGGACTTCACACAGCAAGATGCAGAAATTGAGTGAATTGCTCTCCCTTCTTTCTAGACTTTCCATTTTTCTTTAAGCCTCCTAAGCCACATTGGTGTGGTCTTTTCTAGAAGTCCCAGGCACAGTGCATAACACTAGATTGATACCCTTTCTTGGGCATTTTAGCCACTGAAGATCTAGGATTATGATGTGGTTGAGTAACTTCTTAAAGGAAATAACAGACTTTGTGGTTAATGGAAATGTGTGTTATGGGGTGTGTGTGCGTGTGTGTGTGAGCGCATGTGTGATAAAAATGATCAATTCAGGAAGAACACAGGAGTCATCCTAAGGTGATATAAAAAAAGCATTCTAAATGTCACTTCTATGAGCACATTGATTAATTCTTTCTAAATGTGTCCTACTGAGATTCTGACTTTGCAGTATCTTAAGTTGCTGTAAATATATATTGAGGTTCTGTTCAGAACCACTAATATGGTTCAGTGTTATTTTTTCACTGTTTTTAAGTTTGTTTTTGTAACGAAGATAACTTCCAACTATTTTTTCTTATTTTTAGTTGTAAACTTTGTGTTTTTGGGGAAATGTCTTATGCACACCTATCAGCTTCTATTCCCTCTACTTTTGTGTTCCTTCAACTCTCGCTGAAGCGTTCCTAGAACATGTGGCACCCATCACAACCTGCTTTCATGGTGTTCAGGGCTAGCTTTCAGGAGAGCCTGAGCCAACTGCATTCGCTTCAGCAGTTCTCTTACTGCCCTCCATACACTGTTCTCACTTTTACCTCTTTGCCTTTGCTTATGCAATTTCCCTCCAGCTATCTTCCCTAACTGCCCCATCTTCCATCTTCACTGTCCAACTCAGATGCAATTTCCTTTTTGAAACTTTGTCTGATTCCAATAGCCCCATACAAATCTCCCCTTTTATGTTCTTTTTATTATGCCTACAAAATCTATCTTAGACTTTTGTCCTCTATGTATTTATTGTTCTTTTTAATGTTGCCATGATTTTACCCTCAACCAAATACTAATTCCTTAAGAGCATGAAACACAATTTGTAGTTCTCTGTGTTTCCCTACCATACCTAGTGCAATGCAAGGTATATGTTACATATACCTTGTACTGATTTATTTATTTTCTGTGAACATTTGTCCACTGGTCACTGTTTCCATTAGAAAACTATTCGAATTTTTAAATTGTTAATCTTAAAATTGAACTAAAACTCTCATATAAATCAAGACCAAAAACAGTATTGCGCAATGTAATCAATACTGATAATAGATTGAGTACTCTAATTCAATTACAGTAGAGAATAATAAAATGATACACCTTTGAGTCTTATTTTATTTTATTTAGCTTCAAATGCATAACTTTAGAACATCTTTCACATATAAATGCACTGATTAGAGTGCCCTCTTATCTTTCTTGAAAAAGCCACATTCAAATTTATCATATCTAGTTTCCACTTCTGGTTTCTATAAAATGACACAATGTGAGTACAGAATCCTTCTAGAATTTTATAATTTTTCCTAGTCTAGTACAATTGTCTAACCTAAACCAAATTCAACAGGAATTCTTTTTAGCATCATGTGCGTATTGAATCTTCCAAAGCTTTCAACTTTGTTTTCACAGAAATAACAATGATCTGGTTTACCAAATCCAGATCATATTAATCATCCTACATTAACATAAGAGGTCTTGAGTTACAACCATGACAAAATGAATATAATTGGCATAAACAAGTTTGGAAACATCTGCAACTGGCTTTTAGTAAGCCAACAACGAGTTGGTGCAGAATCACACAGACCTACCAGCTTTCAGCAGGCCTGCAGCTTGGCTTCATATATTTTACAGAGCAACGGGGGAGTTCGTGGAAGAGCACTTAACTATGGGAAATACATCTGAGAGCTTGTATGACCTGAGAATATTGATATTACATATTAGATGTTCATGTTTACTTCCAGAGAATCCTGGAACACAATAAACACTCAATAAATATCAGCCATGTGCGTGTTTCATGAGAAAGTTAAATATGTTTAATGTTTTAAAGCTGTAAAGAGTTTTGTAGACTGGATTGCTATGTACATTTCTGGGGTAAGAACCCTAACCAGACAGCATAATGTCTAACAGCAGTGAAGCTGCAGAAAAAGTCAGAGTCTACTTAGTTCCTTCTATTCATCAATTCAATAATCAACACTTAAAAAAATAATAACTCCTCTTTGCCAGCCTCCACTCTCAGTGTAAGTCAATTATATAAAGAAAGACAATTGTCATTTTCTTAGTACAAGTATTTCTTTGTTTTTTTTCACTGTGGGTGATTTCTTTCAACTCCTGGAATAAAAGACTTTTTACCCAAGTTTGATGAGAACATGTTTCTTAAGATATTCAAGTAAGGGATATATGCACAAAATATTCTAGGATTATCTCTATTTCTTTTAATATAATGAGGGAACAATCCTATATAATAAAAGCCTAATATGCTAAGTGTCTAGTCGACAGGTCAGCCATTCAACCAATCAAAGCATAATGTGCTAATGATATGCTAAGTCCGCTCACCACTCACTATGTCGTGCACTGACCACCAGGGGAAAGACACTCCAATCGGTAGGTGAGCTTTCTGCTGGGGTCAGGCCCATCAGGACTGAGTGAGATGGGTCGGACAAGCTCTGGAGCCCTCCCATGGTCCCTCCCCGGCTAACCAACCTCCCATGTCCCTCCCCGGCCCCAATCATGCACTGGTTGGTGGAGTCCCTCGGCCTGGCCTGCGCCCTCTCACAATCCAGACTGAGGGACCCCCCCTCTCCCTGAGTGCACGAATTTCACGCATTGGGTCTCTAGTAGAATTATAAGGCAGAAGAACTAGAAGATTTCAAATGAAATAGTTTTAAATGTCAAGTAATTGTCCTCCGAAAGATATTCACATCAAGTATCCGGAATCTGTGAATGTTACCTTATTTGGAAAAAGGGTCTTTTCAGGTGTTTTAAGTTAAGCATCTTAACTCTAGGAGATAATTCTAGACTGTCCTGATGGGCCCTAAATCCAATGACAAGTGTTTTTATAAGAGATAAATGGAGAGAGATTTGAGACAGACAGAGTGGATAGAGAAGAGGCGGCAATGTGGCCATGAAGGCAAAGATTAGAGTGATACAGCCACAAGTCAAGGAATGCCAACAGCCCCCCGAAGCTGAAAGAGGCAAAGAACACATCCTTGAAGAGAGATTTTGAGGGGAGTATTGCCTGTCAACACCTTGATTTCAGGTTTCTGGCCACCAAAACTGTGAGAACAAATTGTTATTGCTTTAAGCCACCAGTTTTGTGATAACTTGTTACAACAGCCACAGGAAACTAATATACTAGTATATGCCATAAATAAATCTAGTAAGTATCTGCCAGCTAATACTCTCCAAGTCCCTCCATGCTGTCTCAAAGGGGAACAAACCAAGATTAAACAGGTACTTAGGTCTTTATTCAACACAATTTTCCAAAAGAACAGTATTTAAGCAATTCAATAACTTTATAGATCTGACAGTACTCATTACAATCTGCTCTTGTATTGCTTATAGAGAATTACAGGAAAAGGGTAAAATATATTTATATACAAAAGCAAAATTCACAAGTTATCCATGAAAAAGATAGCAGTTGGTTACAAATAAAATATATTTTAATTTCCATAGGAATTGTTTTATTGGGCTTTATATGAGGAAATATTGTTCTAAACTCCTTCAGGGGAAATATTCACATTGTTATTTCCTTTAAAGAAACTTCTCAAAATTACATTTGAATATATGAGACCTCCTATTAGCTAAAGGAAATTGGCGATGCTGATAGAGTACCATGGGGACATTAACAGAAAAGCTTATCCACTAATATTAGTAAATTGTTTCATAAGTGCTGTGTGTCCATACACATACTCTCATTACTAAAATGTTAATTGGATTTGTAGTGAAAACTAATGCCTGAGCAATTAAATGAAATAAAGACTATTGTATTTGATATCAGAAATCTTTATTAAATTAGGGAGAAATTGTCTTTACTTTTATTAGCTTAAATAAAACATTTGGAACATGCTGAATATTTTATTTTATTTAAAATTTCTCTTTAGAGTTGAAATATTACAGATGTACTCCCTTTTCCCCCAATGATCTCCTCCATGCCACACCCAAACCTCCCCCACAGGCCTTCACTGCATTATTGTCTGTGTCCATGGGTTGTGAATATATACATATAAGTTATTTGGTTAATATCTTCTGATCCCACCCCCCTGCCTTCTCCCAACCCCCGCCTTCCCTGTGAGACTTGACAGTCTGTTCCATGCTTCTATGCCTTTAAATCTATTTTGTTCATTATATTCCACATATGAGTGAAATCATGTAACACTTGTTACATGTAACACTTGTTACATGATTTCTCTGACTGGCTTCCAGGCTGTTTCAAAGGGTAAGACCCTTCTTTTTTACAGCAGCATAGGATTCCATGGTATAAATGTACCACAGCTTTTTTATCCACTCATCTGCTGATGGGCACTTGGGCTGTTTCCAGATCTTAACTATTGTAAATTGTGCTTCTATGAACATAGGGGTGCATGTATTCTTTCTGATTGATATTTTGGGTTTCTTAGGATATATTCCTGGAAGTAGGATCACCGGGTCAAATGGTAGTTCCATTTTTAATTTTTTGAGAAAATTCCATACTATTTTCCATAGTGGCACCAGTCTGCATTCCCACCAGCAGTGTACGAGGGTTCCCTTTTCTTCACATTCTTGCCAGTACTTGTCATTTGTTGATTTGTTGATGGTAGCCTTTCTGACAGGTGTAAGGTGATACCTTACCGTCATTCTAATTTGCATCTCTCTAATGATTAGTGACATTGAACCTTTTTTCATAGGTTCTTGGCCATCTGTATGTCCACTTTGTAGAAGTATCTATTTAGGTTCTTTGCCCAGTTTTTAATTGGATTGTTTGTCTTCCTTTTGTTAAGTTGTATGAGTTCCTTCTATATTTTGGATATTAACTCCCTAACAGGTGTATCATTGGAAAATATGTTCTCCCATGCAGTGGGCTCCCTTTTTATTTTGTTGATGGTTTCTTTTGCTGTGCAAAAGCTTTTTATTCGGATGTAGTCCCATTTGTTTATTTTCTCCTTAGTTTCCTTTGCCTTAGGAGATGTATTGGCAAACATATTGCTGTGAGAGATGTCTGAGATTTTGCTGTCTATGGTTTCTTGTAGGAATTTTATGGTTTTATGACTTACATTTTTTATTCATTTAAAATACTACTTTATTGTGTGTAGTTGGAATTAATATACACTTTCAATTCTTACATTATTTGCAATAGGTAGTCAGTTCTTATGACAAAAGTTTTCTTACTTTACCTAACCTTAAGCAACATAATGTGCAATTGTGTCCTACTTTTAAGCTATTTCCTAAGGACTCTGGTACTGGGAATCAGGGAGTCACATTGTGAAATTTAAGTTCCAGCAATACAAATCATTTTTATTTTTTATTTTATTAAGTTTTTTAAATCTTTATTGTTGAATGTATTACCCAGGTCCCCCTTTTTCCAGCCTACTCTCGTCTTCCCCCACCCCAGGCCCTCACCAACCAATTGTCTGTATCCACAGGTTATTCATATATTGCATACAAGTTCATAGATTGATCTCTTCCCACCTACCCTGCCCTACCTTCCTTCTGAGGTTCAACAGTCTGTTTATGCTTCTATGATTCTGGGTCTATTTTTGATCACAGTTTATTTCTTCCAGTCCATTCCCATTCAACCCCTCGAACCCGGCCTTTACCACCCCATTGTCTGTGTCCAGGGCTTATGCAAGTTCATTGATTGATCTCTTCCCACCCACCCTCCTCTACCTTCCTTCTGAGGTTCAACAGTCTGTTTATGCTTCTATGATTCTGGGTCTATTTTTGATCATCAGTTTATTTGGTTCATTAGATTCCACATATGAGTGAGATCATGTGATAGTAATCTTTCTCTGACTGGCTTATTTTGCTCAGCATAATACTCTCCAGGTCCATCCATGCTGTTGCAAATGGTAAGAGTTCTTTCTTTTTTATTGCCACATATTCTAGTCATTTTTAGATGATCAATCGAGTCAGGGTTGAGAGAGCCAGCCAAAGAGTGGGAGATAGCTATTCTACTTTGTAATGCTAACAAAGATAAACAAGAAATATAGGAAACTATACAGTATCTCTATTAGAAATTGAATTACCCACACCATATTACATTTGAAATTGCACCTTCTTCTCATGTCGAATACTGTGTCAGACTCTGCTGTTGGTCACAGGTAGCTCAGGGAAGGGCCAGCTGCAGCTGTTAGTGCACTGTGGTATTTTGTTGGTTCAGGGGAGTCTGATTCTGAGAACAATTCAGCTAGAATGGAATTTCTACCAAACAGCTCTTCTAAGGCAGAGAGAAGGCAGGAATTTCTCCAGTACCAACCAAAGAAGGCTTAGTTGCTGAGAGCACAAAAGAATTTGGTTCCAAGGCTCTCTTATCTCTGAGGTAAGCTCAGTTTAAGAAAACAAAGCTGGAAAAACTCAGAGGGGAAGATGGTCTGACCACATTGACCATAGTGCATTGAATGCACGGTGACTTCATAATATCTCTAGTGAGCCTGACCCCTGTCCGGATGATTTTGGGTAGAGGAGATTATTCTGAGGTTTCCTTCATTTTAATCTCCTCCTATGCAGTGACAGGTGTTAATATGCTCAAATGGAGAAACACAGACAACTCCTGCCCCTCCCCATAGGGACCCAGACCTTCTGAGAGGGTGAGGAATTTACAGTGACTACTTCCTGTGGGTTATAAGAGATGTCCATGTTTAACCCTCCGATTACTTTCATTCCAATTGTTCAGAGTCACCTAATCTCTATCCTGTGTTGGAAAGAGTACAGTTACAGAAGCAGCTCAGCTACAATCAGTGATGCCAAAAAATTAATCAACTAAGTTCAGAAATGGTTGTTGTAGGCAGTGTAATGGTGCCCCAAAGACGTCCATGTCCTAATTCCTGAAACCTGTGCATGTGTCCCTTTACATGGCAAAGGGAAATAAGGCTACAGGTAGATTAAGGTTCCTAATCAGCTGACCCTGAGATGGAGAGATTATCCTGGGTTCCTGGGTCCGATGTAATCATAAAAGTCGAGGAGGGAGCCTGGCTGGTGTGGCTTAGTTGTTGAATGTTAACCTATGAACCAGGTTCAATTCCCGATTAAGGCACATGCCCGGGTTGCCAGCACAATCCCCAGTAGGGGATGTTCATGAGGCAGCCGATCAGTGATTCTCTCGCATCTTTGATGCTTCTATATTTCTCTTTCCCTCCCCCTTCCTCTCTGAAGTCAATTTAAAAATATATCTTTAAAAACAAGTGGAGGAGGCAAGAGAGGAAGTCAGAGTGATACAGTGTGGGAAGGACTCAGCCTGCCTTTGCTGGCTTTGAAGATGGAGAAAGGGAACCACAAGACAAGGAATACAACAGCCTTAGAAGCTGGAAGAAGGAAAGAAACAGATTCTCCCCAGCACCTCCAGAAAGGAATGTGGTCAGTAGATCTGGATATCAGCCCAGTGACATCCATGTCAGACTTCTGACCTACAGATAAATTTGTGTAAGTTATGGCAATAAATTAGAGGTAAATTGTCATGTCTATGATAGTAAGTAAATATAATGATGTTCAGAAACAAACAAAATCAGTATCCAATGACCTGTAGTTACTTAATTCATGTTTCAAAATCCAAAGACACAGTGATGGGCAGCAGTGAAGTCCAGAAGAGGGCACTGCTATTGCAGCACAGCATAGGCACTTTGGCGTTGAACTAGCAGGGTTTTTACCTGCTTCTAAGAAAGGATTTTGAGCACAAATAAGATTACCAACAAGTGTCCCAGCTATATAGGTGGGGAGAAGCCAAGCTCTACTCTTGGTTCCCATATCAGCACAATCAGCAGTGAGCCTGGAACCACTAGTAACCAGGTTCTTTGTATATATCACTAAGTCGATAATCCAATAACAATTTATTTTATTATTAATATTCAATTAATGATTTCTTTATTGATAACTGTTGCCAATGGGTAACAATTAATAGAAAGGAGTTTCAGGCCTGGCCAGTGTGGCTCAGTTTGGTTGGCGTGTCATCCCGTGCACCAAAGGGTTGTGGGTTCGATTCCAGGTCAGGGCACATACCCAGGTTGTGGGTTCAGTCCCCAGTCATGGAATCTATGGGAGGCAACTGATTGATGTTTCTCTCTCTCTCCCCCCTCCCTCCCTCTCTTCCTTCCTCTCTTTCAAAAAAGAAAGAAAGAAAAGAAAGGGGTTTCAGACTGTACAGATGTTGTCTCATGAAATGTTTTATCCTCCTAACTTAAATTCCCAAAACCGATATTGATTCAACTACTTTGGATTATGATAGTTTTAAAATAGGCTGTATAACTTCACAGATAAAACACATGTTACAGTTTCATATTTCCATGATTTTTCCCCCTTAATCTTAAATTATTTAAGTCATCTCACTTGTGGTAATCATGTTCACATTATCAATGATGCATCAGGTAACTTTAAGGCACATATGCCCACATATGCACGTGTATGCACACGTAGAATAAAGAGGAATAAGAAAGATGGACTGAGTTAGGATATTAGTTCAGTGGTATCTAGAGCCCTTTCCTGCAAAAAAAAAATCTGACCTGGTTGGCAGACCACGTGGGCAAGATGGTTCTTATCCATGAGTTCATCAAAGACCAGGTTGTGTCTTTCTTGTTGCTCCACTCTGCTTTAGGAGATGAGCCTCGGTCACATGATTCAGCATCACATCATCCCCATTCTAGTCTGTAGGTGGGAAAAGAAGTGGAAGGCAAACAGCTTCTGTTGGAGGCTATGCAGAAAGGTGCACACATGACCTCTCCAGACATCTCATTAGCCAGAATTGAGTTATGAAGCCATCCCAAACTGCAAGGCAGGCTGGGAAATGTTCTCTGTAGATAAGTGGCCACGTGTTCAGCTAAAATTTGGATGATTCTATTAAGGGAAAACGGAGATACTGGATATGGAGATTAAGGAAATAATTAGCAGTCTCTGTCTAGAGAGCTAGGCCAATCTCTACAGGCAAATCAGATTTGTCCCAGGTCTTTGTGGTGTAACCTCATCTGACTCCTGCCATAATTTGCCTGATTTTGTTCCATTTCAGGCTGTCTATTTGCTGTATTTGTATTCCCTTCTGTGTCTGTGTTTACCCATGTGGCTTTATTTGCCTTTGCTAGCAATTTACAGTCTTTTTTTTTTTTTACTATGTTTCTGTGATATCACTTTTGGGTTCTGGTTGTCTGCCCCTGGTTTCTTCACCTTTGTAGCCAACCAAATAATCTAGAATACCAAGTAGTCAAGGTTCTTCTCTTTCACTCCCAAATAATCTCAACCAATAACTTGTGACACAAGTCATTTTCATGTTGCTAGCATCCAAGAACCAAAATGCATTAAGAAAGAATGACATCAGCAGGTTTAAACTTTTAGTGTTGTTGAGCTACAGAATAGATAAAACTTGTGCTAAATAATTAGTGGCCCTACTTAAACAAATTAGATTGCTTTGAGACTCAATCTATGTTAGGTAGTCAATATGCAACATCATTCGTGAAAACACTTCTCTCTAATGTTCAATTAGCAGTAATGTGGATGAACCTCTGGAGATACCACCCTTGATGGACTATTTATTCTTGATATATTCAAGAGGATTTGCTGACATTTTGAAAATTTTGTTTTATAAAGAATGCTGAGAAAATGAGATTCAGACCCCAGGATCAAAGTAAGGAAATGTTTCCAGGTCAGGAGTTTTCTCTATAATAATCAGAGATAGAAATGTGTAAATTGAGCTTGTAGTGGAAAAATCATAATATTCCACCAGAATGGGGGGGTATTTGTTTTCTGTCAAACTGATTAGTGCTCATGAAGGCAGCCAAGGCCCCCTGCAGCATAAAACATAAGAAAAAGAACATTTAGAGTTTATATAGTCCAGCATCCTTCATTATTTTACTGATTGAAAGCCACATCCAAGAAGTAGGGGGATTTTTAGTTTAGAAAAAAACAAAACTGGAACCAGGTGTGGATGCTCAATGCAGAACACACTATCTCAGTTGCTAACTGACCTACACCACTTCTTGCTTTATAGCCACATTTTTGTTGATCTCTCCTTACCTTTTTTGTTGGTTTTTGTTTAATAACATTTTTAATTTATAAAGTTGCTTTAGCCTGGCTGACATGGCCCAGTGGTTGAGCGTCTACCTATGAATCAGGAGATGACGATCCAATTCCCAGTCAGGGCACATGTCTGGGTTGTGGGCTTGATCCCTAGTACGGGGTGTGAAAGAGGCAGCCAATCAATGATTTTCTCTCATCATTGATGTTTCTGTCTCTCCCTATCCCGTCCTCTTTGAAATCAATAAAAAAAAAATATTTTTAAAGCTTTAGTTGGAAAAAATGTTCAAGGAAATAAATTAATTAAATAGTCTGGTCATTTGGCTAACCAGTTTTACTAAGTCCACGTAGCAATGAGCATATAGCAAGTCGGAGGAAACAAAAGTACATGCATTTATACAAAAGTAGAAAGAGGATTAAACAACTTTTATACCTTTCAGAAGTTCATATACCGAAAGCCCTTTTAGAGTATGAATGTTTTTTTTTTCAAGGTCCTGAAAAAAAAATGAATTGCAAGTCTGTTTTATGAATCTCAGATAATACAGTATCATTGGCTTTTGTTCTTGCATTTATTAAAATTGCACCTGAGTTTTTAGAAGTTCTTAAGAATTTACTCTCTCTGCCTGAAAACAATATGATTTCCTAATTGAGTGAAGGAGAGCAGCAGAAGCTGGCATTCAGTGATCAGCAATCACAGTGCGGGGCCACTTCACGCAAACAACACTGGCATTGAGGGGCCTCCCCTGGAGCAAGAGGCCCAGTGCAGCTTCCCCCAGGGCCACTTCCCTGGGCTCCTGCTTGCTCTCCGTCTCCAGATTCCCAGTGGGCAGAACTTGGCTTTCTGGCTTGTTTATTCTACACACCTCTCTTCAGCAGTCAGCAAGATCCACAGGCTGCGTGACCCAGGGGTCTGCCGCCAGCTTCTCCAAGGTGCGAGCTGCTCAGGGACAGGCGTGTCTTTCAATGCAAGTCAATGCTCTATTCACTAAATCATTCCTGCCATGAACTGCAGACATGCTGCTTGTACCTTTAACTTTGAGCATCATTTGCCTCCAAAAGAGATGCTAAAAATATATTTTCTAGTCAGGAAGGCACATGGTCAGAATGCCTTGTATCAAGTGGCAATTACTGCTTCCTAGAGCAACAATGCAACTCTTCTCCTTTCTGAGAGACTTACTCCTAAGGATCACCTGGGAATAACGTATTGTACTAACTAGTCAACAATTATATAAACGGAGGGCCTGCTATGTCCGAGGCAAGATTCTAGCCATGAAAGAAATAGCGATTAATAAAAAGAACGGAAAACCCTGCCCGGATTGACCTTACATTACCATCGCTTATACTCTCGTGCTGGGAGTAACTCGCCAAGTTTCTCTACTAAAGTAGCAGAGAAAGTGAACTAACTTTGCATTTTGCACTAACCAGGTGATTTTATCAGCCTGAAAAGGTTGAACAAGGGAGATCTTTATACATCAAAACTTCCAGTGAGGTGGTCCAAGAAATTTGGGGCCTTGCAACAGCAGGTTGCTCAGAACCTTGTCATTCAATATTCAGTGGGGCTTGCTACACAGACATATAAGCTTGTCACCATCAATACGGAGCAAAAGCCTACAGCTTAGTAACAAATTTAATAAATTTTAAAAATGGATTACATAAGTATAAATATATTTATCTTTTAAAAAAATATATATATTTTATTGATTTTTTACAGAGGGGAAGGGAGAGGGATAGAGAGTTAGAAACATCGGTGAGAGAGAAACATCGATCAGCTGCCTCCTGCACACTCCCCACTGGGTATGTGCCCGCAACCAAGGTACATGCCCTTGACCGGAATCGAACCTGGGACCCTTGAGTCCGCAGGCCGACGCCCTAACCACTGAGCCAAACCGGTTAGGGCAAAATATATTTATCTTTAAAAATGTTTCAAAAATGGTTACCATATTTCTTTTTTATCCTCACCCGAGGATATGTTCACTGTTTTTATTTTATTTTTTTTTTAGAGAGCAGGAGAGAGAAGGCGGAGAGAGAGAAGGTTGCCTGCTGTACTCACCCTGATCATGGATCAAACCTGCAATCTAGGTATGTGCGCTGAGCAGGGATGGAGCCCGCAACCCTTTGCTCTACTGGATGATGCTCCAACCGACTGAGCCACCTGGCCATGGCAGATGGCTACCATATTCTGAAGGCCCCTGCAGTGCTATGGGGCAACTGGAGTAGCACAGTAACTGAGGGTGTCTGGTGCCCAGTGCCAAGTGGTGTTTTACAGTTAACTTTAGCCCAAGCCCCATGAGGCTGGCATCTGGGTTCTGTTCCCCACGATATGCCCGTGCAGATTCAAAAGCTGATAGCTGCCTGAATCTCTAGAAAGCCTGCTGATGGAGTCAAAGCCCAAGTCACGGTGCACCCTTTTCCGAGTGTGATAAAATGCCTAGCCATGGTTGCTTTTTGAATAGTTGCATGGGAGAGGATGGGCAACCCCAGGAAAACTTCTTTATTGTATTCAATCTATGGAGGGAAGCATTGCTTTTGCCCCATGCCCCCATTGAGGCTCTTTGTGGGGGTCAGGTCTCGGAGGGTACATGTGATGAAAGTGAGAGTACTTGCTCTTCATTCACCCCACAAGTCATCATCCTCTATTTTTACCCTAAAGATGGTTGTTCTCCAGCTCCTGTGCCCAGGCTGTTTCTTGTCTCACCCTCCCCTCCCAAGACTTCAAGCACTGCCTTTGCATGAAGTCTCCCAAAAAATTGTCTCCAGCCCACCTGTAGGTCTCACAAGCACATCATACAAAACTCGTCAAACACTGAAGGCACCACCTCCGCCTTTCCCCCACTCACTAGCCCAGCTTGCCTGCTCCTGCCCCTATATTCCCGGCCCCTGTGAATGACAAGATTCACTCAGCACTCCCTTTTCCAAACTAGAAACCTGAGTGGCATCTTCTACTTCCTTTTTCCTCACTATCCATCCCCACATCCTGCTCACTCTCCTCCTCTGAGCTCTTAAGTCCATCTGCCCTCTGCATCCTGGTCAATGGTGGACCTCAGCATGTTCCTCTGACTGGTGGCACCCTACTGAGTCCTGTCCCGATCCATTTTCCCTCCTGGACTCCTCCTCTTCACCACTCAAAGGTGAATCTGTCCGTGTTATATGAGTGCTGCTCTCCTTAACCGGAATCTCATCGCCCACACACACAATCCAAGTGACTTCCCAGCCCCATTTCCCAGTACTCCCCGCCATGTGCTGCACCCTAGCACATTCAATGACTTGAATCTCTGCAAATGTACCCATTCTCTCAAGTTTTCGCTGCCTGGAGTGCCCTTTCTCCCTTATATTTTAAAATTTGAGATGACATTTAAAAAGCAGAAGTTTTCACCTTTTAAAACATCTGAATTTTGAACTTCTCTTGAAAAAAACAAAAACAGATAGGCACCATGGAGCCCCTTTCCAGAGCTCCAGGCAGTGGCTCCTACAGACAGAACCTGCCTCTATGCCACACCACTGTCCAGCCCTGCTTGTTTTACTTACTCACATTACTTGGATGGTCACTATTGGCATTGGAATCTGCAACCCCTGCCCTGCAGAAATGCAAAAGCTATGGAAGGGTTTATCGACGAGTCATGGAGCTTCCAGCCTATGGGAACGTTGGAACACTGTGACTTAAATGAAGAGTGTTGCTTCAGTGAGCAAGAAATTCTGCCCTGTGATTCTTTTCTAGGTTTGGGGAACAACAAATTTGGCAAGACAAAGTTGTATTTCTTTAGTCGTGGAGGCAACACTAGAGCTAGCAAGGAAAGATTCTGTTTCAGAATGTAAACATGAAAACAAAACGTGGGAGCAAGAATCAGCAGCGCTGGGTTTTAACATAAATAGGGTGCTACTGTAAGGGCCTTCCAGCTCCAGTTTAAGTGGTCAGATCTAGGTTGGAAGACTTCCTGACGTCAAGAAAGGCTTTAACACGTTGAGCAAGCGCCCAGCCTGTTTTGTCGTCCGGACAGAAAGTATAGTGTCAGTCAGCGGTGACTGACACGGTTAAGCGATCTTTAAGGAGGAGCAGTGAGGTGTCAGAGGCTATAAATATGACTGGAAGTAGGAAATGCTTTCTTAGGAAGTAGAACGTTTCATGTGGCTACATGCCCGTGAGCCAAAAGTCAGGCCTCTGATGACAGCCTGCCATCTGTCCTTCCTGAGCTAGCTCTTCTGAACAGCAGCCAAAACAAAAATGGTAACACTTGTGTGGGCTACTCTGTTCTGTAGCATTTTAACAACAGAATACTTCACACCCCATGAGGCCAAAGCCTCCCACAGCTGATAGGATAGGTAGGAGCCCTGATTTCCTGGTCTTCATGTGCAGGCCCAAAGAAACACCTTTCACTTTTCTCAACAGCCTTGTCCTTGTTTCTATAAAATGCCAAAATGTGTGTTTTTTAAATATATTTTTAATGATTTCAGAGAGGAAGAGACAGGGAGAGAAAGAAAGAAACATCAGTGATGAGAATAATTTATTGGCTGCCTCCTGCACGCCCCCCACTGGGGATCTAGCCTGCAACCCGGGCATGTACTCTTGATTGGAATTGAACCCGGGACCCTTCAGTCTGCAGGCCGATGCTCTATGCACTAAGCCAAACAGGCTAGGGCCCAAAATAGGTTTTGAGAACATTTAATGTGGGCCTTTATCCTAGGCTATCAATTGATGATTATGACTAGTGGTATATTAATATTCTTGGTACACAATAGTGAAATAGTGCCTTCTAGTGAATTGCCAATTAAATGCTTTTAACCCCACTCCTACCCCCAAATTCACAAACTAAAATGAGTGATTCAGCAATATATTCAACATTTGTTGTTTACAGTTTTACATAGTAAGCTTTAAAATGGGGACTCTCTTGATTCCATTTATTAATCATTAGCTAAGGGAACTCGAGTAAGTCATTGAACCGCAGTGCCACATTTTTCTCATCTGTGAAATGAGCATAGTAACAGTACCTTCTTCTTAGGGTTGTGAAGATTTAAAGAGTAGCTAGCACATGTGTGAGTTGTTATCAGCACTGTGTATGTCAGACACTGTGCAAGGTACTGAACAAACTAGAGCTTTCATAGAGCTTAGACTAGTGGCTGGCGATGAAAGCGTAAACTATTTCACAGCTACTTGGATTCTAGCCATTGCAGGCAGCGCATTTGGATACACAAAGAGAATTCAGAGCGCCCCCCCCGCCCCCCCCGCCCCCGTGGCTAAGAGATCAGATCCCTGCACAAAGGTATCCTCTGGCAGAAGCACAAAGTGTGACAGTCTGATCAGGTGAGAGATCAGTGATTGTCCTTCAGACTCAGAGCTGCTGTTTTGACAATGGCGCTGCCGTAGCTGTTACAGCTTTAGAAGATAAAAGCTGCTTGAGCAGAGGTGGCAGGCTGTGGAGATTCATTGCCTTCCCTGGGAGAGTATTGATGGCACACTTAGCCAGGTGACTTGCTTCAATCAATAAAATGGGAGCAGGGTGGCATTTGTCACCTCTAGGCAGAAGCTTTAAAAGTCAGTGTACAGTTAACTCTTTTCCCTGCCTCCGAGGTGATGGAAGCATGTCAAGGTGAAGCCCGCTGCAGCCTGGGTCCCTGAGGGACTGCAATGAGCAGGACGTGCTTGGCACACAGAGTGCATGGGTGACAGTAGTTCTTGATTGTTAAAGCCACTGCGAGTGTGGGGCCCTTTGTCTGGCTGCTGCAATGGCCAGCAAACCCTGCTGCATCCATCTTTCAACCTCAGGACATGATGCTACCCCCACATTTTTTGTTTGTTTAATTAGTCTCTAGTGGCTCCATTGATGCTTCCAGTCTTGCTGTTCCCTTGGAAGGGAATGCAGAGCAGGAGAATGAGCACAGACCTGGAGCCAAACCCTGAGGTCAAGGTCCAGCCCATCCCCGCCCTAGCCCCCACCCCCCTCCCCGCCCGCACTATCTAACTGTGTGATCTTCATCAAATCAATTTATCAATCTGAGCCTTGATTTTATTTATTTATTTATTTATTTATTTATTTTTGCGAAAATAAGACTAATATCATAAAATCTGCTCAATGTACCCCAACTTTGTTCTTAAGAAGCACTTTATGAAGTTTAATACTAATGTAGAAAATAACTGAGTTCTTAAGAACTCTCATAGGCAGGGCTGAGCCTAAACCTGTGAAACTCTTGGCTAAAAGCACCCCCCTGACGGACAGATATGACCACAGGACGTAGTGCTCCTCAGAATGTTGGTTTGTGTGGGGGAGGTCAAGGTCTTTAGCTGGTAGTCTATACTCAAAAAAACACTTCTCTGTCCAAAGTGCCATTCAGAAGGGAGAGACTTGACAACATTTTTATTTTATTTTTCAATGGCCACATTTTCTTATGCCAAATAATATTAGTGTCTCAGGGACAAAAGCTTAGACCCAACCATCAATACACACAGAGTTCTAATTGAAAGAACACAGAAATAACTGTGTTTATCCCAAATTGTTCTTAAAAATGCTTCATCATTACACAAAATGGTTAGTAATAGCCTGAGGGTTCCCCTAGCCCTGGAAGACTGAGAACCACATAAGGGCAGGGGCAGTTAGAATGTCCTTCCCTGTCATTCTTTCTCGAATACACTCCTCAGTCTTCTTTCCAGGAAATCTTACTTGACAGCACAGTCTGATTTAGATGTATTCACTTATTCATTCATTCCTTTATCAAGTGACTATTATGTGTTCTAGACAGTGTGATACAGAATAGATAAGTCACTGCCTGCATGGAGCTTCCATGATGTTCTGTGTTTTCACAGGTCCCTGCACATATCTCCATCCTAGCCTCAGGGTACAACATTCATAGGGTGAGACTACAAGATCCTGGAAGATATGAAGAAACGTATCCCATTAGACTTTGTATCCTCAGTGCCTTGCTTGGTGCCTGGAATACAGAAGGTGTTCAATAAATGTTTCTTTCAAATGAATAAATACCAGGAATTAGAAGAGCTGGCTTTCATATTCAATGCCCCCCCCCCCCACAAAAAAATGTGAAAAATAAAAGATTAGTCACACCTCACTACCGACAACAGCTATTAATTGGTTCATTTTGTGAAAACTTATAACCAGACTAATGTGGCTTTACGTAGGTGCTGCTTTGCAGTTGTAGACAGACTTAAAGATGATCAGTGTTTGAATAAATGTAGAAGAGTAACTGCGTTCTAGCTAATATCAAACTGCTGGGAAGTGCTTGGCACAGAGTATGTGTTAGGGAGCACTGCATACTAAGAAATAATCCAACATGGTCAAGGCTGAGCATGGGAATGTGGCCGTGTGGGCAACCTGTCTGCTTCAGGAACAGCCTGTAGTCTATGTGTTTTGTAGAGGAAAATGTTCAAAGGGGAAACTGCAATGAGCAGAGAGAAGATGAAACCAAAGTGCATATACTTCTCCCTTTGAAGTCATTTTCTTCTACTCATCCCATTTCCATGAGAAGGGCCCCTTAGACCTAATAGTTGAATTTTGCAGCAGTTTATATAGTAAACTATATGTAGAGTGAGAAATGTTTTCCCCAAAGACACTGTTAGTTCAGAGGTTGGGAGCTAAAAGGACAAGAGAAGGGGTCGGGGTGTGGAGACAGGGCCGGCCAGGCTTGCTAGTGATCTTCCTGGGTTCAGTGACTGGTACTCTTCCCCATTTCTAAGGCATGTGGTGTGCCGTACACTGTGTTTAACTACAAAGGAGATGAGACATTCCTTTATTTAGTCATTGATTATGTAAATATTTATTGGATACCTACTGTTTGTTGGGAATCTATTTGTGCTAGATGCTTTTGTAGGAGTGAGGCAGAGACAGACTCAGCCTCCTGTAGCTTATACTCTAATGGGGAAAAAAGGTCATCAAATACGTAAATAAGATGCTTATAGATCGCTAGAGGTCTGGTGCACAAAATTCGTGCACACTTGGGGGCGGTCCCCTCAGCCTGGCCTGCGCCCTCTTGCAGTCTGGGAGCCCTTGCGGGGTGGCTAACTGCCTGCGGAGGGACCCATGGGGAGCGTGCCTAAGCTGGCAATCCTTAGTGCTGCTGTGGAGGCGGAAGAGGCTCCAGCCACTGCCGCTGCACTCTCCAGCTGTGAGAGGCACTCCCCCTGTGGGAGCACACTGACCACCAGGTGCAGCTCCTGGGTTGAGCGTCTCCCCCTGGTAGTCAGTGAACATTATAATGACCAGTTGTTCCACTGCTCAGTCTATTTGCATATTAGCCTTTTATGCCTGTGGGATCTGGCCA
>NW_005366647.1:4016-5334 GCF_000412655.1 Myotis brandtii | reverse complement strand
CTGGATCATCACGTTTATTAGAAAATTTGGGAGAATCAAATACTGTAATAACAAGCCCCACAAACGTAGGAGCCAAGGAGGGGGGGAGGAAAGGGACACAGGAAAAAGTCCAGTCTCTGAAGTTTCAGTGGGGGCTGAGGAGTGGACTCTCAAGAGAGGGCAGCTCCTCTTGATGACCGCCAGGGGACGCCAAGCAGTCTTCCAAGCTCAGCAGGCTTTCTGGAAAAGATGTTTCCCAAGACCCCACTTGGATACTCATTTTTTTTTTTAACCACCCAGACCACCCTTTACTTTCCCCAGCTTCTGCTGCAGAAGCAGGACCTAGAATAGGGCTCCAGAGAGGGGTTTTCATTTGAAACTTGCCTGGTTCGCGCTCCGGTCTCCGAAATGACTTCATTACCTGGGAACCAGGCTCTGGGTAGCATTGGGGGAGCTCTAGGTCACCGCGAACAGCTGGGTCGCCGCCTCCCTGACAGCGTCAGGGGACTGCTGGGTCCCCTTCTCTTGGACATCATCGGGAACCGCTGGGTCGTCTTCTCTTTCACAGCATCGCGGGTCCGCTGGGTTGCCTTCTCTTGAACAGTTTCGGGCGACCATTGGGTCGTCTTGTCTTGGACAGCTTGGGGGGACCATTGGTTTGCCTTCTCTTGAACAGAGTCGGGGGACTGCTGGGTCGCAGCCTCCCGGACTTTGTCGGGGGAGGCCTGGAGCCCAGCCACCTGGACTGCAGCGGAGAAGTTCCGTGGCGAGGCCTGCTGGGCAGCATTCTTCAGCGCACCTTGTGCCTGGCGTTGGCGGTGATAGTGAGCCAAGGTCATGATGATCTTGGACACATCCTTTCAGCCGTTTGCACGCCTCCATTGTCGGCTACACCACGTGCTCTCACTTGGAACTGGCAGCGTTTATTCCTGGCGCCGCTGTCCCTGAGCTGGTTATGTCCATCCTCTGGCTTAGCTCCCGTACCACGTGCCCCGCCTTCCTGGAGCTCTCACCTGCACCATCGAGTTAACTGTGGTCCCGCCTTCACCGTTCAAAATTTTAAAAAATTACGTGGGTTGGACTTTCGTCCTTCTAAATCCCTTCTTCTTGGAGGGTGCCCCACAGCATGTGCATTTTAAAATGACTCTCAAGGCCCTTCTAAGCCACCCGGGCCGGCCCTGGCTGTGGCCAGAGGGAGAGACTGGGCTGCCCCCATCAGCCTGCCCAGTGTGGAGGCCGCTTTCATGGGCGGCTCCCCCTTTGGCTCCACCCCTGATGATGGTGCTCAAGACTGGGCTGGGGGTAGCTGTCCTGAACTCAGTGGAGTTGATTGGGGGAG
>NW_005366647.1:0-1712 GCF_000412655.1 Myotis brandtii | reverse complement strand
TTAAAGAAGATGATTCGTCCTTCCACTGGTACTTGCTAAGGATGTAATAAGTTTGGACCTGCAGTCAGGTTGCAAGGTGTTTTTACCTTTTGAATATCCATTTCCAGATGACACAAAAGACTTCTCTGGATGAAAGGATGTCTGCAGAGGTACAAAGGGTGGGGTAATATGTTGGGGCAAATTCTACCCTTTATGGAGGCAGAGAGGGAGCAGGCAGGCTTGAGGACACTGGAGGAGCCTCTGGCACATTCTATTTCAAACTCTTCTTCTAAGAAAAATCCTTACTTTCCGTACATTGAGTGTTTTAATCACATGGATGTTATTCTAGTAATCATTTTCCTTTAACACTTCCCTCCTAAAGTCTCAGCTTTGTATAAAGGGAATCTTTAGAGGGATTATTAGCCTGTGAGCTTCTCCCACTGGAACACTTTAGTTTGTTCATTTTTACCTTACTGCAGTGATGCTCAGCTCTTAAACAGGATAGTCTCTGTTGCTGAGCTGATTGGGATCCAAATGGGGGACATTTCATCACTTCTAGACAGATGTTTCCAAGTTACAGTCAGAGATTACAATAAGCTCAGGAAGGAAAAGAGAAAATTTCAAAGAAAGTTGCCAGTGTTGAGTTAATTATGTCTATTTATAAAATTGTATTAATAGTTACTTAAATAATATCAACAGAATAGAATATTCTCTTAGCATAATGATCTCTTTCAGCAAGGTAAACACAGACTCAAAGATAAGACATTTAATGTAAAACTGTCAAGGGAAAAGTCAAGCTTGAAAAAAGAGAAAGAAATGGGCAATCATTTTTTTCAATATGCTACATCAATTATAGGCTTCTGATTGTGCCCAAATGAGCATATAGCTTTTTTATGTTTTTACTTTTTATTTCTTTTCACTTTCTTTTGTTTGCGTGTGTTTTTTTCCCATTGACCCCCTCCTCCCCACACCTCCCCTCTATAGCCTTCACCACACCATTGTCTGTGTCCATGGGCTATGCATATGTGCATATAAGTTCTCCGGTTAATCTCTCCCCTCCCAACCCCAACCCCCACCTTCCCTCTGAAATTCATCAGTCTGTTCCATGGTTCGATGTCTCTGGATCTATTTTGTTCATCAGCTTATTTTGTTCATTAGTTTCCACATATGAGAGAGATAATGTGATACTTCTCTTTCTCTGACTGGCTTATTTTGCTTAGCATAATGCTCTCCAGGTCCATCCATGCTGTTGCAAAGGGTAATAGTTCCTTCTTTTTATAGCAGCATAGTATTCCATTGTGTAGATGTACCACAGGTTTTTTATCCACTCATCTGCTGATGGGCACTTGGGCTGTTTCCAGATCTTAGTTGTTATAAATTGTGCTGCTATGAACATAGGGGTGCATATATTTTTTTCTGATTGGTGTTTCAGGTCTCTTAGGATATGTTCCTAGAAGTGGGATCACTGGGTCAAATGGGATTTTGTCTCCAGACAGAGCCCAGCCCTCCACCAACTTGGCCACTTAGACAGTCGAACTACAGCCCATTCGCTGAATTCCACAACCAAGTCCTAAAAGACAGCAAGGGCAGACCCTTTCTGACTAGTCCTGCCCTCCTTGGTCTCACACCATTGTCTGTGTCCATGGGCTATGCATATGTGCATATAAGTTCTCCGGTTAATCTCTCCCCTCCCAACCCCAACCCCCACCTTCCCTCTGAAATTCATCAGTCTG
>NW_005366646.1:0-2405 GCF_000412655.1 Myotis brandtii | reverse complement strand
GAGAATCATTGATTGGCTGCCTCCTGCACACAACCTGCTGGGGATCAAACCCATAACCAGGGCATGTGTTCTGACTGGGAATTGAACCCTCAACTTCTGGTTCATAGGTCAACACGAAACCACTGAGTCACACTGGCCAGGCCCAAACTAGAACAATTTAAAAAACAAAATAAATAAAGTCGTATTGGATTATAACCTAGGTATTAAATTAATATTTGTGAGCCCATACTATCATAGATAAATGGTTGAATAATTTTTAAAATGACAGATAAAAGACAAATTTTTACAGATTTTCGAATACTCCCTCTTCAGGCTGGGCTGACATTGATGTCTTGCTTCCAAAGAACAGAGATGGAAAGCAGAAACTGGTGACCTCACATTGGAGAAGCCTGGCATACACTGACCCAATGATAAGGTGAATATCACCACTGAGGCCTTGTGCGTAACATGTATCCCCGATAAGATTTGATGAGTAGCATACTTCACATTTGTAATAATTTGTCTAGAAACCCATGCATAACTCCAGTCTAAATATGAGAAAAACTTAAGAATGAATAATAATTGAGAGGCATTCTATATAATAAAGAGCTAATATGCTAATTAGACCAGACAGCAGAACGACCTCCAGATGACCTCCCAGACAAAGCCGGGGCTCAGAGGGCCGAGCTCCTTGCAGAATTTTGTGCATCAGGACTCTAGTTTTACATAAAACCTGACCACAAGAAAAGACTAAAGGTGTCACAGAACAAAGGAGACATGACAACTAAATGTCATGTTTCTTTAAATGAATCTTTTTTAAAAAGGACATTAAGGGAAAAGCTATAGAATCCTAATGAAATATGCAGTTTCATTATTAACAATGTCTCTATATTCAGTAATTTGAGTTTGACTATGATAGTATAAGATGATTATAGTAAGGGAACCCAGGTGAAGAGTATAAGGAAATTATGTATTATCTGTGAAACTTCCTATAAATCTAATATTATTTTGAAATAAAAAATTCATTTTTTAAAACATACTCTTTTTGCAACAACATGTAACACCTAGCCCTGTTAGTCATTTAAAAAAAATAGAAGACATAAAATCTATCAACAATTTCACAAAAAGTCAAACAGACCTAATATTTCAACATTTTATTGATTGATCATTGTCATTTTAAAATTTTGTTTTGACACTGCTTATATAGTAAAAAAAATTATATCATTAAAAGCAAAATACCAAGAACTAATAGTTGTAACCTATTAGTTCAATTTATTAAAATATTAAATGGGACAGAAAGTAAAATAAACTTGTATTTTTTAGTATTTAGTGTATAAGGGAAATTAGAAAATATAAATTGATTCTTAATTTTTATAGTCAGAGAAATATACCATAAAAATATTTTGAAAAATATAACACTGCCAAGATTATTTTTAAAAACAACCATACTTTATAGATAAAAAATATTGTGTTCCCAATGCTAACATTTTCTTAACATTATCCTCTTTACCATATTTTGAATTTTGATTCCTTTAAGATTTTTTGATTTATTCTTAGTGCTAATGAATGCTTACTATGGTTTATATGAAATTACCGACTAATCAATGAATTGTAAGTTTGGATGTTTTTATATTTATCTGCATGTGTGTATTCTTAAATGAAGACAGATAAAACCAACAAAGAGATAGCAATGCCTATGAGGTTGCATTGTCACCTAATAATAAAAAAGTGACAGTAATATTTAATAATTTCAAATTATTAGTGAAATATTTAGAATAATGGGCAGATGTGTTTTATTATAAAAATAACTATTACAGTATGTCATTGGTTTAAAAAGATAAATTGCTGTACAAAGGTATAATAAGGAAAAAAATGATCAAAAAGTGGGTCAGAGACTTGACTTTTTGATTAAGTGGGGAAAGTAGCACTAAGAAGAAAGAAAAATATTTGATGGGCTTACAAATGTGAGAAGCTAATGTCTAAGCAAATAACTTCAAGGTCTAGTATTCCAATCAGTTGAATACTAGATGAATGTTGAAGTTGCCAGATGGCTGTTTTGGAGGAGTGTATAGCAGTTGGAGAGACTAGAACAAAAATGAGAAATGACTATCACAAAACCAAAAGAACATATAGCCAGAATATAAAAACATTCCCCTTCACAGGCTACCTATGGTTATCCTTTGATTACACTCATTCTGGTGGGTAATTTCTGCAAAGATTTGTTAGTGTATCAAATTCGGTTTTCACTTGTCATCATGTCTCCATTCTAAAACTCAATGAAACGTCTTTGCAAATGAACCACTCCCAAATGTTTTTTTAAATAAATTAAATCCACAATTGAAATGCATTCCATTACTGTGCATATTATTATTGAATGGTGAAAACAGACAAAACTATTTCAATGATTTTCAACTGAGCTAAGATCC
>NW_005366645.1:0-500 GCF_000412655.1 Myotis brandtii | reverse complement strand
CGCGGCCGCCAGGCGCTCGCTTGGTTTGCAACTTCTCTATTATTATTATTTTAGTCCTCACCTGAGAATGTGCTTTTATGGATTTTAGAGAGAGGGATGGAGGGAGAGAGAGAAACATCGATCACTTGCCTCCCATACGCGCCTGAGTCAGGGATCTAACCTGCAACCTGGATATGTGCCCTGACCAGGAATCAAACCCACGACCCTTCCGTGCATAGGAAGACAGGAGGGCTCCGGGCTGGGGACGAGCCAGCCTGCTGGTGCCTCCACTCCGCCCAGCCTCCCTCTCTGACCCAAGGCGCCAAGCCTCCCAACCCGGGAAAGGTGGACAGCCACAGGGCCTGGGACTGGCTCTGGGGCTCATGAAGGTCCCCAGGGGGAGCCCCTCAAGGGAAGACTCAGTGGCAAGTCCCTTTCCGGCTCCATCGCTGAACTCCTTTCCCAGGTGCTTGCCCAGTTTCAAGGCTCTAAACCAGCCGTGGGCAAACTACGGCCCGAGG
>NW_005366644.1:0-786 GCF_000412655.1 Myotis brandtii | reverse complement strand
GCCAGCCTGACAGGTTGAGCCAGGCTGAGGTAGGGAGATGGGAATTGAGAAAGGAAAGACAGGAAAGCAGGATCGGGAGGACTCCAGTTCTTGAGGAACTGAAGCAAGTTTATTAGCCACACAATCCTATTTATACACAGCACACTGAATAGGAGGTCTGTCAAGAGGAATGTATTCTTTGTTCCTCTTAATCTCTAAGGGAGGGATAGAACAGAAGGACAAGTTCTCAGTACAGCATATCTCAGTAAATAGTTACAGACTTCTTGGTAAGCCATGAAAGGCTGTTCTCATTCTACAAAGGTTGCTCTCATTCTCCTGATAACCGCCATCCAAACAAGTCTGGGAAAACTGTGTAGGTAAGGGTCCCAGCCTTGCTAGCCCCTTCAGGTGTAAGGAGCTTGCCAGCTTACATCTGGCCCCCAACAAGTCTCTAACATTTTCTTATTAACTGAAGTTCATGTAGTCCTATTTGCAGGGATCGGATGCTGGATCCGATGGTTCGGAAGCAGACTGGAAGTAAACAGAGAATAATGAGAGCAAGGATAACAACAATTAATAGAGACAAAATAAAAGACTGTAATCGATGAAAGGACATAAGGCTTTGAATTTCATTAAAAATATTCTGTGCTACTTTGCTAGGAGGCAACAGAGCAGAACCTGCATCATAAATACCTTAAATCTCTCCATGTAATCTACTAATATCTAATGTAAAGTTAGTCTAATCCCAAACTCCTAAAATGTGGTTGCGAACTAGATCCCAATGCCACATAGTACCATTATATATCT
>NW_005366643.1:0-795 GCF_000412655.1 Myotis brandtii | reverse complement strand
CCTCCAATTAAAGAGGTCAGGCATCTGGACCCTAGAGCAGGCCACGATGGGTTCTTAAACTGGCCCGGAGGGCCGGAACAAAAGCATGGATGGAGTGTTTGTGTGAACTAATATAAATTCAAAGTAAACATCATTACATAAAAGGGTACGGTCTTTTTTTTTAGTTTTATTCATTTCAAACGGGCCGGAGTTTGCCCACGGCTGCCCTAGAGTCTTCTCCTCCTGACAACCATCTTTGACTTGAGCATGCATCTTACTTTTGAGGTCTGACACTCTGGCTACTAACACACTGGGTTCCTTCTCCCCTTGCAAATGGACATACTTCCCAAATTTCTCTACACCAAGCATGTCATTTAAACGAGGCCTACGGCCTGCAAGCCGCGAGTTTGACATGCTTGCTCTACACTATCAACTTTTTCATGCCATTCCCTGGTATTTCCGAGAAGGCACTCGGTTACCCAGCAGACCTCAAAAACATGGTGATTGACAGCTGGCCAAGAAATTGTGGGTGCATGTTCCTGTCTATTCCCACTTCACTGCACAGCAGCTACTTGTTTCTAGGAGCTAAATGTGGAACACGATCTCAAGCCTGAAGAATTTCTCTGTCTTAAAATCAGAATCAATGCCAATAGAAGGACAATTTCCAAAACCAGACAAAGGACTTAATATTTCATGAAGCTAGATATTCATCCAACACCTAAAATGGAGAGACAATTAATGAGTGGGACTCCTTCCTCCACCAGCTGTGCAAGAAAATGAGTAAGGGGTTGAGACTCCTAAACTCGCCTCCTCTAA
>NW_005366642.1:517-781 GCF_000412655.1 Myotis brandtii | reverse complement strand
AACCAGATTCGGGGCCGACAGTGCCCCAGCAACAACAAACCCATGGCCGAAGGTAGAATCATGCAGCCCGCGAGGAATCAGGATCCCTCCTCTCTGGTTTCTGGGTGCATCACCTGAGAACTGCCACTGCCAAGTCACTGCAGCTCCGTAGCTCCTGCATTGAGCGCCTCCCCCTGGTGGTCAGATGGTCAGACTGGTCAGATGGTCGGACACTTAGCATATTAGCCTTTTATATATATATAGACTAGAGGCCCGGGGCACGAA
>NW_005366642.1:0-488 GCF_000412655.1 Myotis brandtii | reverse complement strand
GGGGGGGGTCCCTCAGCCCGGCCTGCCCCCTCTCACAGTCCAGGAACCCTCAGGAGATGTCCTACTGACAGAATCTGGCCTCCCTCTGTGGGAGGCGACTGGGCCAATCAGGGGAAGGTGCCACGCCCATCACCCCGCCACTGCTGCCACTGCTAGATGCCGTGGCTGCTTGCCCTCGGCCCTCGCAGTCACTGTGGCTTTGTCCAGAAGGATGTTCAGCTGTCCGGTCTAATTAGCATATTAGGCTTTTATTATTATAGATTATTGACTATATTTTCTATGCTTGTGACTATTTTGTAACTACGAATCTGTACTTCTCAATCCCTTCACCTTTTACACCCAGTCCCCAGCTCCCTCCCAGCACCCTAACCTCAGCAACCATCAGTCTGTTCTCTGTGTCTATGAGTCTGTTTCTGTTTTGCTTATTATTTACATTGGGGTTTGTTTTTTCTCAAATGGACAGTGTGAACTGATGCTCCAGAGAAAAC
>NW_005366641.1:7890-9785 GCF_000412655.1 Myotis brandtii | reverse complement strand
AGATTCCTCATAAGTTTCAGATACAAGTGAGGCTTTAGGGAGCTGCTTAAACTGGCATCCTGCCCATGTCTATTACGTGATTGATGTCACTGTGCGGGTTTATGACTGAAGTGATTTCACCTCCACCACCTGGCTCACATAGACAGTGTGAATCAGTCAAAAACCCTGCATGCTCTCTAGTGCTTGAATAAATTCTAAATACTCTGAACTCACCCTGGCCGGTTTGGCACAGTGGATAGAGTGTTGGTGTACAGACAGAAGGGTCCTGGGTTCGATTCCAGTCAAGGGCACATGCTGGGGTTGCAGGCTCGATCCCCAGTGGGCTGCATGCAGGAGTCAGATGATCAATGATTCCCTCTCATCATTGATGTTACTATCTTTCTCTACCTCTCAATTCCCCTCTGAAATAAATATAGATTTTAAAACAAATGAACAACTGGCAAAATTTAAATAAAGTCTCATTTATAAATAAATAAATAAATAAATAAATAAATACATAAATAAATAAATAAACACTCTGAACTCTTGGCAGGATCTTCATTCCTTCCTCTCTAACTAGGGAATGGGCCTGACTCAGGGTTTGTTCAGAATACCCGTCTGCAGCGAAGAAGTGGTACCTCCTAAGGTGGTTCTCACATTATGCTGTGATGATTGGCTTAGGTTCTATTTCACCAATTTCAAATACTCGGGCTCAGGTTTATGCTACGTTGGTAAAGGCGTTTTTCTGTTGTGCCTTTCATTGTGTTGGTTCTATTCACTTCCTGTGATTATTTGAAAGCACTGTTGTGATCTGCCAGCATATAGATGTGAGCAGATATGGTGGGGACGTTAAACCTTCAGTGCTTCGGAAGGCAGAGAGAGCATGATGGCAGGAAATCACTCTTTGCCCAATACCCAATACCAGCTTATTTTGCATTGTTACTAAAGGCCTTGAAAGAAAGACAGCATTACTTTGTGGTTTTAATTTGCATCCCGGTACCTTGGTTATTGGTGAGATCAATGGTCACCCAGAAGAGGTGGCGTTTGCTGTTCTTCTGTTCACAATAGGAATTATGTTCTCTGTTCAAAGTATGTGTTACATGAGTCTCAGCAATGTTTAGGGGAACTCCTCCCCACATACTACAAACGAGCCATGTGCCATGAAGTACGAAATTTCATAGTCTTGTGATATTTGTTGTAAGACTCTGAGGTAAAACTACAGAACACTGTAGTGAGACAGAAACACTGTATTCACTGATGGGAGTGACTGCAATAAATTACATGGAAAGTGTCTCTTTTGAACGTCAATCCACAAATGTTCCTGGGCCTGTGGCTTGTGTGACCTTTGTTTACATACATTCCCAGGACCTCCATAACTGTTTCCTGTAGCTAAATTATTGACAGAGAAAATAATTTAATGGTTTTGTGGGTTCCCCTGGTGTTTATATGGTGTTTATATCAAGGTCATTTCTCAATATGTAAGAACTCAAGGCTGGAGGAATGATAATCTTGTAATCACTCCCAGGATGTGTCTTTTGTAACCAGTCAGCATTCCTATTGATTCCATGGCATAGTCTTCACAGCTTTCAAATATTTGCTGCCATTGAGGCAATGATGGTCCTCCCAGGAAATGAGAACTGACATGCAAGGAAGTTCACTTTTCTAATGTGTGTTATGTTGTGAGCCTTGATCAAGAGATAAAGCTGTGAAACCACCACAGGTGAAATAATCTTATCTCTCACTATATACAAGGTGTGGCAAAAGTACACTTTTAGTTGTGAGTACAGAAACTATAGCACTTGTGCTTTTTAAATATATTTCTTTAAAATACCTTTATTTTACTTATTTTATTTAAGAAAAGAGGAGGGAAGGGACGAGAAAGAGATAAACATACATGTGCTCCCTCCTGCACAGCC
>NW_005366641.1:0-6133 GCF_000412655.1 Myotis brandtii | reverse complement strand
TCTCTCTCTCTCTCTCTCTCTCTCTCTCACACACACACACACACAATTTAAATAGTATGTATATAAATCTATTAATATTTGTGGTCTTCAGGAATAATTGAAATAACAATTTTCACCTCAAGGAGCATTCTGAGCATTACAGAACCTGAAATAATATCTTAAAACAAGAGATCAATTGAAGACAACACATCCAAAATCCGAGAGTTGTCATTTTCCAGTGCAACTGGGCTGCCCCAACTCCTATATTTGCAATGATCAGTCAGTGATTGTGGTCCTAATGCCACCTGTTGGTTCTGAAAATGTCAGTTACTGAAAGGGCAATGGATTTTAACATTCTCCACCATTCCTACTTAAATCCAAGCATTCAATAATGCATTAAGTGAAGTCTACATTTGTAATCTTTGTTAATATCGCTGGTGTAAATAATCTCATCGTTGTGAGCTTCAAACTAGCAAAATGATGGAACTAAACATGGACATGATAATATATTTCAGTAACACATCATTATATTTTATTTCCAATATGCTGAAATAGCAATACCAAATATGCTCAAGAACTTTCATAATAAAAAAGTAAAATTATAGGGAAGCATCAAGTTTAAACATTTTTTCAAATTTGATTTAAGTGGAATTAATTTAAAATGGACATTATAGAAATTTAAAAAAAGAAACATGCTCTTTTGGTGTTTCTCTGCAAGCCTGCATCTCTGAAACCAAGTTCCTCAGGCCCATATCAGTGCTTCATTTTTTGGTATAAAAAAATAACTGATACAAAAATACAGTCTGCCTTTGAAATGGCTTACTTGAAATATACCCCTGTGAAAAAGATACTATGGAACCCATGAACCCAATTCCAGCCTTACACCGCTATCTGTCATCATAATGGTTTTTTTGTATCTATCTATTCTCAGGTACATTATTAGATTATTTTACTTAAAATTCCACATATGTTTGACCATACAGTGAGTCAGGAAATTATCTAAATAATGCCAAGATTTCAAGTTCCAATCCCAGTCAGGGTTATTACAAGAACCAAACAAAAATGATGGAACAAAAAATGGATGTCCCTCTCTCTATATATACTAGAGGCCTATTGCAGGAAGATTCCTGCAAGAATTGGGCTTCCTGTGGCTGGAGCAAAGCAGAGAAGGGAGCGAAACCTGCTGAGGTGGGCTTCGTTCGCGCTTCCAGCTGCTGCGGCTGGGTTTCTCCTCCCGCTCCCAGCTGCTCCGGCTGAGTTTGCCCTCCTGCTCCCACCTCCGCAGCCTTGGCTCCGTTCCTGTATCCGCCGCCTCTACTTAGCTCTCTTCTGTAGTGCTTCGCTTCCACGTTGTCTTCAGTCTTTGCTCCCAGCCGGAATATGTAAATTAACCGCCATCTTTGTTGGCGGTTAATTTGCATGTTGTGTTGCTTAGCCAATGGGAGGCGTAGTGAAGGTCTGGTCAATTACCATGTTTGTCTATTATTAGATAGGATTCCTATTTTTCTCCCTCTCTAAAATAAGTATCTATGTTTTAATCACCCAATCAGTCCACACACTTGTGAAAACCAGCACAGCCCAGGGCCCCATGGTGACCAGCAGCCAAGGTTCCCATGAGGGCAGTCAGTGTAGCAGGGTGGGTCCAGAACTGAGCAGCAGAATCACCCCCAGGGGATGATGACATCAGTGTGATCTCTGTGTCTAAAAGCACCAGGGAATTTTTCCTCCTGGACATGCCCTTGTGGTCTCTGCACCTTCCAGCTGGATGTTGAGAATGACCTATTTCAGAATCAGGGGGATGAAGTGTCCAGATTATTCATAGGTATCAAGGCTGTGAGGAGGAAAGGGCCCAGGGAAGCTTCCAGGGAGAATTGGTGCTGGGCCATGTGTGTGGCTCTGAGGCCCTCCCTAGTCCTAGTCCTGGATGGTGGCTGCTCTGTTCTTTGGGGCCATGGTGAGTGGGAAAGGGAGCAAGCTCTGCTGCAGGAGTTCCTGGGGGCCATGACCTGGGAGTCAGCATGTGCTCCAAGAAACCTTGTAATCCAGTCAGGGACAACCTAGTCCACTGTAATGATGTGCTCCAGCCATTGACCTGCACAGGGAGGGAGGGGATCTGTCTCTGCAGAGGCTGATTCCCTATCTGCCCAGCAGGAGGGGGTGCAGGTTGTTGAGCCAGGTGATCCTGTCCTGGGTTACCAGTGTCTTAAAGTTTAGCCACTAAAGAAGGTTCCAGCCCTAACTGGTTTGGCTCAGTGGATAGAGCATCGGCCTGCGGACTGAAAGGTCTCAGGTTCGATTCCAGTCAAGGGCATGTACCTTGGTTGCAGGCACATCCCCAGTAGGAGGTGTGCAGGAGGCAGCTGATCGATGTTTCTCTCTCATCAATGTTTCTAACTCTCTATCCCTCTCCCTTCCTCTCTGTAAAAAATCAATTAAAAAAATAAATAAAGAAGGTTCCAGATATTTATCAATCTAGAGAAGGGGTGGGCAAACTTTTTGACTCGAGGGCCACAATGGGTTCTTAAACTGGACCGGAAGGCCGGAACAAAAGCATGGATGGAGTGTTTGTGTGAACTAATATAAATTCAAAGTAAACATCATTACATAAAAGGGTACGGGCTTTTTTTTTTTTAGTTTTATTCATTTCAAACGGGCCGGATCCGGCCCGTGGGCCGTAGTTTGCCCACGGCTGGGCTAGAGCAATGAGTCCTTTTTGTAACTGTTGCTCAGCTCTTATCACATACTCTTGACAGTTTGTCTATCCTTTTCCTACTATGATTTACTAGTCCTGCCACCCTCTGCTTGAGTATTTTAGAATCCAAACTTCAAACCAAAAAAATTTATAGCATTTTTACTAAGTCACAAATAATCAAGTCTTGCCACCTAAGATATCTTCATTACCAAATTATATAATTATTCTTGACTCCACAATATGTAAGCTACAATGGGCAGGAACCACATCACCAGGTTGTATAACAAAAAAGCACACTGACTAGACTCCTTCAGAAGACTGAGGTTGCAGGCTGGCCAATTACTAGTTGTATGACCTCTGATTTTTACTTTTCAAATCTGTAAAATATAAATATTACCTCATTTCTACCTGTATCACAGGGTTAAACAGATTCAAAACAATAATACATGTGGAAAGCACACTGGAAACTCTAATGCTATATAAATGTAAGGTCATTATTACTCATTTGTATCTCCACAGCAATCAGTACAAAGCTGAGATGCATAAAAAATATTTAACTGAACAGGTATAAGCACATTTCCTATAGTATAAATTATCTGCTATTATGGCGTTTATCTTACAGTTAAAGGATTGAAAAACAAAACAGTCGATAGTATGAACAAAATTAAAGATGAAAATAATAGAAAGTGATGGAGGGGCAACACTGGGAACAGGTAAGACTGCTCTTAAACTGTGATATTTTCAGAATTTTTTTTCCTTTAGGTTTATTGAATAAATATAACAATCCAACTATCAAGAGAACATCTTTCTTTTGGGGAAAATCTATGATCTCAAAGATCTTACTCATAATGAAAGGATAGAAATTATTTAGCTGGCTTCTTGATTTTTCTTTTATATTGAGAAAAAATTGTCCTAGTAAGAAGTAAGGGTGGCCTAGCCGGTTTGGCTCAGTGGGTAGAGCACTGACCTGCGGACTAAAGGGTCCCAGGTTCGACTCTGGTCAAGGGCACATGCCCAGGTTGCAGGTTCGATCCCCAGTGGGGAGCGTGCAGGGGGGGCAGCCAATCAATGAGTCTCTCCCATCATTGATGTTTCTATCTCTCTCTCTCTCCCTCTTCCTTCCTCTCTGAAATTAATAAAAATATATATTTTTTAAAAAGGGTGGGTATTTAATCAAATCCAGCAAGGTTAACAGTTTTGCCACATGAAACAAGTTTCCAAAGGGTCCAAAAAAGAAAGAAGAGAGATAGTTTGATGTATGAGAAGTATTCAGACAATAATGAAGATTAAGTCTACTATCCAACAGGAATAGAAGACAGTAAGAAAAATAATGAAGTCCTACACTAAAATATCTCTTCAATTTCTTTAGAACAGATACCAGCATTCAAAAAGAGTAAGAAAGAAAAACCATAGAAAAGATTAAGTAAATGGAATGGTTAATAAACATCTAAATTGGAGGGGAGAAATGGCTGAATGTAGGCAAAGATTCTAACCGTAGCTCTTGTTGCAGGTTTTCCTTACCTCTTCTGCTGTACTAACATGTCGCCTCTGAGTTTTCTTGGGGCTCAAAAGGTTTCGACGACATGAACCACTCCAAGATGGACTTGGAACAGATTTAATAGGAAAAGATTTTTCATATGCAGACACGTGGCAGTGATGGTTTGACTTTCCCGTAAAACTGTTTGATAATCCACTAAAACAAAACAAAACAAAACAAAACGTTTGTAAGAAAATCTAACCCAGGTATTATTCCACTTTCATAAAATAACAACAACACAACAAAAATTAGCAGGTAGAATGACAGATATACCACTTAAGGGAAATATACAAAAAATGATATATGGGTTGCTGCATCAGGTTCTGCCACTTAAAAGGTCTTAGATTGCCAAACTATATAATTCTCAAACACCTAAAATTATATGTCTCAGCTTCAGGATCTATAAGTTCCTTTAGTCAGGAACTACATACTTGTGTGGTACGACAGAAAGCATATCATATTAGACCCCTTCAGAAAATCTGAGTTCTAGGTATACTAACATACACAATACACTTCCTTTTTACTCCTCACATCCCCCTGCCCCAAGACCTTTGGAGGGAATTATTTTAAGCTTAAATTTGCAGAGATGGATAAAACCAAAGCCTCTCAACAAAGCTTTTAAACTGAATTTTAACATTTCCTAAAACACCAACAGAGGGCTCCCATCCTTCATTAAAAACAACCAGATGCTTTTATTAGACTGTAACACTCTCTGTGAACTCTCCTCGAGTCCCTCGTGGGTGACACATGGTTGATGGGGGAAGAGGGTGAAAGGCTGCAGTGCCGCCTTGTAAGGACGTAATGGTGCAACTGAGCAGGGAAGATTCGGAAATCTGGGCCTGTTTTGGGTCTAAAGCAGTGGTTCTCAACTTTCCTAATGCCGCGACCCTTTAATACAGTTCCTCATGTTGTGGTGATCCCCAATTTCATTGTTACAAATTAAACATAATTAAAGCATAGTGATTAATCAGAAAAACAATATGTAATTATATATATGTTTTCCGATGGTCTTAGGCGACCCCCGGGAAAGGGTCGTTCGACCCCCAAAGGGGACGCGACCCACAGGTTGAGAACCGATGCCACAGAGCCTGGTGGTTGCCAGGCTCCCAACAGACCGTTTTCTTTCCACAAATTCCTGCAAATGCAGAGTCGATTAGGTGTACGGGTTTGTGGAGCTTATTTCATGGCCTCACACACTGTGGCCTCTGAGATAGAATCCTGGGAGTGTCAGCTGCTCTTTTATCCCTTAGACCTGGGGACTTTGAACAGACACTAAGCCCAGACCCTTAAGGCCAGGACTAGGGCTTCATGACGTGGACCTTGTTTTTGGCAACCAGTGTAATGAGGGCGAGGTCCTCCAGACAGGTTTCAGAATGTGCAAAGACTTGGAGTAAAAAGTGAGATGAATCAGGAACCCACAGGTATATTTAAAAATATAGATATAGATATAGATTTTGATATTAGATGTAGAAAGGAAGGGAGAGGGAGAGATACAGAGAAACAGGGATGAGCAAAAAACAAGGATTGGTAGCCACCTGCACAATCCCTACTGTGGATCCAGCCCACAACCCAGGCATGTGACCTCACCAGTGCATGGGTCTATGCTCAACCAACTGAGACACATCAGCCTGGACTGTAATCACTTTAATACGGGGAATCATGGTCAGGTTGGTAATGGTAGTAGTAGCTCAGAAGGGACAGTGTGAGCCTGAGGACTGGTTTTCTTGCTGGGGCCACTGTTTGTGGGAGGGGCTTCTCACAACACAGCATTGGGACAGAAGTTGTCATGTAGAGTGTGGGGGAGATATAATGGTTTTGCAGTGGTCAAGGCCTTTAAATGTTGAGTGGACCTGAGATTAATTGGAGGCCAAGGGGAAATTCAAACACAATGAGGCTAGGGCTGGTACATAACAACTTTTCTAAAC
>NW_005366640.1:0-855 GCF_000412655.1 Myotis brandtii | reverse complement strand
TAGCTTGATACCACAGTGAGTGGAAATGCTCATGTAGAGAGAATATTGGGGAAGCAAACAGAGATGGTCAAGAGTTCAGGTGAACCAGAGAGACCCATCTCCAAATGCAACTGGGTGAGAAGTAGGAAGGAGGAGGGGAACCACATATTAACATGGGTTGTTATTCCATTTTACAGTTAACAAACAGCGTAAAAAGGGTGGTGATCCAGGGTATAGATAAATGAAATGAGGTAGCAAATAGATGTTGCAAATGATCAGAAGAAAGCTCTTTGTAATGTAACTACCGAAATAAGTGACCTCTCATTCTTTGCACATCTTGAGCTGCCTCTTTCAAATAGCCTGCTGGGTGCCAGGTTTACTGACGAAATGCTGTGCACGGTAATCCTACTGTGGCAGGTTCACCTTGGGAAATATCAGTATAAACATGAAGGTAGTCTATGCAGTTACATACAAAGTTTGTCAATAAACTTCGCTGGTGGAATCATGAGAATTAGAGACATGTTAACATATACTTGGTAGAAGTATCAATTAAAACATTTCTTTTTAAAATATGCTTTCATTGATTTCAGAGAGAGGAAGAGAGAAGGAGTGAAAGATAGAAACATCAATGATGAGAGAGAATCATTGATTGGCTGCCTCCTGCATGCCCCCTACTGGGGATGGAGCCCACAACCAGGGCATGAGCCCTGACCTGGAATGGAACCTTGACCTCCTGGTTCATGGGTCGATGCTCAAGCACTAAGCCACACCGGCTGGGCTGAATTAAAACATTTCTGAAGCAATTTAAAAATGAGGAAGTGTATATTCTATGATCCAATTTCACTTCTAGAAACCTACTTTATAAAAATGGAAATC
>NW_005366639.1:0-415 GCF_000412655.1 Myotis brandtii | reverse complement strand
CACACATATATATACACACACACACACATATATATATGTATAGTCTTCACTCTGGCCAGAGCCTTCAGTCTTTGCTCCACACCTGCATATGCAAATTAACCGCCATCTTTGTTGGGTTAATTTGCATAGTCTCTCTGATTAGCTGGTGGGCGTAGCGGAGTGACACCAAGTTGCATGTTTCTCTTTTATTAGTGTAGATAGAAGTCTGACAAAAGGAACAAGATCTATTATTTATTGGATGTCTCATGGATTAGAGGAAAAGTGAGGCTGCATGGCCTTTGGTAAAGTCTTCTCCATGTACAGGTTCAGATGTGCAGCACTCGCCTGGTGGAGGATTCTTTGCTTTGGCGACATGGAAGTAACGGAAAGCCGTAGCCTGGATCTCAGGACTAGCTGAGCTGTGCTATTTGTGTTG
>NW_005366638.1:0-622 GCF_000412655.1 Myotis brandtii | reverse complement strand
GTGGGGAATGAGACACGAGAGGCCAGGGAGAGGCAGAGGAGAACAGACTGTTCTCGCCACAGCTTCAGGTTAATACCCTGAGCGGTGAGCGGAGAGGTGAAAGCCACATCTGCACGGGCCAGCAGGTGCCAGTCGCCTGTCCTTTGGGACCATCGAGGTCAAGACAAGGTCAGCGGGTCTTGGGAGGGCTGGTCTCTATGTCCACTGTGTCTCCTTGTGCCTCTCTCTCCTCTTCAGACCTAACAAAGCTCTGCAGCCCTCCCAGAGGCTGCGGATAGATGGATTCTGAACGTAAAAGAGAGATGTCTACACTCACCGCCCGGACATGGGAATCATTTTAAAAGCAGGACTCTGTGTCTGGGTGGCCGGCCAGGAGCATGGGCCGTGAGTGGTGGGGACCTTGGCACATAGCAGCTGGGAGCACCGGCTCTTGGGAAGGGCCTCCTGTGGAGCCAGGAGCTCCGGCTGGCACTGCCCAGTGCAGAAGCCACCCACCCTAGGCTGTCTGGAGGGAGGAGTGTGAACTGCCTATCAGAGGGCCGATGCCATGGACTGGAGGAGGCTCCTCATTCCTGAGGGTCTGGGGGAGCCTCCTTTCCCTCACTGCCAGCACCGCCAAGTG
>NW_005366637.1:393-959 GCF_000412655.1 Myotis brandtii | reverse complement strand
AAAGGGCCAGAAGGTTGAGAACCACTGCCTTAGACCGATGGCTGCCACTCAGCACGCAGGCGCCCTGGGAGCTGGGTCACAGACCCTTGACCCTCGACAGCACCCGTCCCTTTGGGGAGAGCTGGGGAGCTGCAGGGCCCCTCACCCTGAGCCACTGCTCCGCCTGGTCCTTGCTCTGCAGGCCCAGGACGATGACGTCGGCGTTCATCGGGGTGATCTTCAGCTTGTGCTCCTTCTTCCGCACTTGCTTCTCCTTGTGGACGACGCTGCTGCCCAGCAAGTTCACGTCCAGCTGAGGGCTGTGGTCCTTGGAGGATTTGTAACACTGGGAGGAAAGAGATGAGATGTTGCTTGGCCGGGGTGCCAGGCCTCGCCGGAGTCTGCAGAGGAGGGGCCACCAGGCATGGCAGGACCCGCTGAGACCTGGGTTCTGCCCAATAAAACCGAAGGACCAGGTACCCTAGCGCAAGTGCAGAACCGTAACCGCAAACAGCGGCAACTCGGTCTGAGCATCAGACCAGCCGGCTGTCTCCCTGCTTCAGCCTCCTCCTCTCTGGCCTCAGCCG
>NW_005366637.1:0-379 GCF_000412655.1 Myotis brandtii | reverse complement strand
GCCTGCTTGTCCTGGCCCTAAAACACAACCTCGGAGGGCGACTCTCACTCAGGGTGGAACACGCTTGTCCCACTTCTCCACCGCCGCATTGCCTGCTCAGCTCCCCCAGTCAGGAGGCCGTAGGGAATGAAGACTAAGTTTTTCCTCCCCTTGGTTAGGAAGGTAACATCATTAGCAAGAAAAGAAAGGGGCTTTCACCCGGCTGGCATGGCTCAGTGATTGAGCATCGAACTATGAACCAGGAGGTCACAGTTCGATTTCCGGTCGGGGCACATGCCTGGGTTGTGGGTTCGGTCCCCAGTGTGGGGCGTGCAGGGAACAGCAATGAATGATTCTCCCTCATCATGAATGTTTCTATCTCTCCTTCTCCCTTCCTCTC
>NW_005366636.1:0-726 GCF_000412655.1 Myotis brandtii | reverse complement strand
ATCAAGAAAGACAGGATGAGTGATTGCCTGATGACTGGGGGTGGGGTGCAGAGTGAGAGACTACATGAGAAACTGAGAAACTTTTGCATGCCAGGGAGTGTGTATTTACGTATGTGTGGTTTATCGCCTGTCACTTATACCACAGTCAAGCTGTAATCAATGCTTCATGTCAAGAATTGCTTGTGTAGTTTGGGAGGGAAGAACACCTTTATTCTGTTATTGTTGTTCCCAGGAGGGCATTCCCTGGATGTGCAATAATGACAACAGCTGGCCTTTCTCTAGCACACACTGTGTACTGGGCCCTTCAGGTCTATTAGCTCATTTAATAATCCAAATGAGTAAGTTTAATTCATTTACTTCCCTCGACTTTCCCACCTCCTGGCTTTTGCATCTGCTGTGCCCTCTGCCTGGACCTCTTACTCCTGCCCCTCCATCAGCTCTAGTTAGCCTGCGCTCTTGCTCTATTAGATGCCGCTCTTCAGGAAAGTCTCCATGGTCCCTCAGTCTAGGTCAGAATCTCAGTTATGTGAGGTCATGATGCTCCATATTTCACCCTTTCAACCATGATCACATGTGTAACTTCTTTACTCACTTATCAAAGAAGACGAACAACTGCTCACCACCTGATGACACTGCTCTAAGAACTGGGGTAGCAGGTGTGAGACAGAACCGAGAAAATCCCACTCTTCATGGTCATGGCATGCTGGTGGGGCAGTCGCCCAGTAA
>NW_005366635.1:379982-391223 GCF_000412655.1 Myotis brandtii | reverse complement strand
AAGCTAAGCCTGCAATGGTCTCGTCTGACTCCCTATCATAGGCTACTCTAGGCTCAGCTAAGCTAAGCTAAGCCTGCAATGTTCTCGTCTGCCTCCCTAACCTAGGCTACTCTATTGTAAGCTAAGCTAAGCTACGCCTGCAATGGTCTCGTCTGCCTCCTTAACCTAGGCTACTCTATTGTAAGCTAAGCTAAGCTACGCCTGCAATGGTCTCGTCTGCCTCCTTAACCTAGGCTACTCTATTGTAAGCTAAGCTAAGCTACGCCTGCAATGGTCTCGTCTGCCTCCTTAACCTAGGCTACTCTATTGTAAGCTAAGCTAAGCTACGCCTGCAATGGTCTCGTCTGCCTCCTTAACCTAGGCTACTCTATTGTAAGCTAAGCTAAGCTACGCCTGCAATGGTCTCGTCTGCCTCCTTAACCTAGGCTACTCTATTGTAAGCTAAGCTAAGCTACGCCTGCAATGGTCTCGTCTGCCTCCTTAACCTAGGCTACTCTATTGTAAGCTAAGCTAAGCTACGCCTGCAATGGTCTCGTCTGCCTCCTTAACCTAGGCTACTCTATTGTAAGCTAAGCTAAGCTACGCCTGCAATGGTCTCGTCTGCCTCCTTAACCTAGGCTACTCTATTGTAAGCTAAGCTAAGGTAGGTCCTCTACGGTCCCTCAGCTACTCTAGGCTAAGCTAAGCTAAGCTACGCCTGCAATGGTCTCGTCTGACTCCCTATTCTAGGCTACTCTAGGCTAAGCTAAGCCTGCAATGGTCTCGTCTGCCTCCCTAACCTAGTCTACTCTACGCTAAGCTAAGCTAAGCTAGGTCCTCTAAGGTCCCTCAGGTACTCTAGCCTAAGCTAAGCTAAGCTAAGCTAAGCTAAGCTAATGCTGCAATGGTCTCGTCTGCCTCCCTAACCTAGGCTACTCTACGCTAAGCTAAGCTAAGCTAGGTCCTCTAAGGTCCCTCAGCTACTCTAGCCTAAGCTAAGCTAAGCTAAGCCTGCAATGGTCTCGTCTGCCTCCCTAACCTAGGCTACTCTAGTCTAAGCTAAGCTAAACTAGGTCCTCTTACGTCCCTCAGCTACTCTAGCCTAACCTAAGCTACGCTAAGTCCGCAATGGTCTCGTCTGCCTCCATAAGCTAGGCTACTCTGGGGTAAGCTAAGTCATGTCTCCCGTGGTGTCATGTGCCTCAGTAACCTAGGCTCCTCTAGAGTAAGCTATCCTTAACCAGGTATCAAAGGTCCCTTGGCTATTCTATGTAATGCTAAACTTAGTTAGGTCTGCAATGGTGTCGTGCCTCACTAGCCTAAGGTTACTGTAGGTTAAGGTAGTTCCTCGAAGGTCTAGTCTCTCTCACTAACCTACAGTACTCTATGCCCGGTGAAGCTAAGCTAGGTCCTTGGAAGTCTCATCTTCCTCACTAACCTATTTTCCTCTAAGGTACGCTTAACTCAGCTAGTGCCTCAAAGGTCTCTTCTCCCTCACTAAGCTAAGATACTCTAGGCGAGGTCCTCGAAGGTCTAATCTCCCTCACTCTTCTAAACCATGCTATGCTAAGGTACGCTAATGTCAGGAAAGATTGTACTAGTGTCTTAAAATTATACCTTTCCCAGCTGGCGTGGCTCGTGTTTGAGTGTCTACTTCTGAACCAGGAGGTCAAGGTGGATTCCTCTTCAGAGCACTTGCTGGTTTTGATGGCTGGGTCCCCATTCCATGAGCACAGGGTGCAACCAATCAATCAGTGCTTCTCTCTCTGCATTGATGTTTCTATTTCTCTTCCTCTCCCTTCCTCTCTGAAATTAATTTAAAAATTAAAAAAAAAATATGAAGATGCTAGTGTATTTTTAGACAAGATCTTATTTTTTTAACCCCCAGGAAATCCCTGTCATTCAAGTGGATTTACCTTTGCTTAGTCTGTAATCATCGCCTGTCAAGGCCCCACTGTGTTCAGAAGGGGAAACTTGTCTTTGATGTCCTCTCTTTCTGTAGGTGCCAATTACTGTTCCCCGAGCCTGGAGAGCAGGGTGATGGGACAGCCACTGCCTTCTTCAAACAACATCCATTTTATCTGTGGAAAGAGCCCATCTTTATTTCATCAGTTTCAACTGTCACTCATAAAACGATCCCTAAATACCAACTCAACACATACAAATCCATCAACGGACTATGCTTGTAAATCACTCCTATCAACAGGCATTTGTTGAGCACATTTCTGGGTCCTAAGTCCTTACATGTCATGGAGCCTTGGAAAGCAAGCTGGGCAGATGACATCCCCATTCTCATAAATGATGAAACCGGCACGGGGTGACCTACTCAAGCTGATAATGTGAGTGTTCAGATTCCAGACCCCGGCTTCTCCCACTATTTCTCTACTTGAGATTGGGTGAGGGCCTTGGTGTTGACCAGAAGCGCAGAGAAAGAATCCTGAAATCAGATGACCAATGGTTTCAAGACTGGCTCTGTTGATTGTTATGGTGTGGCCTAGGGCAAATTTCTTAATGACTTAGTCTCAAATGACTCATTTGTATTGTTATCATAGTTCCATACCTCAATAAAAGTATACTTTAAAAAATCCATATCTGTAGAATTGCACCAGCGAGAAACTAGGGTTTGCATCTCAGGTTCCCTAGCCAAAAGGTCACTTTTATAAGGAGAATCTAGTGCTTCTTCCCTCAGGAAATCCCAGAATTGAGCAAAGATCACAAGCCAGGCTCAGGAACTATATGTGAAATAAACTGATGGAGGAGGAAGGGTCTTTCACAAAACTGGAAGGTGGACATTTTATGTCATCTCTTAAGTCTGCTAGAGAAAAGGGGGTACAGTAAGAAGATTTGGGGGTGGGGAAGACACTAATAGTCTGGAAGAATGGGCTCACACCCCTGGAACTGATTTCCTGAAGAGAATCATGCCCCAGTCAACATTTCTTCACACAAACCTCTCAGGAGAGCCGCCGCTTTGTCTCTGTCTACGTTACTGATCTTAATTCCAGGCGGAAATCCCTGGTTCTGCTTCCAAACCAGGCGGAGCCAGGTCCGACGGGAGGACAGATGCTTGCCTGCCTCGTTGTCTCTGATAGGGAGACTTCCCTGTCACCCAGGTTTTCAGGACACTCACGGGCACTGACCCCAGAACTGCCCATTTGGACGGTGTGGAGCAAAGGGGTGGGGGTCCAGTCACCACCTCCCAGCTCACCTGCTCCTCTAGGGAAACCTCTCCTCCTACTTGGCAGGTCCCCTGAGGCACATGCTTGCCCCCTACTGCCCTGGCTTTTCAGGGCACCGGAATTGCAACTGTCGCCCATGCGATCCTCACCAGGAATTCTACCCACAAAATAAAACAAACAAGCAATCAAAAAGAACCCTGCACAAACACAGCATGGCAGGGTTCTGCACCTCCCCCGTCCCCAGCCCTGCAAAGGAAGGCCCCCGGAACTGCTGGGCAGAGGTTCCCTATAAGGTGACCCAGCCACCCTGCCTGATACGACCGTTGGAGACATTTTTAACAAACACAGGGAAAGGTGTAGCTGTTTTATGTGTGTATATACTCATACACTAGCAGTGCCTAATTCCAAATTTCCGGTGGCATACGGATAATTTATTTTAGACCCTACGCAGGAATAAAACATGTAGAACATATATGCACTGTCCTTCAAGTAAGTGACTCATTATACTGCACACGACTACGGATCCATATACTTCTTACAGGAGACTTGGAAGGACACTGTCAGCACATCACGGCTCAAAAATGATCCTCTGCTGCCCTCCTGTGGCCATTCTGGGAAACAACACCTTGCGCCTCTGTCCATGGTGCTGAAGTCCCAGCTAAAGCCCCGTGAACACGACCAAAAATCTACCCCGAAAAAAACCCCGCAAAATCAGCCAGGCAGGCCCGGGCGGCGATCATTCCGTCCCTGGATGGACTGAAGTCACCACTCTGGGTTCTGCGCCTCTTCCCGCCCCAGTCTTGTAATGGGAGGCCCCAGAGACTGCTGCACTGATGTTCCCAGGAATGTGCCCCGCCCACCCTGCCTAAGGTGTTCCTTGGTGCCTTGGTTAACTGGAGTGCCGGGAGTGTCTGTCGGGCAAGCTAATGCTCTAACCATTGAGCGACACCAGCTACTGATTCCGTTCACTTTTAAAAAGGTAAATTTGAGACCTAGCCGGTTGGCTCAGTGGATAGAGCGCTGGCTAGAGGACTAAAGGGCGCGGGTTCAATTCAGGTCAAGGGCACAAACTTGGGTTGCAGGCTCCTTCCCGGCCAAGGCCCGAGTCCGGGCTTGTGCATGGGGCAACCAATCGATGTCATATTTGATATTCACTCTGTCTTTCCCTCTCTCGTCCATTCTCTCTAAAGATCAATGGAGCCCTAGCCGGTTTGGCTCAGTGGGTAGAGCGTCGGCCTGCAGACTGAAGGGTCCCGGGTTCGACCCCCCTGGTTTGATTCTGGCCCGGGTTGTTGGCTTGATCCCCAGTAGGGGGTGTGCAGGTGGCAGCCGATCAATGATTCTCTTTCATCATTGAAGTGTCTATCTCTCTCTCCCTCTTCCTTCCTCTCTGAAATCAATAAAAGTATACTTTAAAAAATCAATGGAAAAATATCTTTGGGTGAGGATTAAAATTAAGTGTAACCATATATATATTGGAAACCATTCCCAGCCACCCTTATGGGACATAAACCTTCCCTCCTACCCGCACTTTGCATGGGCATTTCTGTGGATTCGCACCTGCGAGAAACTAGGGTTTGCATCTCAGGTTCCCTAGCCAAAAGGTCACTTTTATAAGGAGAATCTAGTGCTTCTTCCCTCAGGAAATCCCAGAATTGAGCAAAGATCACAAGCCAGGCTCAGGAACTATATGTGAAATAAACTGATGGTGCAGGAAGGGTCGTTCACAAAACCAGAAGGTGGACATCCTATGTCATCTCTTAACACTTCAGGTTAGGAAACTCTGCTAGAGAATAGGGGGTACAGTAAGAAGATTTGGGGGTGGGGAAGGCACCAACACCATCTGGAAGAACGGGCTCACACCCCCTGGAACTGAATTCCTGAAAAGAATCGTGTCCCAGTCAACATTTCCTCACACAAGCCTCTCAGGAGAGCCGCCACTTTGTCTCTGTCTACATTACTGATCTTAATTCCAGGCGGAAATCCCTAGTTCTGCTTCCAAACCAGGCGGAGCCAAGTCCGACGGGAGGACAGATGCTTGCCTGCCTCGTTGTCTCCAATAGAGAGACTTCCCTGTCACCCAGGTTCTCGGGACACTCACGGGCACTCACCTGCTCCTCCAGGAAAACCTCTCCTCCTACTTCGCAGGACCCCTGAGGCACATGGTCGCCCCCTATTGCCCGGGCTTTTCAGGGCACTGGGATTACAACTGTCTGCCATGCGATCCTCACCAAGAATTCTACCCAGAAAATAAAACAACCCCTCCCCAAAAAAAGAACCATGCACAAACACAGCATGGCGGGGTTCTGCACCTCCCCCGTCCCCAGCCCTGCAAAGGAAGGCCCCCGGAACTGCTGGGCAGAGGTTCCCTATAAGGTGACCCAGCCACCCTGCCTGATATGACCGTTGGAGACATTTTTAACAAACACAGGGAAAGGTGTAGCTGTTTTATGTGTGTATATACTCATACACTAGCAGTGCCTAATTCCAAATTTCCGGTGGCATACGGATAATTTATTTTAGACCCTACGCAGGAATAAAACATGTAGAACATATATGCACTGTCCTTCAAGTAAGTGACTCATTATACTGCACACGACTACGGATCCATATACTTCTTACAGGAGACTTGGAAGGACACTGTCAGCACATCACGGCTCAAAAATGATCCTCTGCTGCCCTCCTGTGGCCATTCTGGGAAACAACACCTTGCGCCTCTGTCCATGGTGCTGAAGTCCCAGCTAAAGCCCCGTGAACACGACCAAAAATCTACCCCGAAAAAAACCCCGCAAAATCAGCCAGGCAGGCCCGGGCGGCGATCATTCCGTCCCTGGATGGACTGAAGTCACCACTCTGGGTTCTGCGCCTCTTCCCGCCCCAGTCTTGTAATGGGAGGCCCCAGAGACTGCTGCACTGATGTTCCCAGGAATGTGCCCCGCCCACCCTGCCTAAGGTGTTCCTTGGTGCCTTGGTTAACTGGAGTGCCGGGAGTGTCTGTCGGGCAAGCTAATGCTCTAACCATTGAGCGACACCAGCTACTGATTCCGTTCACTTTTAAAAAGGTAAATTTGAGACCTAGCCGGTTGGCTCAGTGGATAGAGCGCTGGCTAGAGGACTAAAGGGCGCGGGTTCAATTCAGGTCAAGGGCACAAACTTGGGTTGCAGGCTCCTTCCCGGCCAAGGCCCGAGTCCGGGCTTGTGCATGGGGCAACCAATCGATGTCATATTTGATATTCTCTCTGTCTTTCCCTCTCTCGTCCATTCTCTCTAAAGATCAATGGAGCCCTAGCCGGTTTGGCTCAGTGGGTAGAGCGTCGGCCTGCAGACTGAAGGGTCCCGGGTTCGACCCCCCTGGTTTGATTCTGGCCCGGGTTGTTGGCTTGATCCCCAGTAGGGGGTGTGCAGGTGGCAGCCGATCAATGATTCTCTTTCATCATTGAAGTGTCTATCTCTCTCTCCCTCTTCCTTCCTCTCTGAAATCAATAAAAGTATACTTTAAAAAATCAATGGAATAATATCCTTGGGTGAGGATTAAAATTAAGTGTAACCATATATATATTGGAAACCATTCCCAGCCACCCTTATGGGACATAAACCTTCCCTCCTACCCGCACTTTGCATGGGCATTTCTGTGGATTCGCACCTGCGAGAAACTAGGGTTTGCATCTCAGGTTCCCTAGCCAAAAGGTCACTTTTATAAGGAGAATCTAGTGCTTCTTCCCTCAGGAAATCCCAGAATTGAGCAAAGATCACAAGCCAGGCTCAGGAACTATATGTGAAATAAACTGATGGAGGAGGAAGGGTCTTTCACAAAACTGGAAGGTGGACATTTTATGTCATCTCTTAAGTCTGCTAGAGAAAAGGGGGTACAGTAAGAAGATTTGGGGGTGGGGAAGACACTAATAGTCTGGAAGAATGGGCTCACACCCCTGGAACTGATTTCCTGAAGAGAATCATGCCCCAGTCAACATTTCTTCACACAAACCTCTCAGGAGAGCCGCCGCTTTGTCTCTGTCTACGTTACTGATCTTAATTCCAGGCGGAAATCCCTGGTTCTGCTTCCAAACCAGGCGGAGCCAAGTCCGACGGGAGGACAGATGCTTGCCTGCCTCGTTGTCTCCAATAGATGTTGGCTTGATCCCCAGTAGGGGGTGTGCAGGTGGCAGCCGATCAATGATTCTCTTTCATCATTGAAGTGTCTATCTCTCTCTCCCTCTTCCTTCCTCTCTGAAATCAATAAAAGTATACTTTAAAAAATCAATGGAATAATATCCTTGGGTGAGGATTAAAATTAAGTGTAACCATATATATATTGGAAACCATTCCCAGCCACCCTAATGGGACATAAACCTTTCCTCCTACCCGCACTTTGCATGGGCATTTCTGTGGATTCGCACCTGCGAGAAACTAGGGTTTGCATGTCAGTTTCCCTAGCCAAAAGGTCACTTTTATAAGGAGAATCTAGTGCTTCTTCCCTCAGGAAATCCCAGAATTGAGCAAAGATCACAAGCCAGGCTCAGGAACCATATGTTAAATAAACTGATGGAGAAGGAAGGGTCGTTCACAAAACCAGAAGGTGGTAATCCTATTTCACCTCTTAACACTCCAGGTTGGGAAACTCTGCTAGAGAATAGGGGGTACAGTAAGAAGATTTGGGGGGGGGGGGGCAAGTCAGGCTCACACCCCTGGAACTGATTTCCTGAAGAGAATCATGCCCCAGTCAACATTTCTTCACACAAACCTCTCAGGAGAGCCGCCGCTTTGTCTCTGTCTACGTTACTGATCTTAATTCCAGGCGGAAATCCCTGGTTCTGCTTCCAAACCAGGCGGAGCCAAGTCCGACGGGAGGACAGATGCTTGCCTGCCTCGTTGTCTCCAATAGAGAGACTTCCCTGTCACCCAGGTTCTCGGGACACTCACGGGCACTGACCCCAGAGCTGCCCCTTTGGAGCGTGTGGAGGCAAGGGGGGGACCTAGTCACCACCTCCCAGCTCACCTGCTCCTCCAGGAAAACCTCTCCTCCTACTTGGCAGGTCCCCTGAGGCACATGGCTGCCCCATATTGCCCAGGCTTTTCAGGGCACTGGGATTACAACTGTCTGCCATGCGATCCTCACCAAGAATTCTACCCAGAAAATAAAGCAAACCAAAACAAAGAACCATGCACAAACACAGCAAGGCGGGGTTCTGCACCTCCCCCGTCCCCAGCCCTGCAAAGGAGGCCCGCGGAACAGCTGGGCAGAGGTGCCCTTTAACGTGACCCGGCCACCCTTCCTGATATGACTGTTGGAGACATTTTTAACAAACACAGGGAAAGGTGTAGCTGTTTTATGTGTGTATATACTCATACACTAGCAGTGCCTAATTCCAAACTTCCTGTGGCATACGGATAATTTATTTTAGATCCTACGCAGGAATAAAACATGTAGAACATATATGCACTGTCCTTCAAGTAAGTGACTCATTATACGGCACACGTCTACGGATCCATATACTTCTTACAGTAGACTTGGAAGGACACTGTCAGCACATCACGGCGGAAAAATGATCCTCTGCTGCCCTCCTGTGGCCACCCTGGGAAACAACACCTTGCGCCTCTGTCCATGGTGCTGAAATCCCAGCTAAAACCCCGTGAACACTACCAAAAGTTCTACCCCGCAAATCAGCCAGGCAGGCCAGGGTGGCAATCATTCCGTTCCTGGAGGGACTGAAGTCACCACTCTGAGTTCTGCGCCTCTTCCCGCCCCAGTCTTGTAATGGGAGGCCCCAGAGACTGCTGCACTGAGGTTCCCCGCCTACCTGCCTAAGGTGTTCCTCGGTGGCCTCTTTAACTGGAGAGCTGTGAGTGTCTGTCTGGCAGGCTGATGCTCTAACCACTGAGTGACACCAGTTACTGATTCCATTCACTTTTATAAAGGTAAATTGGAGACCTAGACGGTAGGCTCAGTGTATAGAGCGCTTGCTTGAGGACTAAAGGGCCGCGGGTTCAATTCAGGTCAAGGGCACATACCTGGGTTGCAGGCTCCTTCCCAGACAAGGCCCGGGTTCGGAGCAACCAATCGATGAGGCAACCAATCGATGTGATATTTGATATTCTCTCTGTCTTTCCCTCTCTCGTCCATTCTCTCTAAAAATCAATGGAGCCCTAGCCGGTTTGGCTCAGTGGATGGAGCAGCGTCCTGAAGACTGAAGGATTCCGGGTTTGATTCCTGGTTTGATTCTGGCCAAGGGTACATTCTCGAGTTGTTGACTTTATCCCAAGTTCGGGGTTTGCAGGTTGCAGCCGATTAATGATTCTCTTTCATTATTGAAGTTTCTATCTCTCTCTCTCCCTCCTCCTTCCTGTCAGAAATTAATAAAAGTATACTTTTAAAAATCAATGGAAAATATCCTTGGGTGAGGATTAAAATTAAGTGTAAACGTGTATATATTGGAAACCATTCCCAGCCGCCCTAAGGGACATAAATCTTCCTTTCTACCCGCACTTTGTATGGGCATTGCACCTGTGAGAAACTAGGGTTTGCATGTCAGTTTCCCTAGCCAGAGGGTCACTTTTATAGGGAAAATCTAGTGCTTATTCCCTTTGAATCCCAGAATCTAGCAAAAATCACAAGCCAGGCTCAGTAACTACATGTGAAATAAACTGATGGAGGAGGAAGGGTCTTTCACAAAACCAGAAGGTGAACATCCTTCTAGGTGTACCAGGTGATAATGCTGATTTTTTTTCAATAGATGGGGTTACACATATCCTGATATATATGTGATTTGATATGTATGCTATTTTGTTGTATTGACAACAAGCTTCAAAAATTCATGTCAAATTTTCTGAAGGTGTTAACATCATAGATATTTTTACGCTTAAAAAATGTCAAACTTCATGTCAGATAAAGAGCATTTGCAGGAAGATTTAATCCATTACATTATTTTGAAGAAAAGTGCTGCTGAAAGTTATCGTATACTTTGGAAATCTTATAGTGAACATGCTTCATCTCAAGATACTTGTGAACGCTGGTTTAAGCGCTTTTAAAGTAATGATTTCGATGTGATAGACAAAGAACGTCCAGGTCAATTTCAACCATGGTTTGATCGTGAAACAACCGAATAGGCCAGAAGACACGGCAAAGTAATTTTGCTTCGTGATGACGCACCATCACACACTTCAAAACCAGTTAAAGACACGTTAAAAGATCTTGCCTGGGATGTAACCCACCCGCCCTATTCACCAGACCTTGTTCCTTCAGATGACCACTTGTTCCGATCGATGGCACACGCACTTTCTGAGCAGCACTTCAAAACGTACAAAGAAGTGGAAAATGGGGTCTCTGAATGGTCTGCCTCAAAACAAGAAAGGTTCTATTGGGACGGTATCCACAAATTCCCTGAAAGATGGGGGAAATGTGGACGTAGCGATTGACATTACTTTGAACAAAGCACTTCTGATGTTTCTCTTGAAATTGTCGTGTTTTCTTTGATTACACATCCGCGTTATTAACCGGTACAACTGGTCCTTCTTACTCTGGACCTCAAAGGACGCTGTCAGCACATTGCCGCGCAAAAATGATCCTCTGCTGCCCTCCTGTGGCCATTCTAGGAATAACACTTTGCGCCTCTGTGGGGCTGAAGTCCCAGCTAAAGCCCTGTGAACACGACCTCAAATTCGACCCGGAATAAAAAACCCACAAAATCAGCCAGGCAGGCCAGGGCGGCGATCATTCCGTCCCTGGCGGGGCTGAAGTCACCACTCTGGGTTCTGCACCTCCTCCCGCCCAGCCCTGCAAAGGGAGGTCCCAGAGACTGCATAGCTGTGGTTCCCTCTGGCCCTCATTGCCCCCACTGCCCTGTGCCCCACCCCGCCCACCCGGGGCTGCACCCCATAGCGCTCCCTTGTAATGTCGCCAATCCCCATCCAGCGCCGCACCTCATAGCACCCCATTTGATGCCTCTGCTCTCTGCCCCCCTCCCCCCTCCCTGTGTTGTGTCCCTGCTCCTCACAGGCCCCCATTATAACTGCTGCTGCACCCTGCACTGCGCCCCTCAGCACTCCTCCTGTGATGCCTTCCCCACCCACCCTGCGCTTTCCCCCAAAG
>NW_005366635.1:369567-375369 GCF_000412655.1 Myotis brandtii | reverse complement strand
CCACACTGTACCCTGCTGAGCTCCCCATGCCAGATGGCCCCCTATAGTCCCCCCAATTATGACGCCTCCGCTCTGCACCACATGACCCGCCCCTCCCAGTGCAAGCCCCATTATAACCTGTGCTGCACCCGGCACTGGGCCCTTCATCCCACCCTGCACCCTGAGCTGGCTGCCGCAGCCCCCTATCCTCTGTGGGGGACCCCTGCATCTTCCTGTCCTGTGCCCCAACACCCTGCCCACCCCACACTGCACCCCATAGCCCCCCTCTGTGATGTCTCCACCCCCATCTTGCCATACCCTTCATAGCACCCCCTCATTATGACGTGGAGGCTCTGCGCCGCCCCGTGTCCCTGCCTCTACTGCCCCCATATAATTCCTGCCGCACCCACACTGCGCCCCTTAGTCCTGCTACTGGGATGCCCCCACCACACTCCCTGAGCTGGCTCTGACGGTTTCCCTAGTTAGCCATCCTACTCCTGAACAAACAACTTAGCATCGGGCCTCAGTTTCCCCATCAATTAAAAAATAGTGTTGCCGAGGTGATGGGTAAAGACACTGCCAACCTTGAAATGCTATTGAATAGGAAGGCTGAACGTTACTGTCAAGTTCAAACGAATCAGTTGCCTTAAATTTTTCTCCCTTCAACCCCTAGCACATTAAGAAGTTTTTAAAAAAATTATTGATTGAATTAGAGACAGAGAAAGAGGAAAGGAGAGGGAGAGAGAAACATCAATTTGTTGTTCCACTGATTGATGTATCCATTGGCTGATTCTTGTCTGTGCCCTGAGTGGGGATCAAACCCGCAACCTTGGCGTATGGGGATGAGGCTCTAACCTACGGAGCTACCTGGCCAGGGCTTTATTCTGTTTCTTATAATCAGGAATCCAAACAGCAACACAGAGCCCATCCGGCGTGGCTCAGTGATTGAGTGTTGACCTATGAACCACGAGGTCAGGGTTCGATTCCTGGTCAGGGCACGCACGTCAGCTGATTGATGTTTTTCCTCTCACATCAATGTTTATCTTTTCCTCTCCCTTCCTCTCTGTCTCAGATCAATAAAAACATATTTAAAATAAAACTGGCAACTGTCCAATCTCCTCCTATTCGCCCTCCAAAAGGTATCGGATTTTACTTCAACTGCAACTCCCCCCCCTCCCTTAGTCACAGTGAGAATTCTGGTTCATGAATGCTTACACTATTTCACTTAAACCTTCTGTACACACATACACACGGCTGAGTACCCCGTCCCGGAGAACGTTCCAGTTCCATCAGAAGGAAGCGAGATTGCTCACGTTGGAAATGGAAGCAGAAGTTGGAGGAAAAGCTGGGGATTAAGATAAAGCCTAAACATTGCAACCTGGAAACGATACATTCAACAAATCGAGGCGTGCCGATACTCCAAAGATGCCATCTGCTTTCTCCTGTCAGAACGCGTTCAACACACTTCCATCTCATCATGGAGTCAAACCGAGGCCTCAGACCCGGGATTCCCACCAGATCCTGGCGGTGGGGGGTTGGGGGTGGGGGACGCCATTTCAAACGTGAGCGAGCACTTCATTGTGCAAGCCTTTCATTCACCTCCCACCCCCCCAGAGGTACTCACCGGAGGTGCTCAGCCACCTGGGGACGCGTGGGCTTCCAACTCGAGGCCTGGGGGGCCGTGGGGGCCTGGAGGGTGGGACCCGGGAAGCTACCCTCCAGCCATGGCGAGAGAGCCCACCTCCCAACGCCCACAGGGCCCCTGCCTGGGCCTCATCAGCCTGATTACTCAGGGCTCCTCATGTGTCAGCTGAGACCAGCAGAAAACAAGAGCCCGACTGGCAGATTTCACCTGGGTCCGAGGTGCTCTGGGAGGACTGGGTCGAGGTGGGAATCCCCCCCCCCCCCCCGTCTTATTTATTGTCTAAAGTTTTACGTATCTCCTTTTTCCCTGATTGGTCGTCCCCCCCTCCCCCCCGTGCAATCTTTTGTTAAATGACTCCCAGCCTATGGCTCTTCCAGCTCAGACCTCATCGAATTTCATTTGCCATCTAAAAAGGAACCCTCCACAGAAGCGGCTCGTTAGAATTGGGGCTGCTGGGCTCAGTTCTAAGGCAGTTGCGGGGAAGGCTAAGCTAGCCAACAGAATGGAGAGGGCGACCACGTGCCTGAGGGGACCTGCCAAGTAGGAGGAGAGGTTTTCCTTGGGGAGCTGGGGAGCTGGGAGGCGGTGACCGGATCCCCCCTTTCCTCCACACCCTCCGAAGGGGAAGCTCTGGGGTCAGTGCCCGTGAGTGTCCTGAGTCCTGGGTGGGAGGGAAGTCTCTCTATTGGTGACAACGAGGCAGGCAAGCATTTGTCCTCCCGTCGGACCTGGCTCCGCCCGGTTTGGAAGCAGAACCAGGGATTTCTGCCCGGAGTTTCAGCACCGCGGACAGAGACACAAAGCGCTATTCCTCAAAACGGCCACAGGAGGGCAGCAGAGGATCATGTTTGCACAGGACTTGGCTGAGCGCGTCCTTGGAGTTCTAGTGTAATGAGTCTATAGATCCGTAGACGTGTACACTATAGTCAGTAACTTACTTGAAGGACATCATATATATGTTACACACGTTTTATTCTGGGGTAGTATTTGAAATAAACCGTCCATATGTAACTAGAAGTGTTTAACCAGGTACTGATAGTGGAGACTCCAATTGTCCTAATCAAATATTGCTTTTTATGTTGGTCCTGATGTGAATCATGATAAGGCAAATGTACCATTTTATGCCCATGGAGGCAGTGCTTCTGCTGTTGGCTTTCTGGCCTACATTGGGCCATGTGGGACCACTAGAACAATGGGGAAAGAAAAAGGAGCCCTAAATACCACATTCACAGGCATTTACTTTATTATCAATGATTCCACTAAAATGTTATACCCCTGATCCATGAAAACACTATGTTAAGTAAAAAGAAAGCCATTCGGTGTGGCTCAGTCGGTTGGAGCCACACTGGGCAGGTGGGGGGCCGGGGGTGACATGACCAGGTCCCCGTCTGGGCCGGACGTCCTCCCATGGACCTAGAAAGAAGCTCTCACAGCCTCTGGCCTCCGGACTTCCTCCCCATTTCCACCCGCTCCTAGCAGTTGTGAATGAGCAGTGGAATCAGAAAATCTAGCCTCCAATCTGGGGAATCAAGCAACGGGAGAGCCTGGCTGGGGCAGCTTTGGCTCATTGAAAAGGTAGACACCCGGTGGCCCAAGATGTGACATGATAAGAGTGGGGTTGTAGAAATACTAGGAGAGAAGGGGCCCCTTGGGTCACTAGGTGTCGCCTGGGGCCGGTGACTGTGTCCAGAGAACAGGTTTACCTTTCATCTCAGCGCTGAGGAGACACATCGTGACGAAGGACTGACTCCTCAGCAGGACAGACAGCGTTTCCCTGGCACCAAAAAGGGCAAGAGGAAGCGTAATGAATGCAATTCTAGGTCCTGCAGAGACAAATTAGGTGGAGGAAGGGCTTGGAGCCTGACTGGGTTTTTTCCTACGAACTTAAAACATTCACACACCTCACAAACCTGTCTACAATTTGCACAAACCTCTTGCATCCACTTAGAAATGACCATCCTCAGAATAACTCGACTTCAAGCCTTGTCCTGCAAAAACGTGTCTTCGCACTTTATGCCTTTTCTCATCACAAGCTTACTGAGGAAGAGAGAAATATCCGTGTGACAGATACAACGATCACTCGCCTCTTGCAAGTACCTGGACCAGGGTGACTGGGGATGGGGAGCAGACCTGCAACCCAGGTTGTGTCCTTGACTGAAAATCGAACCCAAGACCCTCCTGTGTGTGGCTGACACTCTAACCACTGACCCACACTGGCCAGGACTTTTTAAAAGAACTCGTGAGCCAAGTACAACGACTGGAAGGAAATCAGATTTTACAAACATTTTTCAGTTTGTTCTATAAACATTCAGACTTAGAAAGGAATTTGTTTCAATTTGTCTTTTTATTATAACATGAGCTAGATTTCAAAAATTACCTGTGTCTTCTGACTGTCTTTCCCAGGTTGTGAGAAGATCTAAGGGCAATGACTCATTATGAAAGGATCCTGGAAAGTACCAGAGCGGATGTAACCCAGGTCCGGGCACGGAGGGATCAGAGTAAAGCTGCGGGCAGCCGGGCAGAGCAGGGTGCCCTGGCTTTGCACCCGGTGCCGCCCAGGACGGCCACATCTGTGCAGGGACACGTCACAGGCAGCAGTGCTCTGTGGGGTGATGTACGCTCTGTTGTGCCAGCGAGTTGTCTTCAGTAACTCAGAGGACTCTCTATCTTAATTTCAAAATTAAGAGAATTCCTCAGACAGGAGGCATTTTGTAGGTAAATCACAGACTATTATCTTTGTTCTTTTTTAAAACTAAAAATGACTTAAGACGGCCAGGGACTGACAAGAGTGGGGATGACAAATGTATACACATCAAACTTTCATCCCCAATGAAAAAAATACAGCATTTTTATAGACTTAAAACTACCATTAGCGCACTTAGACTCCTGTCAGAACGCGTTCAACACACTTCCATCTCATCATGGAGTCAAACCGAGGCCTCAGACCCGGGATTCCCACCAGATCCTGGCGGTGGGGGGTTGGGGGTGGGGGACGCCATTTCAAACGTGAGCGAGCACTTCATTGTGCAAGCCTTTCATTCACCTCCCACCCCCCCAGAGGTACTCACCGGAGGTGCTCAGCCACCTGGGGACGAGTGTGCTTCCCACTCGAGGCCTGGGGGGCCGTGGGGGCCTGGAGGGTGGGACCCGGGAAGCTACCCTCCAGCCATGGCGAGAGAGCCCACCTCCCAACGCCCACAGGGCCCCTGCCTGGGCCTCATCAGCCTGATTACTCAGGGCTCCTCATGTGTCAGCTGAGACCAGCAGAAAACAAGAGCCCGACTGGCAGATTTCACCTGGGTCCGAGGTGCTCTGGGAGGACTGGGTCGAGGTGGGAACACCTGAGCCGGGAGCTGGGGTTCAAGGAGCGCTTCTGAGAGTCTCAGATGGCCCACCCCAGGCCTGGGCTCCCAGCCCTCCATCGTCCCAGGGACGGAGGTTCACATTCCTTACGTGGGAATGCAATCTTCTTCTTCTTCTTCTTTTTTTTAAATGAGTCCCAGTCTGTGCCAGCCTCAAGCAGTGCTTCTTCCACATGGGACCTCATCTAAGCTCCTTTCCCACCTAGACAGGAACCCTCCACAGAAGCTAGGAGTTAGAAGAATTGGGGCTGCTGGGCTCAGAGCTAAGACAGTTGAGGGCCATGCAAAGCTAGCCAACAGGATGGAGGCTGGCCAGCCATGTCCTTGAGATCTCTGCGTCGCTATTGTTTTTTTGTTTGTTTTAATATATTTTTATTGATTTCAGAGAGGAAGGGAGAGGGAGAGAGAGAGAGAACCATCCATGATGAGAGAGAATTATGGATCAGCTGCCTGCTGCACACCCGCACTGGGCATCGAGCCGCAACCTGGGCATGTGCCCCAACGGGGAATTGAACTGTGATCTCCTGGTTCATAGGTGGACGGTCAGCCACTGAGCCATGCCGGCCAGCCGGCCAGGCTGAGAACATAATCTCTGGTGTGGCCGGTGTGGCTCAGGGGGTTGAGCACTGCCCTGTGCACCCAGAGGTTACTGGTTTGATTCCCAGTCAGGGCACACACCTGGGTTGCGGCCTCAAATCCCAGTAGGAGGCGTGCAGGAGGCATCTGCTATTTCTCATCGTTGATGTGTCTCTCTCTCTCTCTCTCTCTCCCTTCCTCTCTGAAATAAAAAAAATATATATTTTAAAAAATAACTTA
>NW_005366635.1:361059-368678 GCF_000412655.1 Myotis brandtii | reverse complement strand
TGTGTGTGTGTGTGTATCATCTAAACAGTCATATGGGTATGCCAGTTAAATACTGAAGATCTTTGTGCTTATCTGCATGATTGCCATGTTTGGTCATGCCCTTGCACAGATGTGCCCAACTCAGGATAAGTGGAGATAGAAAACCAGTCTGTGTTCTGGGTGCCCTTTATCTAATTCCTACAAAGGGGCCTTATGCACTTATAATGGCCCTGTGTAACACAGCAGCTTGCATGAACGTTGGCCTTTATTTGGACACGATGTAATACATGTATAACAGCTATTTTTTAAGGTATGAGAAAGAAAACGGATTTAACCTCATCTGTGAAAGAAGGATGACAAGATAGTTATTGGGCCAGTTAATGTTGAGATACCCCTTCCCCAACAGGTGTTTCATAGAGTCCATCCTCTACAAAAGGCACTGAAGTATTTGAGAATACCTGCCCTGAAGTTTGGCTTTTCCACTAATGCTGAGTCATCTGTGATCAAACTTATGCAAGCTTTAAGTACAACTCCCCAAAATATCTAGAATTGCTTAAGGCTTTTATTTTTCAAAATTTTGGTCCATTTTCTATTACTCTATTCCTGATTGATAATCCCAGCATTAGAGGTCAGGTAATTGTCTCCATGTTTTCATTAGCTTCTTCATACTGATTAGTCCAAGGATACACAGGGAGGTTGTGGTAAAATGGGAACTGAGGGTTTCAAATGATGGTTCACATTTCTTGAGAATTTTCCATGTGCCAGCCCAGTGCTAAGCACTTTACATGCATTCTTATTTAAACCTTACTGCAGCCCCACGGGCTAGGCTTTATTTGATAGCTCTCTTTTCAGATGTGGAAACTCAGGTTTGCAGAGTTTGAGTAAGCGGTGGGGCCAGAATTCAAATTCAGGTTTATCTGATTCCAGAAGCTGGTTTGTTTTGTTGTTGTTTTTTGGTGAAAGAAAAATTTTAATACCGCTACAATAATACAATGTTAACAAAAATTGGCCAGGTACTGAGGTTATTTTAGTGAGCTACCATCATTTAAATATAAGAAAAGTAATTTCTTGGTCCAAATTAGTGAAACCTTAAAAAAGATTGTCTCTAGAGAACATTATTTGAGAATACCCCTTTCCCCGACACATTCTGATTCTCAAATTCACTTTATAACAACAATGATCAACTTGTGATTCTTGCTTTCTTAAAAAGCTGTCAGGTTTCCATTTCTTCGGGAGACATTCTCCCCAGTGTGCTGTTCAATCCCACAGGTTAAACTCTCTAAACTTTCTTCGTTATTATTAAGAACTTCGTACATGTTAGTGAGATTGCCGTTCATCGCTTTTTCATCCTTTCGGAAAGACACGGGAAGGCTGGCTAGACTGAAGCTGACGTCTTTGAAGGCGTGCAGCAAGAATATCCCCACGATGATGGTGCAGAAGCCACTCAAGGTGCCGATGATGTCGCCCACAGGCATGTCCTGCCACTCCTTGAAGAGGATAGCCGAGCAGGTCAGCACCGGGAGCTGGGGTTCAAGGAGCGCTTCTGAGAGTCTCAGGTGGCCCACCCCAGGCCTGGGCTCCCAGCCCTCCATGTCCCAGGGACGGAGGTTCACATTCCTCACGTGGGAATGCAATCATCTTCTTCTTCTTCTTTTTTTTTAAAAATGAGTCCCAGTCTGTGCCGGCCTCAAGCAGTGCCTCTTCCACATGGGACCTCATCTAAGCTCCTTTCCCACCTAGACAGGAACCCTCCACAGAAGCTAGGAGCTAGAATTGGGGCTGCTGGGCTCAGAGCTAAGACAGTTGAGGGCCATGCAAAGCTAGCCAACAGGATGGAGGCTGGCCAGCCATGTCCTTGAGATCTCTGCGTCGCTATTCCCCCCCCCCCCCGTCTTATTTATTGTCTAAAGTTTTACGTATCTCCTTTTTCCCTGATTGGTCGTCCCCCCCTCCCCCCCGTGCAATCTTTTGTTAAATGACTCCCAGCCTATGGCTCTTCCAGCTCAGACCTCATCGAATTTCATTTGCCATCTAAAAAGGAACCCTCCACAGAAGCGGCTCGTTAGAATTGGGGCTGCTGGGCTCAGTTCTAAGGCAGTTGCGGGGAAGGCTAAGCTAGCCAACAGAATGGAGAGGGCGACCACGTGCCTGAGGGGACCTGCCAAGTAGGAGGAGAGGTTTTCCTTGGGGAGCTGGGGAGCTGGGAGGCGGTGACCGGATCCCCCCTTTCCTCCACACCCTCCGAAGGGGAAGCTCTGGGGTCAGTGCCCGTGAGTGTCCTGAGTCCTGGGTGGGAGGGAAGTCTCTCTATTGGTGACAACGAGGCAGGCAAGCATTTGTCCTCCCGTCGGACCTGGCTCCGCCCGGTTTGGAAGCAGAACCAGGGATTTCTGCCCGGAGTTTCAGCACCGCGGACAGAGACACAAAGCGCTATTCCTCAAAACGGCCACAGGAGGGCAGCAGAGGATCATGTTTGCACAGGACTTGGCTGAGCGCGTCCTTGGAGTTCTAGTGTAATGAGTCTATAGATCCGTAGACGTGTACACTATAGTCAGTAACTTACTTGAAGGACATCATATATATGTTACACACGTTTTATTCTGGGGTAGTATTTGAAATAAACCGTCCATATGTAACTAGAAGTGTTTAACCAGGTACTGATAGTGGAGACTCCAATTGTCCTAATCAAATATTGCTTTTTATGTTGGTCCTGATGTGAATCATGATAAGGCAAATGTACCATTTTATGCCCATGGAGGCAGTGCTTCTGCTGTTGGCTTTCTGGCCTACATTGGGCCATGTGGGACCACTAGAACAATGGGGAAAGAAAAAGGAGCCCTAAATACCACATTCACAGGCATTTACTTTATTATCAATGATTCCACTAAAATGTTATACCCCTGATCCATGAAAACACTATGTTAAGTAAAAAGAAAGCCATTCGGTGTGGCTCAGTCGGTTGGAGCCACACTGGGCAGGTGGGGGGCCGGGGGTGACATGACCAGGTCCCCGTCTGGGCCGGACGTCCTCCCATGGACCTAGAAAGAAGCTCTCACAGCCTCTGGCCTCCGGACTTCCTCCCCATTTCCACCCGCTCCTAGCAGTTGTGAATGAGCAGTGGAATCAGAAAATCTAGCCTCCAATCTGGGGAATCAAGCAACGGGAGAGCCTGGCTGGGGCAGCTTTGGCTCATTGAAAAGGTAGACACCCGGTGGCCCAAGATGTGACATGGTAAGAGTGGGGTTGTAGAAATACTAGGAGAGAAGGGGCCCCTTGGGTCACTAGGTGTCGCCTGGGGCCGGTGACTGTGTCCAGAGAACAGGTTTACCTTTCATCTCAGCGCTGAGGAGACACATCGTGACGAAGGACTGACTCCTCAGCAGGACAGACAGCGTTTCCCTGGCACCAAAAAGGGCAAGAGGAAGCGTAATGAATGCAATTCTAGGTCCTGCATGTGTGTGTGTGTGTATCATCTAAACAGTCATATGGGTATGCCAGTTAAATACTGAAGATCTTTGTGCTTATCTGCATGATTGCCATGTTTGGTCATGCCCTTGCACAGATGTGCCCAACTCAGGATAAGTGGAGATAGAAAACCAGTCTGTGTTCTGGGTGCCCTTTATCTAATTCCTACAAAGGGGCCTTATGCACTTATAATGGCCCTGTGTAACACAGCAGCTTGCATGAACGTTGGCCTTTATTTGGACACGATGTAATACATGTATAACAGCTATTTTTTAAGGTATGAGAAAGAAAACGGATTTAACCTCATCTGTGAAAGAAGGATGACAAGATAGTTATTGGGCCAGTTAATGTTGAGATACCCCTTCCCCAACAGGTGTTTCATAGAGTCCATCCTCTACAAAAGGCACTGAAGTATTTGAGAATACCTGCCCTGAAGTTTGGCTTTTCCACTAATGCTGAGTCATCTGTGATCAAACTTATGCAAGCTTTAAGTACAACTCCCCAAAATATCTAGAATTGCTTAAGGCTTTTATTTTTCAAAATTTTGGTCCATTTTCTATTACTCTATTCCTGATTGATAATCCCAGCATTAGAGGTCAGGTAATTGTCTCCATGTTTTCATTAGCTTCTTCATACTGATTAGTCCAAGGATACACAGGGAGGTTGTGGTAAAATGGGAACTGAGGGTTTCAAATGATGGTTCACATTTCTTGAGAATTTTCCATGTGCCAGCCCAGTGCTAAGCACTTTACATGCATTCTTATTTAAACCTTACTGCAGCCCCACGGGCTAGGCTTTATTTGATAGCTCTCTTTTCAGATGTGGAAACTCAGGTTTGCAGAGTTTGAGTAAGCGGTGGGGCCAGAATTCAAATTCAGGTTTATCTGATTCCAGAAGCTGGTTTGTTTTGTTGTTGTTTTTTGGTGAAAGAAAAATTTTAATACCGCTACAATAATACAATGTTAACAAAAATTGGCCAGGTACTGAGGTTATTTTAGTGAGCTACCATCATTTAAATATAAGAAAAGTAATTTCTTGGTCCAAATTAGTGAAACCTTAAAAAAGATTGTCTCTAGAGAACATTATTTGAGAATACTGCTTTTCCCGACACATTCTGATTCTCAAATTCACTTTATAACAACAGTGATCAACTTTTGATTCTTGCTTTCTTAAAAAGCTGTCAGGTTTCCATTTCTTCGGGAGACATTCTCCCCAGTGTGCTGTTCAATCCCACAGGTTAAACTTTCTTCGTTATTATTAAGAACTTCATACATGTTAGTGAGATTGCCGTTCATCGCTTTTTCATCTTTTCGGAAAGACACGGGAAGGCTGGCTAGACTGAAGCTGACGTCTTTGAAGGCGTGCAGCAAGAATATCCCCACGATGATGGTGCAGAAGCCACTCAAGGTGCCGATGATGTCGCCCACAGGCATGTCCTGCCACTCCTTGAAGAGGATAGCCGAGCAGGTCAGCACCGAGGTGGTGAAGAAGACGTAGTAGATGGGGGTGACGAGGGAGGTGTTGAATATGTCCAGGGCCCTGTTCAGGTAGTTGATCTGCGTGCTCACACAGACCACGAGGCTCAGCAGCAGGGCCCAGGCCAGGGGGTGCTGCAGCACAGGCTTGCCAGCAAACAGCTCCTTGATCGCTATGCCCAGGCCCTTCACACAGGAGACGGAAAACGCTCCGATCACAGAGCAGATGGTGATGTACACGAGAATGTTCGTCTGTCCATGGCGGGGTCCCACCACGAAGATTAGTATCAAGGACACAATGACCACAAGTGTTGCAAAGACCACAAAACCTGGAGGAGGCAAAGACAAGTTATATTTATGTCTTTACTAATGTTTGTTTTTTAGAGAGGAAGGGAGAGGGATAGAAACATCAAGGAGAGAGAAACGTCAGAGCTGGGAGGCGGTGACCGGATCCCCCCTTTCCTCCACACCCTCCGAAGGGGAAGCTCTGGGGTCAGTGCCCGTGAGTGTCCTGAGTCCTGGGTGGGAGGGAAGTCTCTCTATTGGTGACAACGAGGCAACAACCCAGGCATGTGCCCTGACCAGGAATCCAACCAGTGACTTCCTGGTTCATATGTCGACACTCAACTGCTGAGGCACACAGGCCGGGCAACACAAGGTTTATTTAGCCAAATGTTTAAACACTAAAAGGAAACTGAGAAGCCAAAACAAAATATTAACTCGATAGGAAGGAGAGGGGTGGCCCTACAATAAAAACAGCTTCTTCCGCCCTAGCTGGTGTGGCTCAGTGGACAGAGCGTTGGCCTGTGGACTGAAGGGTCCTGGGTTCGATTCTGGTCAAGGACACATGCCTGGGTTGTGGGCTCGATCCCCAGTGAGGGGCGTGCAGGAGGCAGCCAGTCCATGGTTCTCTCTCATCATAGATGTTTCTCTCTCTCGTTCCCTCTCCCTTCCTCTCTGAAATCAATAAAAATATATTTAAAAACAAACAAAAAACCAGCTTCTGCTGCTGCCCCAGCAACAGGCTCATCAAACTTCAGTCAGAAGATGGAACAGATTCCTGCCAACTCTGACCTGGGAGCACCCAGCAGCCCCTGTGGCGCAAGCACCTGGATCCCTTCCTGGGAATGGATTTCCAGGTGAGAAATGGGTCACTCCTGGGCCTGTCGTCTTCCTGACTTCCTGTCTGCTGTGCCTGAGGCAGCCAGGATGGACCTGGTGTCTCCGGCCTCCACTCCAGCGCTAGCAGGTCCCAGGCCCCCATCCTCTGTGCTCAGCCTCCCCCAGAACTCGCCTCCTCCCGCCTCCTGACTTCACCTTCCTCACAGCCTTCCCGGCTCAGTTCCTTCCAGGCCTCTCCTACCTACGTCAGCCTGGTTTCAATTCCTTTGTCGGGCTTTGCAGACCGTCACCATCTCATCCCATCCTCACTCTTGAGCCCGACTTCCCACTCTGCTTTCTATCCCCTCTGCTCCAGTCAGACCTGCTCCTACCCCACAGCTCACACACTCCTGCCCCCGGGCTTCTTTCAAGGTCTGATTTAAATCTCACTTTTAAAAAGTGGTTATCTAGTTATTTACTCCCTTTTAGCACCAGAGCCTCTCCCTATCCCCTCCCCTCTAGGCAACACTTAATTTTTTGTTTGTGTGGCTCTTGCAAAATAAATATTTTTGTACAAAGACAAAACAAAAAAACCACCAACTACCCAGCACAATGGATAAAAACTGACCCACATCTAGGCAAATTTCCGACAGTGGACACCCTAAATGGTCCCCCAAGTCAAATGACTGATTACACATAAAACAAAGATAAAGGACCAAGTGCGTCTGGCTTGTCAGCAACCAAGTGAGGAGACAAGGTAGACGAGAGACGTTTCGATATGGGCGCGGTTGCACAAAGTCCGTCTCTTCTGTGCTTCTGGCGCCTCCTGCAAAAGTGGCTTCAGCAGGAGGGGCAAACCCAGGACTCAGGGGACAAGAGGTCCAGGGACAAGCAGGAGTGACAGGGACCCGGATGCTGATGAAGAAACCAGGGTGACGCCTGCTGGCAGCCCCGACAGCAGTGAGTGCGAGGCCAGCAGGCTCTGGGAGAGGCTCCCAAGAGCAGAGACGGCAAGAAGAACTCAGTGTCTGAAATGACCCAGAGAATCAGACCTCTGGGCGAGCATTCCGGACGGATGGACTCACTTTCATAGAAAACGAAGCAGACACCTGAGGTCACTATCTGCTCAGGGAAAACTTAAAACAGGAAGGGAAGAGCCACACCAAAGGGCCTGGCTGCCAGGGCGAGGATGGGGGGAAGCGGTAAGTCTGCACGAGACACACGGTTACTCAACTAGTGTGGCCACCAGACCATGAGGCATGTACACGTCAGGTCACGCTTCGTGCACACGGAACCAAGCTAATGTTGTATACTGACTCCACTGAAACATGAAAACAAAGAAAAGTAATCGACATGTTATATGTTAAGCTGAGAATAAAAGTCATGTACTGGTCATGTAAACAAACCACTGAAGCAAAACCAGACAGACACCAGGTAAGCGATGCAGCAGGCAGTGCCCACCACCGAGGCAGTAACCAGCCAGCGGAACCACCTGCCTCTTCACACACACGTAGCTGTTCCTCTAAGCCCGCACCCGAGTCTATTTTTTCCATTGATTTATTTAGAGTGGAAGGGAGGGTGGAGGTGAGGGCCTGGGGG
>NW_005366635.1:355262-361008 GCF_000412655.1 Myotis brandtii | reverse complement strand
AGAGACTCTGATGCGAGAGACACATCAATTGGTTGCTTCCCACAGGCGCCCTGATCCGGGCCAAAGACTGAACCTGCAACCCAGGTATGTGCCCTTGACCGGGAATTAAACCCTCAACCCCTCAATGTGCGGGCTGACGCTCTAAGCACTGAACACACCAGACAAAGCTTCAAGTTTGGATTAAAATTAAAAAATAAATTAAGGAGTAAAAAGGCAGTGAGACTAGTGAAGCTTTTCTTTGTTCTTACCCGGATCCCCGAGCTTGTGTGACATCTCGTTTAACGTCTCGATCTCCTCTTCCTTCGGCGCATGAATGACCAAAACTGTGGAGCCCAGAATGCTCAGCAAGCACCCGATCTTCCCATGAAGATTCAGCCTTTCATTGAGGAAGTATGAGGACAGAATGGCACTGAAATGGGGGAGGGTGGATAAGATTAGAAAAATTGGCTACTTTTCTCATTTTAAAATATCAGCACAATTCTCATTTTGAATAACTGAACTCAAACTAAAACACTGTGAGTTTACAAAGATTCTGGCTTTCGGCTAAGGGATAGAAAATGTCTTCAACCGTAAAATGGAAGCTTCCAGGGAACACCTGCTTCACCACACACTAAACCGTAAGGAACCATCTTCCTACCGTAGGAAACCAACGCAAAACTCAAAATAAGTGGGGCCACGTAAGAACTCACATCCTATTCAAGAACCTACGTTCAAACCAATGCTTAGTACTTTCTCAAATTTAATTTGTCCTCACTCACTGAAGCATCCTTCTCACACGTTCATTTAATTCTATATGATTTGCCTGTTGTCAAGTTTAAATACTTTATAGCTAGTTTTATCCAAACATAAAAATACAATATAAACCTATAAATGTAATAATGGTGAAATATACACAAAAATAAGGATCAAAGACATATGCCACATCTTCATATACAGTATATGCACCTACACGCACGCACACACACACAATCTTGTGGGCGCTGCGGGGAGGACACAAATCCCTCTCAATCCACGTTGGGAACAGTGACCAGAACGCAGACTTCCATGCGGGGTCAGCTGTTAGACGTGTCTTGGACTCTCCTTCCGGGCAAGCTGGCCAGTCCTCAGAGGCACACTTCCTGCCCATCAGTGACTGTCTGTTGTCGGCACAGAACCCACTCACCGACCATCACCACCGACCAAGTGCACACGGGTCGGATGATAACTAGTGACAAGTGCAACTTGGAATTTTAACAAGTTAAAATCAAAGTAAGACTAGTGCTGGCTCTGAATACAAGCGAGACAAAGCATGAAAGCATCTCACCCCACAAATGCACAGCTTGCCGACACACAGAAGAGAACCTTGTAAAGCAAATTACAGCCACTTCGCCAGTCCTCGAGGTTTACGTGTAAGTCACACGGGACTGAGTACTTCCCGGTCTCGCGCACGGACTGCTGTTCTACGTGCAGCGCAGTGTCCTTACCTGACGAGGACGCTGAGCGCTCCCAGCGGAGTCACGAGGGTGGCTGGGGCAAAGGCGTACGCGGCGAAGTTGGCCACCTCACCGGCTCCCACTTGGAGATGGACAAGAGAGAACTCTCAGATAGGAGCACAGCTGCTCAAACGGAGAGACCTGCACTCACGCACACATCTGCATGTACTAATCTAAGGTCGCTTCCACGGGCTCTTACCACACACCCAGGTTGCAGGTTGGATCCCTGGTCCAGCTGGGGTGTGTGAGGGAGGCAACCCCTCAATGTCTCTCTCTCACAGCGATGTTTTTCTCTCTCTCTCACCCCTCCCTCCTACTCTCTCTAAAGAACAATGGGAAAAATATCCTTGGGTGAGGATTAACAAAAAAAAAAAAAATAAATAAAACCAATAAAAACATGTCCTTGGCTGATTCTTACAAAATCTATATAATAAAAGCCTAAGCAACTGTTATGGCGGAATGACCAGACGACCGGTCGCTATGATGCACAATGACCACCAGGGGGCAGACTCTGAACGCAAGAGCTGCCCCCTGCTGGTCAGCCAGAGCCAGGCTCACGGTTGGTGAGTGCAGTGGTGGTGCCAGGAGCCTCTCCCGTCTCCGTGGCAGTGCTAAGGAGCAGCGAGCTGAGCGGTAAGGAGCGAGGGGTCCCGCACTGTGAGAGGCACAGGCTGTGCTGAGGGACACCCACCCAGTGCAAAAATTCCGTGCACTGGGCCTCTAGTATAAATATGTATGTATGTATTTTTTAACATATTTTTATTGATTTCAGAGAGGAAGGGAGAGGGAGAGAGGGATAGAAACATCAATGATAAGAGAGTCATTGATCTGCTGCCTCCTGCATGCCCCCCACTGGGGAGTGAGCCCATAACCTGGAATATGCCCTTGATTAGAATCAAACCCGGGACCGTTCAGTCCGCAAGTCAATGCTCTATCCACTGATACAAACCAGCTAGGGCTAAATAAATACTTTAAAAAAAACTTTACTTAAAGTTTTAAAATTTGCTAGTAATATGAAACTGTAACTGTATCTGCAAATATTTCAGTATACAACTACAATATTTCCTTGAAACAGTCTCTATACATACTTGAGAGCAGTCCAGCCCACCACAGCCATTCTTTAAGATATGCATGGCCACCTTGACCTGTAAATGAAACAATATTTCACTTTCTTGGAACATTATCAGATTCCTACAAATATATGACAACTATCAGTAATGACAGATTTTATTTCTTTCTTTATTTTAAAATACATTTTATTAATTTTTTACAGAGAGGAAGGGAGAGGGATAGAGAGTTAGAAACATCGATGAGAGAGAAACATCAATCAGCTGCCTCCTGCACACCCCCCACTGGGGATGTGCCCGCAACCAAGGTACATGCCCTTGAGTGGAATCGAACCTGGGACCCTTCAGTCCGCAGGCCGACGCTCTATCCACTGAGCCAAACCGGTTAGGGCAGTAATGACAGATTTTAAAATCTCATTTGTTAATTAATACTGCTTTGAATAAAGGTTCCATCATTTATAAAGGGATATCTTAGATAACATTTTTAAGATTATACAAGAAAAGGGGATGTGAGGATCATGAATACGTTAAAAATGTTTAGGTTTGCTGAGTGAAAGGATTAAATCAATCCTTATACTTCTTTTCTGGTCTTAACTCAGCTTTAGCAAACAAAGAGAGTGAACCAGTAAAAAGTAGCCCAACTTCTAACGGTTTGTCTGCCAGCGGACAAGTCACTTAGGTATGGTCACCCCACATCTGAGAAGGGGCCCCTGACTGCCCATTCGTGAAGAGGCCGAGCAGTGCCCAGTCTGGGGCTGCCTTTTCACCTGACTGACTTGACTTTCATCCCAGCACCCAAAGGCAGGCCACTGTCCATCAGGAAACGTCCCCCAAGTGAAGCTCCGGCCGTGTCTCCCCGGGCAAGCGCCTGCCTGGGGACTGACCAGGAATGAGGAGCACACCCTTCAGCAGCACAGGCCAATGCTCTCTCCTCTGCCCACCAATCTCCAGCAGAGACTAAGGTTAGGGCTCCTGCTTCGGGCGAGACTTGGAGATGGCACCAGAAACGGGGGGCGGGGGCGGTATTTTACTGCCAAAGGAGGTCATCCTGGGGTCAGAACCGGGTTTAGAGCTGCCGCGGAGGCTGAAGGACAGAACGTGACCGGATGTCACACAACCTGGCAACTGTCACGAGTGCCCAGGCCAGTGAGTGGGGTCCCGTCACACCAGGTGTCCCCCAGGGTCTCCTGTCAGAGCCCTTCAGTTCACTGACCGCGGGCTCTTCAACCCAGGGAAGCCCTCTCTCTCATCAGGAGAAATGCCCAAGGTGAAGTCCAGTTTCCACGGTCACAGAGGAAAGCCGCACCTTCAGTAAGACTCTCCTGTTCAGACCCCTAACGTCTTCTCTGCAGACATCATCCGGGTTTAAAGAAAGGGCGAGAGCTGTGGGCACTGGTCCCGACTCCCAGTTTGGTAATAACCGCAGGAGCGAGTCATTTACTCATCCTGACATTTTCTCACTTCTCATTTCCCTGTTTAGAAAACTGATGTTTGATTCTCCATGAACGTTTACAACTCCTGCAGTGGGCGGTGCTGCCCACACTCCCCAGGGGGGACGAGGGGGCTCTGCAGGCCCCGCCCTGAGCACACCCACACTCGGCGCCTCTGCAGAGGCCCGGGGGGCACGACCTACCTGCTCTCATGGAGCCTTTGCGGGCCAGTCGCAGAAGGCCTTTCTTCTTCAAAATGAAGCTCCCTCCGATGAAGATGCTGGAGCTCATGGCCAGGCCCAGGCCGATGCAGAAGTCATACTTCCCACGCCCCGGGCTCATGGCGCTTGTGATTGAAGAGGCGCCCGGGAGTCACATGGATCACAGGACCGAGAGGCGGGGGCTGGAGGCCAGGAGGCGGTTTCCAATCTGCACGAGGCAAAACGAGATCCTCAGGAACCATCAGCACATGCGCCACCAGACGGAGCCCCACTTCCCGTCTCACAGAGGAGCACCCTGTTCTTTACCACCATAATACAAAATCACTCGAGGCCCGAGGCATGAAATCGTGCGGGAGTTCCTCCCCCCGCGGCCGAACTCGTGGGACCAGAGAACAGAGTGGTGGGTGCAGTAGTGGGGTCAGGGCTGGGGGGACGGGTGACGGTGCCAAAGTGAACCCTCGGAGGAGGGTTAACAAACAGACAAACCAGAAAAAAGCCACCGTGGCGGACACTAAGGAACAAGGGTGGGCAGGGAACCTTTCCGCAATACAAACACCCTGAACACGCCTGTCATTCTTTCCATCACGGCTGCTGCCCAACGGGAAGAGCCACCGAGACTGGACACCTTCGGGGGGCCCTGTCCCCGGTGACGACGGATCCACATTATTTCCCACCCATTCGATCATGAGAAGACAGTATCATGACCACTCATCTAACAGCCAGAGAAGCCAGACCTCCCCGAGGCGAAGGCGCAGGCAGGGGACCCAGGAAAGCCACACGGCCCCCCTCGGGCCCCACCTGCCAACTGGACTCCACGTCCTCGCTGCCCGCACCAGGGACACGCAGCAGAGTCCTCCGTCTGCACCTCAGCTCGGCGTCCGCAGGTTTGGGTTTTCCCACCTCTCATCTGGCTAATTGTGTGTGAAAGGAGGACTTGTCAGTACTGCAGAGCCTCACCGAGACCGCCAACCCCAATGGCGCAAGGTTAGCGATACATGAAGACTTTAACTGACATGCAGGTTTCATAGGCTCTCTCTTGGGAAACAATAAAAAAGGCTGACGCGGTAGAGAGGACCCCTTCGCTCACTGCCTGGCAAATCATACCCTTTACTGCCATTTGAACTTCCAAGCCCTGGCAGACTGGCTGCGGCCTGGAAGGAAGAAAACACAGAACTAGGACAAGAAGCCTGAACAGTTCCGAAGGGCGTTAAAAATCGGGTTCCTCGCCTCCATGAAACAAACCTTTCGTCTCTCATGTTTCCGCTTATTCCTTAAAAAAAGGAAAAAAGGAGGACCTGGGCATATGGTCTATAGAGAATCTCGAGAAACAGAACTCAAAGCAGCTTTGTATTAGACGAACTGAAAACGCGAGTGAAGAGGGGACGCAGACAAATAAAACTCCGCGTCTCTCGAGTTGTGTGCGGAGCCGGGACGGGGATCCGGCGACTTTAGAACAAACTTCGGCCATTGAAACAGTCTCGTCGCCAACGCGTCAGCCCACGTCTCCGGCGGCGTCTCCGCAGCAGCGAGAACCCCGGTCCACCACCCGCCCCGGG
>NW_005366635.1:339424-354916 GCF_000412655.1 Myotis brandtii | reverse complement strand
CATCCGGGGCTGCAGCCGGGCGCGCCGTCTCCTCCATGGGGAGCCCCGAGGGCAAGTAGCCGGGGACAAGCTCCAGTCCCGGCAACCGCCCGGACCAAGGACCGCGCCAAGCGGAAGAGCAGAACCTGGTCGCGGCGGAATGACGCAGGGGCAGCACGCGCAGACTCAGTACAGCGCGGCGAAGGCCTCCTCCCACACCCGCGGGCTGTCATATCGACTTCCGGTTTCTTTACCAGGCCCTGATTAGCGGGCTTGGGGGGAATGGGCGGGCCGAGGGGAGAAGTGTAGCAGGCAATATTTTATAATATAACTACCAAGTGACCAAAATCAAAGTACTATGTTCTGCTTACAATGCGAACACCAACGCGGGGTCAGTGTGTGAAACTACACTTTTTAAGCAGCGACCTTAGGGATCCCTTACGGAAGCCGTCACTCAGCGGGCCAGGGGCAGGGCTATAGCGGGACCCGGAAGACAAGAGTATTTGGGAACGCGAAGAGGCGGGACCAAGTGCTGGGGGCGGGACTATACGGGAGTCCGGATATCCGAGGTGTCGGACAATGCGGATAGGCTGGACCAGGGCTATGGGCGGAACCAAGTACTGGAGGCGGAACTCAAGCAGAGTCCGGATATCCGGGGGTGGAAGACAACGCTGATAGGTTGGACCAGGGCTATGGGCGGGACCTTGTTCTGGAGGCGGGATTAAATCAGAGCCCGGATATCCGGGGTTGTCGGACAACGCCGATAGGCTGGAAAAGTGGGTTGGGCGGGACCAAATGGGTGTCGGACAATGTGGATAGGCTATCCCAGAGCTAAGGGCGGGACCAAGTGCAGGAGGTGGGATTAGATTAGGGCCAGGATATCCGGTGGGGGAGGCAAACTCGGATAGGCTGTACCCGGGCTATGGGCGGGATCAATTGCTGGGAGGCGGGACTAGACTAGAGCCCGGATATCCGGGGTTGTCGGACCTCACCGATAGGCTTGAAAAGTGGATTGGGCGGGACCAAATGGGTGTCTAACAACGCGGATAGGCTGGAGCAGGGCTTATAGGCGGGATCAAGTGCTAGGCGGCGGGACTAGACCTGAGCCCGGATATCCGGGCGTGGCAGACAACGCGGATTGGCTGGGTCAGGGTTATGGGCGGAACCAAGTGCTGGAGGCGGGATTTGACCAGAGGCCGGATATCCTGGGGTGGCAGACAAAGCGGATAGGCTGAATCAGGGTAATAGGCGGGACCAAGTTCTGAAGGAGGGACTAGATCCGAGCCCGGACATCCGGGGTAGTCGAAAAGCGCCGATAGGATGGAAAAGTGGATTGGGCGGGACCAAATGCGTGTCTGACAACGTGGATAGGCTGGACCAGGACTATGGGCGTGACCAAGTGCTGGAGGAGGAACTAGAACAGAGCCCGGATATCCGGGGGTGGTAAACAAAGCAGATAGGCTGGTGCTGGACTATGGGCGGGACCAAGTGCTAAAGGCGGGACTAAATCAGAGCCCGGATATCCAGGGGTTGAGGAAAACTTGGATAGGCTAGATCAGGGCTGTGGGTGGGACCAAATGCTGTAGTCAGGACTGACCACGCGGATAGGCTGGTCCAGAGCTATGGGCGGGGTGTGTTTGGAACGCGGAAGGGCTGGACCAATTGCTGGGGGGGGTGGGGTGTAACTTCAGTGAGGTGAGGCCAAGTCCTTGGGGCGGGGTGGGTTCAGCTTAGGGCTCATTTGGTAGGACTCTGGGAATAACTGCATTTAGTTTGTTTAATTCGTTCTTTTTAAAAAAATATTTTTATTGATTTCAGAGAGGAAGGGAGAGGGAGAGACATCAATGCCTCCTGCACGACCCTCACTGGTGATCGAGCCCACAACCCTGCACCTGCCCTGATGGGGAATGGAACCTGGGACCCTTCAGTCCACCGGCGGACGCTCTACCCACTGAGCCCAACCAGCCAGGGCTAATTCACTCTTTTAAAAACATATTTTTAATTGACTTCAGAGAGAGGCAGGACGAGGGAGAGAGAGAAACATCCACGAGGAGAGAGAATCACTGGTCGGCGCCTCCTGCAGGCCCCAGGGTCCGGCCAGGTCGGGCACAAGCCCAGGAATTTAGCGGTTGGAGCCGGTGACCAAGGTGAAGGGATGAAGCCGGACAGAGTGGCAGGTGCAGAGCCGTCCCGGGGGGCAAAGTGCAGCATAGGAAATACTGGCTACTTTCCTGTCTGAAACCAATAAAAACATTTTAAAAGAGAAAGTAACCACTACATGGCGACTTCCTTCCTGCCTCGTAGATGTGCCCGACGACGTGCACGGGTGGCCATGTCCTCCGTCGGGAGGGGCCCGGGCTCCTGTTTCTGCAGGAAAACGGGAAGCACTGGACTGAGGAGTGAGAAGCAGGTGAAACCTCCCATGTCGGGAGCAGACACTTCAGACAACGCGGGTTCGGCTAGAAACGTTATTTTATTTTAAAACACACCCAGGGTAGTAAATATCGGAAAACTTCATCAACAGCCTCTTTGTCTACATCAGGCGGCACATGCTCGGACTACTGCTGCGTAGCGAGAAGCAGGTCTTAGCCGTTGACACGCGCGGCCACTGGGAGCTCCCGGGACGTTTCCACGGAAACACAGATGCGTCCCGTCCGGGGCACAGGCTCCGTCTCGCTGTCGTCCTCTCTCCCGATCGTGTCCCATTTTACAGGAAAGGGATGGTTGTTTAAAAGGCAAAGAGAGACTCGGGAGCGATATCAAAAACAGCCTTAAGCTTTTCCGGGGTGCAGCAGTGACATGAAGGGGGTGCGTGTAGGGGGGGGGTTGCTGTTCTATTCCGACAGATGAAAGGAATCCTGACCTTCTGGGTGGGACCCGCCCTTTGGCACGAGGGGCTCGGGAGCTCCTGACGTCCACCTGTGCCGGGTGGTTCGTGGTCAGGGGGACGCGGCTGGGAGCAGGAGGCTCGGCTTCATTCATTGCAAACCTAAGGTGACAGCGTCCGCCCGGCTCACCCGCCATCGGCTCTCCCGCCGACGCAGACCTGCGGGGAGCTGGTCACCACGGGCCGGCTCTCCCGGTGCAGCCCCTACACGCCCGTCTCATTCCCAGGTGACGGCGGGATACAGGAAACCCTTGCTTTTTAAGACAAACAGAAGGGAGCACTAAAGCTTCGAGGAATGATGCCAACTTCACACCCACGCGCTTCACCTTTGCTCAGTCAGTGCTTGAAGCTGCGTGGCCCTGAGCAGACAGGAGGCCGGATGGGCCGCATTTCCGCGGGGTCACCCCGGCCCCCCTACACCCGACCCGTCATCCGAGGCTGCCAGCAGGCGCCCAAGTGCAGGCGCCCTCAGACAGCCGACCTGGAGAACCATCCCCTCCCTTTTCGAGGTAGAGAAACTGAGGCACAGAAAGGTACGGGGACTCGCCTAGAACTGCACGATTCGAGGAGAAAGAGAGGAAAGAACACAGATCCTTCTCCAAAGCTCCGGGCCTCGGCTGCGCTCCGCACCACCGGGCGCCGGGGAAACACGTTTCGTTGCTCGTCCTTGCTCCACCGAGTGTCCATTCTTTTACCAGATTATTTTTTGATGTAACAGACAATTCCTTAAAACAGAATTATTCTGTGCATTTGCTAGCATGTGGGAAATGTGCATGGAAATACATTAGAGATGAGGCAGGTCCTCCTCCCCGTCTCCATCCTCCTCCATCTTCTCCAGGACCCGACGGAGGGTGAGGATCTGGCCGGACGTGAAGTCACCTCGAAGCTCAAGGACCGGAGTCCGCCCCCAGGATGAGGGGAGTGGGCGCGAGGAAGGCAGGAAGCGAGGTATTTGGCAGGATCAACCGTGCTGCGTGATGTCTGGTGGCAAACATCTCTCCCTTTCCAACCCGAGTCCCAGACTCCCAAGTGCGGGCGGGAGCGGCACATGCGGGGAACTCATGGGGGCGTCCTGGGAGCAAGTCGCAGCTGAGGAGCGCCTGTGGCCTCTGGTCCCTGAGAAGGCGGTTCTCCAGATTCCGACCAGTCCTGCTCGGCGGGTGTGGGGGGGAACCAGGCCTTCCGACCCCTGCAGCCCATCAGACGGAGAGCAGGACTGGGCGCAAGGGCGCATCCCCGTCCAGCTTCCCACTCGGCCACAGGAGGCCCAGCCGGGATCCCGTCGCGTCCAGAAAGAGCCAGGGGCGGAGGTCGGCCGGCTGAGCACTTGGGGGCGGCTCCAGGTGAGCCGCGCGGGCTGGGAAAGGGGTGTCGCTCCCAACAAGGTTCCCCATCTCCTCGGGCCAAAGTGGCCGCCCTCCCCTGGGAGACCTGGGTCTCGAGGGCTTTGCCAACCGTCTAGGAACCGGCCCGGAGCCAGCACAGAGCTGAGCTGTAGAGAGGGAACCAGAGGCGACCACAGCCTTCGATGGTCCCCTTTCCATCAACCGGAAACCGAAGGGGAAGAACAAAGCCACCTCGGGCGGCTGGGATGAGCTTCTGCAAAAAAAGGCAAGTTTACCAACGGCCTGGCCAGTGTGGCTCCGTGGCTGAGCGTCGGCCTAGGAGCCAGGAGGTCACGGTTCGATTCCCGGTCGGGGCACTGGCCCGGGTTGTGGGCTCCATCCCCAGTACGGGGCCTGCAGGAGGCAGCCGATCCGTGATTCTGTCTAATCATGGATGTTTCTCTCTCTCTCTCCCCCCCTCTTCCTTCCTCTCTGAAAGCAATAAAAATACAAAAAAAGCACACACAAGAAAACCAATATTACAAAAAAAAACCATAGGGATGGTCACGCAGACAACACCCCCTCCTGCAGAAGGAACGCCAACCGGCCTGCAGCTAAGCCTCACACAAAAGTCGCCGCAAAGTAAGCGGACCGTCCACCGACGGTCACCCTCCCCGCACACGGGCAGGGAACGGGCCCTGGGTCGCTAAAACGGCTGATGATCGGAAACCAACCTTTGGAGAGCTGATGAGGGTCGATGTCTGCGTGTGCGGTGCCTTCCATTAAATCGATACTGTTAATGTTTACATAACTTCGTTGCTGCTGTCAGCTCAGGAGCCTGATCGTCTCATGAACTTTTAACTCGTAAATGGGCCCTTCGCTCTGTTAGGCCGTCGCACTTCAGGCCGCCTCCTGGTTCACAGGTGAGGGGACGCCCTGCCATGGGTCTTGAGTTCTGGTTTTGGCCGGAAAAGCCTGTTTTTTTCTTTCGGGAATGACTTTCACTGGGGATCACCCGATGCCGCCGTCTGGTGCATGGCGTCCACACCCCAGCCCCGCCCTCCAGCGTGGCACAGCCCGCCCTCCAGCGTGGCACAGTCCGCCTTCCAGCGTGGCACAGCCCGCCCTCCAGCGTGGCACAGCCCGCCTTCCAGCGTGGCACAGTCCGCCTTCCAGCGTGGCACAGTCCGTTTCGCTACAACCTCGCCCGCGAAGGACACGGTCTCCCGTGAAACACGTCGCCCGCTCTGGGCCTGGCCCCAGGTAACACGCGCGGAGGGTCTCTGACCCAAATCCTGGCCTCGCCGGCGGCCAGGCGGCGCTTCAGAAGCTGAAGGAGAGGCGGGCGAGCGGCCCTGGGGCTCTGCTGTCCCAGACAGCGGGCGCAGGCCAAACCTGTCCTTTTCCTCTTTTGCTGGAAACTCTTTGAAAACTCGCTGTGTGTTCGTTCCAATTGGACGGGCCTCGGCCTTACTGGGTCCTCCACCTCGTTCCCGAATCACAGGTGAGCCGCTGACCACGCACCCTCCCGTCTAACAGCCATACGATCAGGGGACAGAAGTCACGTCTTCTGAGCGGCCAGACGTTCACAGTCAGAGGACGTGGGCCTCATCGGGTTCGGGATCCCAGCCGCACAGACGGAGGCGGACGGACGAGGGACCGCCTGCTCCTCCGGCACCTCTTTACTGGGCAACGACGGCGAGCGAACGGGCCAACCCTCCCTCAGGTGTCTTCCGTCCTGACTCCGCCCACAGACGGGCACGCCGTTACCTACGGCCCCTGTGCACACGCGTGTTCTGCACGGTGACACGACGGCGTAAGCGTTACTGTAAGCCCAGGGAGCAGGCGCACAGCCACAGCCAAACTAAGTGAATACAGTTCGAGTGATAAAGGCACTGAAATTGACTCACGTTACCCAGCGGCCCCGACAGCGCGGCACTGCCAGCCAGCGCTCTTCTCGCTCCATCTGCCACGAACGCGTCTCGGTGTCCGGGGAGGGAGAGCCAGCTCAGAGAGGATCAGACACAAGTGAACGCACAGACCGCTGACGCGGGTGAGGCCAGAGGGGCTCAACGCAAAACGACACACCCTACGGGCCATGTCCGTGCGGAGCCAGCTCTCCGGGACCCTCTGGTCAAGGACGAACCAGAAAGAGCCGTCTTTCTTCTCTACGTGAAATAATGTCAGGAGGTTGGAAGGGACGAGGACTCATGACAGCTTCCAGGGTCACGGCAATGAACACGGATCCCTCTCCTCAGAGACGGCGCCCAGGAGCGACCTGAGCCCGGATAAGGGAGGCCCCGCTGTCCCCGGACCACACACCCACCGAGGCGCCACCAGCTCCAATGCCAGCCATGTCGCGGCTCTCGTCCTCCGCCTCAAATCAGGTCCCGAAACCACACCCGTTGCCTGCTCCTCGGGGCCCCGTCCCGCCCCCGCCGCCTCCTAGTCCGCCTTCAGGTTGGCTTTGTTCATCTCCCCGAGGTTGAAGTTGAACTCCTTGAACACCTGGATGAGGACGATGCCCACGGAGACGGTGGTGAAGCCGCAGGCCATGCCCAGGAAGTCCACCAGGCCGACGTTGCTCCACTCGCGGAAGAGGATGGCGGAGGCCAGCAGGACCAGCGTGGTGAAGACCACGTAGTAGATGGCCCCGAACACGGAGGAGTCGAAGCACTCGAGCGCCTTGTTGATGTACCTGAACTGGACGATGATGCTGCAGCCCAGCACGGCCAGCAGCACCAGGCAGAGGCACAGGGCGCGCTGGCTGGACGGGTTGTTGTGCAGCAGGTCCTGGGCGGCCAGGCCGATGCCCTTGGTGGAAGGCACGGTGAAGCTGCCCAGCAAGGAGCAGATGCTGATGTAGACCATGATGTTGGTGGGCCCGTGCGCCGGCGCGATCCAGAAGATGAGCAGCAGCAACATGAGCAGCACGATGCACAGGTAGCCCACGAACACTGCAAGACACGAGCGAGCGCCCGGCTCGTTTGACTGTGGCTTTAAAAAACGTGTTTACTGATCTCAGAGACGAGAGAGAGAGAAACATCCGCGATGAGAGAGAATCATGGGCCCTGGCCGGTGTTGCTCAGTGGATAGAGCGTCGGCCTGAGGACTGACGGGTCCTGGGTTCGATTCTGGTCAAGGGCACATGCCCGGGTCGTGGGCTTGATCCCCAGTGGGGGATGTGCAGGAGGCGGCCGATCCACAATTCTCTCTCATCAGGGATGTTTCCATCTCTCTCTCCCTCTCCCTCCCTTCCTCTCTTTCTAAAAATCAATGAAAACGTATTTTTTAAAATGCACAGAAAAAAGAGAGGGACCTCGGTGGGGACCGTGAAGGTAAGTCATATGGGGGAAGCGGGGCCGGGACACGGGTGGCCCCAGCTCGAGGCCCAGAGCGGACCCCTGGCCGGGCCGGGAGACAGGGCCACTCCGCACCCGGACAGCAGGGGGTCTCGGGGTCACGCCTCGGCGCTCGCGGGCGGCAGAGGGGTCACCTGGGTTGGTCAGCTTCTCCTCCAGCTCGGCCTGCGTGGTCACACTCTCGGATTTGGGGGCGTGGATGATCAGCACCACGGAGCCCGCACAGCTGAGCAGACACCCCAACTTGCCCAGGATGTTGAGCTTCTCCTTCAGAAGGTACGAGGCTAGAATGGACCTTCGAAGCAAGAAAAGAGGGATCCGGGCTGGGGTCGGACCCTCGGCCCGGTCCCCACTCACAGCAGTTCCTTCAGAAAACCCATTTCCTCGCAGCCGGATTTTACTTTTCAGTTCGTAAGAGTAGAGAGATGGGCAACTTCTTGGAGCTAATTCACCACAAATAGGACTTTCATACGAACTCTACGCCTGGCCAATATACAGGGAACGGCTCAACTCGTCCTGCTATTCAGTGGATATGAAATACACCAGAGCAGCAAAGTGAGCTTTACGACGGACAAAAATAAAAATAATGCACCTTATTAAAAAAAAAATAATAATCAAACACCTATGTTAGGTAGGAAAGTGGGATATTAAAATTGCTCAAATAATGACAAGTAACTCATGATCAAAACACTTAAGCCCTAGCCGGTGGCTCAGTGGTTAGAGCAGCGGCCTACGGGGTTGCGGGCTCGATCCCCAATGCAGGGTGTGCAGGCCAGGAAGGGTCACGGGTTGGATTCCCAGTCAAGGGCATGACCCTGGGTTGCAGGTTCGATCCCCGGACCCGGTCAGGGAGCAAGCAGGAAGCAGCCAATCGATGTGTCTCTCTCACATCAATGTCTCTCTCTCTCTCTCTCCGTTCTACTCTCTCTAGGAATCAATGGAGAAAATACCCTTAGGAGAGAATTTAAAAAGTAGTAATTCACACGACTGAACGTGGAGGAATAAATTAAACCACGTCGAGGGAAATACCAAAGAACTTTCTCTAGTGACAATTTCACTTTTACTCTTTGACCAGAAACACTGAAAATAAAACGTTTCTATCTATTTACATAAACAACACATGAAAAACCAAAACACAGAGTCCCAGCTCTCACCCGAACGGCACGCCGAGGGCACCCAGGGGCGTCACCAGGACCGTGGGGACCGCCGTGTACGCCAGGAAGTTCCCGATCTGGCCAACAGCCACTGGAATCAGACCCGAGAGAAGCGAAGGGTTATCACTAGAACCGGGGCCCCTCGCCAGTTCGCAGAGGCCCTGCCCCGAGAAAGCTGCTTCTTGTCCACTCCTCGCGAGAAGCCAAACCTGGAGCATCTTCGCATCGGCCGGGGCAACACGTCCTTGTTTCAGAAAGAGCCGTGCAGCCCAGCCCGCGTGGCTCGGGGGTCGCGCTTCAACCAGGGAACCAAGAGGTCGCTGGTTCTAACCCCGGTCGGGGCACAGGCCCGGGCTGCGGGCTCGATCCCCAGTGGGGGGCCTGCAGGAGGCAGCCGGTCCATGGTTCCCTCTCATCGTGGACGTTTCTCTCTCTCCCTCTCCCTTCCTTTCTGAAATCAATGAAATATATTTTCTTGACGGAAGGAAGGGAGGGAGGGAGGAAGGAGATCAAGCCGCCCCCCCCCCCAACACACACACAGGGTACTTACTTGCGATCGTGCCTGCCCACCACACCACGTCTGTTAGGTAGGAGGTACCTAGGACAGAGTGAGACACGTGTCAGGAAAGCAAGAAGCCGGAGGTTGCCCTGGCCTGTGTGGCTCAGCGGATAGGGTGTCGGCCTGCAGACTGAAGGGTCCTGGGTCCGATTCTGGTCAAGAGCACATGCCCAGGTTGTGGGCTCGATCCCCAGTAGGGGGCGTGCAGGGGGCAGCTGATCCATGATTCTCTCTCATCATGGATGTTTCTCTCTCTCTCCCTTCTCTGAAATCAATAAAAATGTATTTTAAAAATTAAAAAAAAGAAGGCAGTGGTTTACAAGCTGAAGAAAAGAATTACGTGAAAACTGAAGCTGAAAACAATCATGATGCCCGTCCAGTGTGGCTCAGTTGGTTGGGGGGTGAGGAGAGAGGGGCTCCGCACGCTCCCAGCCGCTCCCGCTGCCCCCCTCCCCCAACACACAGGTGAGTGGAGAGGCACCTTGCAGCCGGTCAGTCAAGCCTGCAGGTGAGTCCAGCCCCAGACTCCACCCAACCCCAAGGGAGAGCCGCCCATCGGGGTACAGTGCACCCCGGGCACCAGGACAGATACGTGAGCCCGGACTCCACGTCTCCTTTATCTCCTCTTCGTACGGAAACCGCCTCCAGGAAGGAAGCCAGGCCCCGGCCGCTAACTCTCACTGCTCTCACCACCTTCCTTATCTGAGCGGAGATCGCCCCTCGGTGCTGGACGGCGGCCGACAGGGCTACCGCGTTTCAGGCCGGGCAAGGGCTCCGGATCCTGTGACCTGAACCCACAGGCTCAGTTACTCAGCTCTGAGCACCTTCAAGAAAGCTCTCAACTCTTTTCGTAAAACTTAACATTCAGCCCGGCCGGCGGGGCTCAGGGGCCGAGCGACGACCTAGGAACCAGGAGGAGGTCGCGGCTCGATGCCCGGTCGGGGCACCTGCCGGGTTGTGGGCTCGATGCCCAGTGCGGGGCGTGCAGGAGGCGGCTGACCCACGAGTCTCTCTCATCCTGGACGTTGCTCCTCTCCCTTCCTCTCGGAAATGAATACAAATACGTTTTTAAAGCCATAAACAAAATACCGGTGACGGGATCGTTCCACTCCGCGTTCCAGGCCCCTCCGTCTGTGTCCGAAGGCTCTCCAGGCGAGGCGGAGGGCGCGTCTGGAATGTGAACTTGAAATGCATGTAATTCTCCATCGCACGCCCCGGCGGGCTCTTTTTTTTTTTAACGTTTTAATTTTTATTTATTCATTTCTATTATATTTTTATAGATTTCAGAGGGGAAGGCAGAGGGAGAGAGAGAGACATCCATGATGAGAGAGAGTCGCCGCACGTTATTAGTGCTAACTTTGGTAAATAACAATACAATATTTTTATCCTACTACCTGTATTCATTTTTTGTCAACTGACCCAGTGATCTTTTTTTACAGCACTTTTCCTTCTAGTGTAGGATCCTGCCTTAGGATCACAGTTCATGTATTTAAAAATATAAAAAAAAGACAGTACATTTTTAACAATTAAAATTCTAATATGAGCAAATATTTTAAATGGCGAACTCAACTGTATTTTCAGTGTTCATGCAAAAATTCATCTTTCACTCTAGGAAAAACAAGTTTTTGTAAAAATTACTTTAACTAGACTAGCAATACTTCAGCCACTCAGATTATACAGGCAGCATCAATCTCCTAGGGAATCCATTACTGCTACTTAAGAGTCTGGCATGATCTCTGGTAAACATCACTGTGATCCTATCACTTCATCATAAGTGTTTTCCCTGTGCAAACCATGCTGGCACAATACACTGGCCCTTTGTGTTGGAGCGAAGCTGGGTCTTTTCCAGTAAATGAACCGGCTCAGTTCAAATGACTCACTTGGCAGGAACAAGAAGCTCACATGATAGTTTGCTGGATAATTCACATGACCCCACCAATGAAAAATGTGGGTAACATTGGGCTCTCAGACAAACAAGGCACTGAAAAGTCCCTTTTCTGTCCTGCGGCAATCTTTGTCAGCCCTTGCTGCTCAAAGTGTGGTCCAGAGACACTAGCATCTTCCGGAAGCCGTTAGAAACACAGCCTCTCAGGCCCCACCTCTGAGAGTCTGCTGAAAATAAATGCAATTTACTTCCTATTGTACTTACTGAACTAGCAAGTCTGTTTTAATTATCAAAGTTTAATTGATTGGTTTCTGAACTTTATGATTGAAGTTTTAAAATAAAGAAGTTAAGTGATCGTCTCTACACATAAAAACCCTTGGACCCAACAAAAATTTAGATGTCCAAAAAACTCTCTCACCCACAGCTGGAGCCATGCCGGACCCTAATCCCAACCCCAGTCCTGAAGAGCTACATAACTTTGAGTCACAGCACCCTATACTCATGATAAGGCTTCAGTTTCTTTCTTTCTCTTTTTTTTTTTAAATGTTTTTATTTTTATTGATTTCAGAGAGGAAAAGGGAGAGGGAGAGAGATAGAAATATCAATGATAAGAGAATCATTGATCAGCTGCCTCCTGCACACCCCGCACTGGGGATCGAGCCCGCCACCCCGGGCAGGTGCCCTTGACTGCAGTGGAACCTGGGACCCTTCAGTCTGAGACCGACGCTCTATCCACTGAGCCAAACCGGTCAGGGCTGGGGCAAAGTTTAAATGCCTTTGAACGTGCATAGCTATCTTCTATCTTGTAATATAAGTGTGTGTGTGTGTGTGTGTGTACGCGTGTGTTTTATTGATTCCAGGAAGGGAGTGGGAAAAGAGATAGAAACATCCATGATGAGAGAGAATCATGGATCAGCTGCCTCCTGCAGGCCCCACACTGAGGATCAAGCCTGCCACTCGGCATGTGCCCTTGACGGGGAATTGAACCGTGACCTCCTGGTTCCTAGGTCGGTACTCAATTACTGCGCCACCCCGTCCAGGCCGGATTTCTAGAGTTTTAATTGATGACTGAATAACTCCAGAGAGAAACGCAGGCGTGAAATGCCATGTTGCATAATGTAAACTACCCATGTGATGGGGTTAGCAAATTCCAAGACCATTTGCCAAGGGAGAGTTTATTCATTTATTTTTTTAATACATAAACTGCTGCCTTACAAGGCGTAGGCCTTCCCAAGGAACAGCGTGTCTTCGGAGGGGACACAGTTCGCTCATTACTCTAATATGAACAGTGATGACACGAAGGAAACCTGTGGACGGCCTCGGGCGAAGGGACCCTGAGCAACACAGACCTTTTGGGGTGGGTGACGGCATTGGTGCCTTTTCCGACAAGGAGGGTCCCGAAACGCACGTCTTTCCTGTCGGGGTGTCTTGGGGAAGTGACCCATATTTCTATCGGCCATGTTTGGCCAGCATCCAGCCGGATAAGGAATGTGGGTGCCAAGGTCCACACTCCGTCGCACCCCCATGTAAGCACCTCTCCTCCTCCCAAGAGAGGTCCATGGGGGAGTGTTCTCCAGACGCGGGTGACGGTCAGGTTCCCCTCGGTCTTCAGAGGAGGTGTCCCTGTTAACTCCACCCCATCACAACGTGGACCACCAGCAAGTAGCACATCGCCACCATGCAGGAGACCACCATCATGGGGAAGCCCAACCTGAAACACAAAGACAGGTGCATTGTGGGACCTGCCGTCTGGTGAGAGCCGCTGGTTCGATGCCCAGTCGGGGCACATGCCCGGGTTGCGGGCTCCATCCCCAGTAGGGGGAGGGCAGGAGGCTGCCGATCTATGTGTCTCTCTCATGAATGTCTCTCTCTCTCTCTCTCTCTCTCTCTCTCTCTCTCTCCCCCTGCCCCTTCTTCTCTCTCTCTCAAAAATAAAATTAAAAATAAATAAATAAAATAGCAGCCTGGTGCAGGAGGCAGCCGATCTCTCTCTCTCTCTCTCTCTCTTCCCCTCCCTATTCCTCTCTCTCTCGAAAATAAAATAAAAATAAATAAATAAAATAGCAGCCTGGCCAGAGATGGCTTATTTGGTTAGAGCATTTTCCTGATACACCAAGGTTGCAGGTCCGATCCCCCATCAGGGCACATATAAGAAGCAACCAATGAAAGTGAAACAACAAACTTATGTCTCTCTCTCTCACCCTTTCTTTCTCTAAAATCAACTTAAAAAAAACCACATCCTGGGGTGAGATTTAAAAATAGAATAGAGAGAATATGGCAGAAATTAGCAGAATGTGAAACAACTATCAAAGGCTTTGCTCATTCGGTCTTTTAAAAGAAAGAAAAGAGTTCATTATCAAACCCACAGACACCCAGAAAATGTTAAAAGAACGGTGAAGTTTCACCCTCTACCTTTGTCTACGGAAAAGGGTTTGCACATCTCAACATGGCTATTTTGCTCAGAGCTGTGGAGTTTAACCCATGCCACACACTAGACATTTCATCACACAAGGAAGGAAAAATGAACCCTATCTCAAATACCCTGTATTCCTTGCACTTAAAGGGTCATCTTGAAACTTAAAGGGGGACAGTTGCTCAGTTGGAGTGTGTGAAGCAAGAACGGCCCAATTCCCTGCTGATGGAAATAGAATCGTTTCTTAGGGGGTGAGATCAAAAAGGACTTGCCCGCAGCACTTTCACATGCAAAGTTCTTTCTTCTTTCTTCGTTCCCTTCCTTCCCCTGCGGTTTTATTTCCTGAGGGCCCCCGACAAAAACAGAACCGTGCCCTTGACCGGAATTGAACCCGGGACCCTTTGGTCCACAGGCTGATGCTCTATCCGCTGAGCCAAACTGGCTGGGGCTCCTTTTTAAAAAATATATTTCTTTATTGATTTGAGAGAGAGAAAGGGCGAGGGAGAGAGAGATGGGAACACCCATGATGAGAGAGAATCCGGGCCTGTGCCCTGACCAGGAACCGTGACCTCCTGGTTCATAGGACGATGCTCAACCACTGAGCCACGCCGGCCGGGCCCCTTTGTTCATGGGGTTTTTCTCTGCACTGACTGCAGCTACACAAGACTCCGTAACTGCTGCAAACATGCCTGCCCCTTGCGCTTAAGAAATGCGTTGCTCTTTTTAAAGAAATAAACAAAAACAAAAACATGAGACTCTCTCTACACAGACAGAGTTTGGAAAGTACCTGAAAAACTGCATGAAGGAGAAGCCGTATCCATGCTGCTCGGCAATCCCCGCGCAGACGACGTTGGCCGACGCCCCAATCAGCGTCCCGTTGCCTGAAACCAGATTTAATAATAAGGCCAAGCCCGCGTGGGCCGTGGTGGTAGCGTCTGTCCTCTTCCGCCCGGAACGCTGGGGACAGACAATGATGCTGAGAAGTAGAAGGCGGCAGGACGGGGGGAAGGCCAAGCGCAAGACGGACGGGCTCCGAGAGAGAAGCCATGGGCTGGGTCCCGGGAGCTGAGTGGGCCGCTGAGGATGGGCTGCTGCGGCCGCCACTCACACAGGGTCGCCAGGCGCGGGAGCCGAATCAAGGGCACGTAAGACACACCCCTGAGACACGAGCAAAGGCGGAGTCTGGGGTCTTCGTGCTCTACATCCAAGTCATCGATATTCTAAACAATGAGCGCTTCCTGCGGGTGGGCGGGGGGGCCTTCTTCCCACCAAGGGGCCGTTGGATATTGAGAGCCTCATTCAGGGGCCATACAACACGATCGACTTAAACATTAGCCTGCTGCCCGGCCGGCGAGGCTCAGTGGCCGAGCGTCGACCTAGGAACCAGGAGGTGACGGTTCGATTCCCGGTCCAGGGCAGGGGCCTGGGTTGCAGGCTCAACCCCCAGCAGGAGGCGTGCAGGAGGCGGCCGATCCGTGATTCTCTCTCAGCATGGACATTTCTCTCTCTCTCTCCCTTCCTCGCTTGAATCAATAAAATAAATATTTAAAAAACCCCAAACGATCTCCACCTCTAGGCCAGCGGTCATCCTTTCATGCCCAACGGCGTAAGGAGGGGACGAGAAACCTGCACTGAGGAGGGCTTCTGAGTTAAATCTGTCTCTAGCAGGAGCCCTGCGAGCTCAGGGGCAGTGTGGGAGCCCCGTGGGCCAGACGCGGAGCGGGAAAATGCTAACTTGAGCCGAACGTCACCCGAGTCCCTTGCTTCCCCTCCGTGGGGCACCGACGTCCCGCTCCCCGCGCAGGGCCTTACCTCCCAGGCAGGCGCCCAGGGCCAGCGCATACATGAGGGGCGGCGCCGGCAGGCTGACCTCGGGGTCCTGACTCAGGTTCAGGAGCACGGGGATCTGCGGAGGGAGAGGTCCCCTC
>NW_005366635.1:337714-339253 GCF_000412655.1 Myotis brandtii | reverse complement strand
CTGCCGGCCGCTGGCCACCACCACCGACCGCTTGTCCGCTGCCGGGAGCAGGAAGCCAAAGGGGAGTGTGAACCCCGCAGGCCTTGAGTGGGAGCCCATGGGTTCAGCCTTAGGACCGACGGGCCCCCTTCTCCTCGCTGCCCCCTGGTGGCTGCTGCGGGTCGTTTTTCGTTGTTAATTCTCTTAGGAGGAGGGTGTTTTTCCTGTTGATTTTTAGAAAGTGGAAGGGAGGAGGGAGGAGGAGAGAGAGAGAAAGACAGACAGACAGACAGACAGAAACATCGATGTGGGAGAGACGCATAGATTACCCACGCCAGGGGATGGCGACACTCTAACCACTGAGCAATGCCAGCCAGGGCTTGATTTATTTATTATTTGTGAATCCTCACCTGAGGATATTTTTCCATTTGTTTTCAGGGAGAGTTGAAGAGAGAGGGAAAGACAGAGAGAAACATCGATGTGAGAGACACACATGGATGGGTTGCCTCCTGCACACGCCCCGACCAGGGCCTGGGCCGGGGAGGAGCCTGCAACCCAGGCACGTGCCCTCGATTGGAACCAAACCCGATGACGCTCTGTCCGCTAAGCCAAATCGGCCAGGGCTGTTTGATTTTTTAAGAAATAAAATATTACAGATTCAGTAAGCCGCACAGTCGGCGGTGTCAGAAGGCACCGTGGGAACGGGGCTGGGCCGCCCTGTGGGGGCCTCTCGCACGTGCCCCCCATCTCAGCCGGGTCAGGGGCACACAGACAACCCCAAGGCCTGTCCGAGCCCAGCACCAGAGCCCGAGGCTGGACAACAGCTCTGTGTTCCCAGGGAAGGAAGGAGAAAGGCCTTCAGCCAGCCTCTGCCTTGGGCGCCTCCCGATTCTCTTCACAGCAAACGGCAGCCCTGGCCAGGGTGCTCAATGGTTAGAGCACCAGCTCGCGCACCAAAGGTCGCAGGGGGTGGATTCCAGGTCGGGGGGGTGGGCGGTACTTATCTGGGCTGCAGGTTCGATTCCCAGCCCCAGGCCAGGGCGCGTGCAGGAGGCAACCCACCGAAGCGCCTCTCTCACACTGATGTTGCTCCCTCTCCCTCATCCTTCCTCCATTCCACTCTCTAAAAATCAGTGGGAAAAGCATCCTTGCGTGAGGATTAACAAAATAAATAAATAAACAGAAGCGAAAGGGAAAAGGCCGCTGTCCCTGGTGCTGACCCAGGATGCAAGGACACGGGCCCTCGGCTCCCAGCCGTCTGCCCGGCTCTGCCGCCTGTGAGCCAAGCCCGCGGGTGCAGCCAGGGGACGGACGGGTCGGGGTTCCACGCTGCCTTCCCCGGCAGGAAGGGGGAGCCCACACTGTGTCCAGCTGCACGCCGGGCCTCAGGACGGGGGACTCACCATGGTGGCTGTGAACGGGATGTTGTCGATCAGGGAAGACGCGATGGCCGAGACCCAGACCACCAGGACAATGGCGGCTGCGAGGCGCCGGTCCTCGGGGACCATCTGGAGGGAGAGACGAGAGCGGGGCTGGGCATCACGACTGCCCGTCAGCCAC
>NW_005366635.1:332123-337400 GCF_000412655.1 Myotis brandtii | reverse complement strand
CGACAGCGGCAGGGCCCTTGGCGCTGGCGGCCCCTCCTCTGGTTCCCAGGCTGCACACAGCACCGGCCCACGCCGCCCCGACCCTGGGGATCGAGCCTGCAGCCCGGGCATGTGCCTTGACTGGGAATCCAACCATGACCTCCTGGTTCACAGGTTGACCTCCAACCCCTGAGCCACGCCGACCGGCTCAGACAGGTTTCAACCAAAGGCTAATAGCAAAGTGACAGGCATCAGTAATCACATACATTTTTAAAAAGCCGCCCTTCATCTCTAGGCAACCCAGGATAGAAGAGGTCCCCGACTGCACTCTTTTTTACATAATTAACGGGACCTATTCTTGCCAAAATGAACGGATCCCTGGCTGGAGCCCCCGTCGTATTGCCGCACGGGCTGTACCTTGATCAGCGAGGTGGTCTGTTCGCCGACGTATTCTATCAGGTGCAGGTGCCCCAGCGCCTGGAAGAAATGGATGTCAGTGAGAATCAGTTAAAACGGAGGACACATCCAGATTTTCAAAAGCCATGTCTCTAGCCCCGGCCGGGGTGGCTCAGTGGGTTGGGCACCGTCCCGTGCACCTAGAGGTCGGGGTTCGATTCCCGGTCGGGGCACAGGCCCGGGTTGGGGGCTCGATCCCCAGTGGGGGGCGTGCAGGAGGCGGCCGACCCATGATTCTCTCTCATCATTGATGTTTCTATCTCTCTCCCTCTCCCTGCCTCCCTGAAATCAATAAAAATATATTTTAAAAAGAAAAGAAAAAGAACACAGCTCAGCCCCACCAGCTCCTGCCCCAGAAAGAGACAAACCCAAGTGAGGACAGAGGGCCAGCCAGACCCACCAACTTCCCTCGGCCGCCAGCAGAGGGCGCCCTTGGATAAGAATTGGTGCTTGTGGGGGTTTTTTTTGTTGTTTTGTTTTGTTCATCCTCACCCGCCGGTATTCTTCCTGAGGATATTTTTTGGCATTACTTTGTCTTTTATTTATTTGTTTTTAAATTCATTGTTGTTGAATGTGTTACATACGTCTCCTTTCCCCTACTGACCTCTCCCGGCCACTCCCACCCCGCCCAAGGGTTTTTTTTAATTTTTATTTTTTGTTAATCCTCATCAGAGGATATTTCCCCGTTGATTTTCAGGGAGAATGGAAGAGAGAGGGAAAGACAGAAGCATCCACGTGAGAGAGACACATCGATGGGTTGGTTGCCTCCTGCACGCGCCCCGACCAAGGGCCTAGGCCGGGGAGTAGCCTGCAACCGAGGTACGTGCCCTTGACCGGAATTGAACCCGGGACCTTCTATCCACCGAGCCGAACCGGCTGGGGCGCCATTGATTTTTAGAGAGAGTGGAAGGGAGGGTTCAGAGAGAGAGAGAGAGAGAAACATCTTACATTGATTGTCTCCCGCACTCGCCTCGACCGGGGCTTGAACCTGCAACCCAGGTACCTGCCCTTGACCAGGAATCAACCACCTTCGCGCAGGGACGGATGCTCTAACCACTGAGCATACCAGCCAGAGCAGGACTTGTTTTTTGTGTTTTTTTGTTTTGTTTTAAAGGCAAACCCAATCGCATTAAATTCACCAGAGAAATCGGAAGTCATGTGTACAGAGCTAGCAAGGAAACATCAAGCATCGGAATTTCACACATGTCGACTGAGCAAGATTCCCGTCTCCATGAAGCAGGAGAGAACTTCGAGTCCAGACTTCAACCCGAATGAGACACGCTCCAGCAGGCATTTGAAAACACAGCATCCCCCCCTCTGCCCCGTAAAATCAGAAACAGGGCACAGAAATGGACAGAATACAGGGGGAAATAAAGAGAGAGAGCGGATCGGCCTTACAAACAAACCTTTTAGAAGTCCAGAGATTTCTCAGGAATGAGGGGAAAGTTACAGGGGGCCCACAGGACTATAGATGTAAATAAACATGAAGTCAGGGGCACTGAAGAAAGGCATCGAAACAGCCAGGAGAGCCCTGGCCGGGTGGCTCAGCTGGTTGGGGCACCATCCCCTGCACCCAAAGGTTGAGGGTTCGATTCCTGGTCAGGGCACAGGCCCGGGTTGTGGGCTCCATCCCCAGTGCGGGGCGTGCAGGAGGCAGCCGGTCCATGATTCTCTCTCATCATGGATGTTTCTCTCTCTCTCTCCCCCTGTCCCTTCCTCTCTGAAATCAATACAGATGTATATTTAAAAAAACAACAACTCGGTAAAAGGTCGTTCTTCCTGGTCAGGGCACAGGCCCGGGTTGTGGGCTCCATCCCCAGTGCGGGGCGTGCAGGAGGCAGCCGGTCCATGATTCTCTCTCATCATGGATGTTTCTCTCTCTCTCTCCCTGTCCCTTCCTCTCTGAAATCAATACAGATATATATTTAAAAACAACAACTCGGTAAAAGGTCGTTGTGCAGAAGCCGGGAAGCCTCACCTCCATCAGCACGAAGAGGGCTGCGAAGAACAGCAGCGTCGCCCACTCCACTCGGTGCAGAACGACCTCGAAGTCGTGGACGTCCGCTAAGATCAGCAGCCAGACGGCGCCCAGAATGGCGATCCACCCTGCAAGGCAAACAAGGGGCTTGTGGCCGGAGTCCAGCTGCTCACTCGCCCGTTAACGTTTCACCGAGCGATCGCCTTTTTCCTCATGCGGACAACTCACCCTGCAAACCGAACGGGTTTTAAATGTACGGTTTGTATTTGGGGTCATTACATGCCCACGAAACCAACACTACAGCCAAGACAGTGAACACACGGCCTGGCCGGTGGGGCTCCGTGGTTGAGCTTTGACCGATGAACCAGGAGGTCACGGTTCCCGGGTTGTGGGCTCGATCCCCAGCGTGGAGGCAGCCGATCGATGATTCTCTCTCGTTATCAATGTGTCTATCTCTCCCTCTCCCTTCCTCCCTGGAATCAATAATGATGCATTAACATATGCTAATGAGGCTTTTCTTCCTAATCAACCTGACTCCCTTCACTGTGAACAACAAAGATACAGGCTACATCTCCCAGGGGCCTCGGAGAGAATCTCCTGCATATGAACCAGACCTGCAAACAGAAGATTTTTTTTAAAATTAAAATTGGTGATGGTGAGTTTGTTTCTTTTTTATTTTTCTATTAATCCTCCCCCAGGGATATTTCCCCAGTGGTTTTTAGAGAGAGTGGAAGGGAGGGGGAGAGATAGAAAGAGAGAAACATCGATGTGAGAGAGACTCATCGACTGGTTTCCTCCCCGATGTGCCCCGACCGAGGCAGGGGGTCCAGCCTACAACCCAGGTGCAGGCCCCTGACCAGAATTGAACCCGAGACCCTTCAGCCCCGAGGGCCGAGGCTCCATCTGCTGAGCCAAACCAGCCAGGGCGGAAACACAAGATTTAAAAGCAGAGAAAAAGTGAACAGGCTCACAAAAAAATGAATGGGGCACCTAATACAAAGTGTTGACGTCCTGGGCTAAACACACACAGTTTTGTAGCCATCGAGGCTTTAAGCCCCAGCCGGGATGGAACCTGCAACCCAGGTAGGCGTGTGCCTTGGACCGGGAGTCGAACCCGAGAACCTTCGGTCCCTGGGCCGACGCTCTAACCACTGGGAAACCCCAGCCAGGGCTGGAACAAGCGAGAACCCTCCCCTTCCGGCCCGTGGCATCCAGGGCGACAAAGCGGGACCGCAGGGGACTCACCCAGGTCCAGGTGAACGGCAGGGACGAATGAGTTGAGGAAGAACATGCAGATCACGAACCCCAACACCATCAGGCACTTGGCCAGCAGGACCCTGTCCGAGATTCTGTGCTGGGAGAGAAGAAAGCCGTCGTCCGATTCCTGCCGTGGGGCCGGCGTGCCCGGGGCCGAATCCTTCGGGATGTCTCCCCAGGATGGAAACGGGGACATAGTGGACGGCACAGAAGATGGTGACAAAATGTGCTACAGAACGTCAGTGGCTGAGCGTCCACCTGCGAACCGGGAGGTCAGGGTCCGATTCCCCGTCGGGGCACACGCCCGGCTGCGGGCTCGAGCCCCAGTGAGGGGCGTGTAGGAGGCGGCCGATCCGCGACTCTCATCATCGATTTGTGGACAAAATACACCTACCACGTCTGGAAAAGGCTTTCCCCGGGGGCTCCTGGGAATCACTTAGGTCTAGGGTAAGACAGGGGCCACAGAGAGAGGGGACGCTCACTCAGGCCGTCCTGTGAAGCGCAGCACAGGGACCCCGGTACCTTTTTCTGCAGCTCCTGGATGTTGGTCTCCCAGTTCTTATCCTCCTGTGAGATCTGTCTGAAATGGAAGAAGGAGACGCCTCAGCTTCCTGGCAACGCTGTGGGGGGCCCGGCGTGCAGGGCACCGTCCCCGGGGACGCCCATGAGGCCAGGTCACGAGGCCCATGGGAGGCGGCCGGGGACGCCCGTTTGTGGATTGGGAAAGACGTTCGCTCTGTGTTTCCGAAGAAAAACAGCCCACAAGATGATGGGGACGCGTGATGGACCGTGTGCGAGCGTGTGCGAGCGTGTGCGAGCGTGTGCGCGAGGCTCGTCAGGACACTGGCCCGAATGTGAACGAGGGGAGGACGGTCGCCGAGCCGCCCTGTGTTCCTCCCTCACTTGTTTTCTGAATTTGTTTCTTTTCCCCCCAAAATGAGGATGTCACATAATTACAACTCGGCTAACAAAAGGACAAAACACTAAAAGCAACGCCACTCGCTCTGGGGGCAATTTCGATTCCCTGGAAATCGATGTTGAAAGACTTCCTCCCACGCCGGGCTGGTGTGGCTCAGTGGTTTGGTTCCCGGCCAGGGCACCTGCCTGGGTTGCGGGCTTGATCCCCGGAAGGGGGCGTGCAGGAGGCGGCCGATCGATGATTCTCTCTCCTCCTGGACATTTCTCTCTCTCCCCCTCCCCTCCCTTCCTCTTTCTGAAATCAGTAAAAAAATGTGTGTATATACCTATGTTTCTAAAAGGGCAGAAAATGAACTGAGTATGATCAGCTATTCTTGGGGCTCCCTGAGTCAGTCACAGGTAAAATACAGCGTTCAGTCAGCTTGTTACGTTCACTCTTTTCGAGTCTTGCTGTGCCGCGCGTGGGACGTGCGGCCGTGGGACGGGTGGCCGGGAGGTGCCTTCCGTCCCCCTGCACCCTGTCCTCGCCGTGTGACCCCGGGCACGTCGCTCACTCTCGGAGCCTGGGTTTTCTCCTCCCTAACCAGGGCTCAGCAGAGCTCAGAGAAGGCAGCGACCAACACACACCACGAGGGCGAGCACAGGGCGTGGCACGGAGGGCGCTCCCCTCTGGGCCCGTGGGGCCGCCC
>NW_005366635.1:321333-331766 GCF_000412655.1 Myotis brandtii | reverse complement strand
GATTTCGTGCTTCAGCTCTGCAGCGAGAGGAAGCCAAGGCCGGGGCCTCCTGAAGCCTCGGGGGCCGGCAGACACCTGCTTCCCTCTCCGCCGCCCAGAACAAGACACACGGCCCCTCCCAGCCGCGCCCGGGGATGCACAGATAAAACCTGGCCCACACCCACCGGCGCCTCCCAGCACCGCCTGACTGTCACGGACGCAGGAGACACAGCTGACTTTTAAAAGTTACCGTGGATGCAAAGCAATGTCACTTCTTTTTTAAAAAGATATTTTTACTGGTTTCAGAGAGGAAGGGAGAGAGAGAGAGAGAGAGAGAGAGAGAGATTCTGATGAGAGAGAATCATGGACCGGCTGCCTCCTGCACATCCCACACTGGGGATGGAGCCCGCAACCTGGGCCTGTGCCCTGACCGGGAATCGAGCTGTGACCTCCTGGTCAGCCACAGAGCTACGCTGGCCCAACTAAAGTCATGTGATTTCAAGTCTGGGTGAAGAATTTCCTTTATGCTCATCTGAGCACATGTTTATTGATGAGAGAGAGAGAGAGAGAGAGAGAGAGAAACATGGATGTGACAGAGACACATCGATTGGCATCCATGGGTGGCCTCCCGCACGCACCCTGACTGGGGCCGGGGATCAAACCTGCAACCCAGGAACATGCTCTTGACTGGGAATCGGACGCTCTAACCACTGAGCACACCAGCCTTGCTCTGGCGGCTTCCCCGGGGGAACAAGACCACCCGGTGGTGCGCGCGGGTCTAAGTGACAAGGGGCTGGCACTCACCCACAATCTCACTGGGCTCCTTGTTGTACAGCTTCCTGTTCCAGTAGAGGAGCCGGAGCAGCGGGAAGGAGAAGAGCAGAACGAAGCAGATCCCCACGAACATGTGGGCCGTGAACCCCGCGAAGTCCAGGCCCTGGGGACGGACAGGGAGACTCAGGGACGGGCCTCCCGCCCCAACGACACCGCCCCCGCGCCCCACGGAGGAACGTCAGTCCCCAGGCCTGTCACCGACGGCTGTCAGCCAAGCCTTTCCCTAAAAATGCATCAGAAGGAGCCCGGCCGGCGGGGCTCGGTGGCTGAGCGTCGACCTATGAACCAGGAGGTCAGGGTTCGATTCCCCGCTGAGGGCACAGGCCCGGGCTGCATGCTCGGTCCCTAGTGTGAGGCGTGGAGGAGGCAGCCGATCCATGCTTCTCTCTCATCACTGACGTTTCTCTCTCTCTCCCTCTCCCTTCCTCTCTGAAATCAATGAAAACTTATTGTTTTTAAATCCGTTGGAGCGAGAATGAATTCAGACCACTCAGCTCTACTCGGACGGCCAGTCCCCCAGCCTCCCCCTCGCGGGCGGGCCAACAGCACGTCATGTGCAGGGAGGACATGGGCACGGGGTCTCCTACAGGCCCCGCGCTGAGCAGGATGCGAGTGGGCGAGGAGGCGGGTCTGGGCTTCGCGGGGGCCGCCCGGGGGCCTGGCACGCACCATCTTCCTCAGCTCCTGGTTGGACACGATCATGACGTTGGGCGGGTCCCCGATGGCGGTGGCAGCGCCTCCGATGTTGGTGAAGATCACTTCCGCGATCAGGACTTGCCGGGGGTCCAGGTTGAGCACCTCGCACAGCCTGCCACAAGCAGAGAAACGTGGCTCCGTGGCTGAGCGTCGACCGGTGGACCAGGAGGTCACGGCTCCATTCCCGGCAGGGCACACCCCGGGTGGCGGGCCCCATCCCCCGTGGGGACGTGCAGGAGGCAGCCGGTCCACGGTTCTCTATTATTGGTGTTTCTCTCTCTCTCTCCCTCTCCCCTCCTCTATGAAATCAATACAAATATAAGACCTAAAAAGCCCCAGACACAAATAGAGGAGGATGGGAAAGGCCTATGTGCAACTTAAATGGGTTCTCTATTATTGGTGTTTCTCTCTCTCTCTCCCTCTCCCCTCTTCTATGAAATTAATACAAATATAAGACCTAAAAAACCCCACACACAAATAGAGGAAAGTGGGAACGGCCTATGTGCCACCTAAATATTTTTAGAGTTTGTACAAGGGAAGTGTGTACACACACACATGCACACACGCACACACACACATGCAGACTCACACACACGCACAAACACACACACGCACATACAGGAAAGGCAATGCTGGGGATGAACAACAACAACACTACAGGTCGGGGTGTGTGCAGGAGGCAACCAATCGATGTGTCTCTCTCACATCGATGTTTCCCTCTGTCTCTCCCCCGCCTTCCACTCTCCCTAAAAATCAGTGGAAAAATACCCTCAGGTGAGGATTAACAACAACAAAATTTTAGCCAAAGCGTTGGACACGGCACCTCTGGAACACAGTAGCCCACGACATGGCCTCTTCTCAGACGCCAACACCCTAACGCCCCTGCCCTTGAACGACGCCCTCTGACCTCAGAGGAGGAACTCGCGCCCCACTCCACAGAGAAGCGGGGTCTTCCGGGCTGACAGGAGGGGCCCTCCCTCCTCCCAGCTCAGAGCCCCGCCGCGCGTGCCGCTCTGCACACCCACCTGATGGTCACGGGCGTGAAGAGGAGCGAGGTGGTGACGTTGTCCAGGAAGGCGGAGAGGACAGCGGCGAAGAGGCACAACATGATGATCATGGCCCACACCCGCCCCCGGGACAGTCGATAGGCCTGCGACACAGCAGACGGGACGGGCCGGGGTCAGCGGGTGGGAGGCGGGCGCAACTTTCCCCGAGGGGCTCTGAGCACCAGGGGTCGGAGTGCACAACGCTCGGGGGCCAGGAGCTCGGGGGCCGGTGTGGGGGCTGAGCAGCATCGCCCGGGCACCGAAAGGTCGCCGGTTCGATTCCCCGTCGGGGTACACGCCCGGGTTGCGGGCTTGACCCTCATCGGGGGACGTGCAGGAGGCAGTTTTTCTCTCTCTCGGGTGGGGGGGTGGGAGGCGGGCGCAACTTTCCCCGAGGGGCTCTGAGCACCAGGGGTCGGAGTGCACAACGCTCGGGGGCCAGGAGCTCGGGGGCCGGTGTGGCTGGGGCTGAGCATCGCCCGGGCACCGAAAGGTCGCCGGTTCGATTCCCCGTCGGGGTACACGCCCGGGTTGCGGGCTTGACCCTCATCGGGGGACGTGCAGGAGGCAGTTTTTCTCTCTCTCTCTCCGTCTCCCTTCCTCTTTGAAATCCCAACAGAGCCACATCAGCCAGGGCTTGAAATCAATAAAAATACATTAAAAAAAATAAAATCAATACGCATATCCTCAGGTGAGGATTAAAAAACTGAAAACGGTGCTCAAAGCCGGCAAACATCCCTCTCCCTGTCCCTTCCTCTCTGAAAGCAACAAAAATCTAAAATAAGTCAATGAAATAGTAGCGTTATTTATCAAGTATGTAACAGTAGGAAATAAGTAAAATCAACAAATACATACCTAACTATTCCTTGCTACATTGCACTTACCTTGACAGCACAGTAATCAAAGAATCCGGTTTCTGAAAATATGGCTACTAGGATCATCTGCGGGGAGAGGAGAAGGGGGACGAGGCGTCAGAGGGGCTGGGCACGTCTGTGCTCGGAAGCTGCCCGTCACTGCGCTGGGGCCGTGCTGAGCGGACTCCGCCTGCGGGCCCTGCGTGGAGCCACTTGCTGGAGGCTGGCACCTGCGTTTGGTCCAGGGCATGCACCCCAAGTACATGGTCACCCCCCCAAACCCCCCGAACCTTCACAGCAAACACAGCTGCTGTTACTGCTCCAGGGACCTGGGGGCAGAGACGGGAGGTGACACTCCCACAAACTAGAAGCCGGAGGCAAAGGGCCTGGATGCGGCCCGAGCAACACCACTGGCTCCATGCTGACGGGGCCACACTCCGTTTCCTCAGATAAACAGCTTCCGTCACCCACGGCCCAAGACGTGCAGATAAGAGCAGGCGCAGGGCACGCTCACCCTCTGGGCTGTGTGTGAGCCCAGGTCGCTACTCAATGCGTTTCTTCCTATTGACGACGCTGAGCTGGTGGGAATACGCACCCTCGGTGACCCCAAAAGGCAACTTGACGCCTGGCCCTTGACCCCAGCGGTCTGAGCTGAACCCTGACCTCTGACCAGAGAATAACCTCTGGCCTGGTTCCTGAGCACATCTGAAGGCGTGACGCCCGGTCTTAGAACTTATACTTGGGCTGTGACACGGGTTTGCTCCTGACGCCCTTTATCTCCCAGGGGGACACGTAGGTGCTGCTGATCCGCTCCTGCCGCCGAGGCCCTGGAGGCTGATCGGGTGTCTCTGCTACAAGAAGGACCGGCAGCGGCGGCAGCAGCGGGGACAGCCCGGCCGGGGGGCGCGCCGGGGCCGGATTACCATGCCGAACAGCAGGGCCAGCGTCTCGAAGTCGATCCACTCCACCACGTGGGTGAGGCTGGGTCTCTGCGAGGAAGCAGAAAGCCGCCCGTCAGTCCTGGGGGTGCCGGGCCTCCTGCGGGCACCCTGCCCCTACCAGGCGCCCCGCCTGCGCCAGAGCCAGAGCCAGACTCCGCGTGTCCGTCCGCGGGCCTCGGAGCACATCGCGCTGAGAACCGGGGCGACCACGCATCCCAACGTCAGGCCTTTGCACTGAGTCGCAAGAAAAGCACATTTCTCTTCTTAAAAGGTTTGTTTTAGAGATGGAGACAGATACAGGAAATGACAGAGAGAGAGAGAGTGAGAGAGAGAGAGAGAGACTAACGGAGAACACTCCTCAGAGCCATGAGGTCTGTTAGTTCTGCCCTGGCCGGCGTTGCTCAGTGGTTAGAGCGCCGGCCTGCACACCAGTGTCGCAGGTTCGATCCCCAGTTCAGGGCACGTACCTGGGTTGCAGGCTCGATCCCCAGTCCTGGTGGGGGCACATGCGGGAGGCACCCAATCGGCGTGTCTCTCTCACATCGATCCCCCCCCGCCCCTCCCTCTCTCCTTCCCTCCTTTCTACTCTCTCTAAAAGTTGGGAACAGTATATAAAACAGTGGGAACCAGGAGCTGAGCCCAATCCCGGAGCCGTCCCTGGATCGGATGCTCCGCCCTCGATGGGAAATGCCCCACTTACGTCCCCAGTCACAGCCAGAGCCGCCAGCGCCGCCAGGGAGCCCAGCATGGCTGCCAGTGTCCTGTGGACGATCTGGAGAGAGACGCAGGACATGACTGGGGTCCAGTCCACGGGGGGGGGGTGTGGTGGTGGTGGTGGTGGTGGTGGTGTTAAAACACATAAAAGCCTGCGTTGGCGTCAGTCTGGGCCGGCCTGGCCATCCTATACCACATCTGTGAGCATGATGAATGCATCGGGGGTCCTCCTGTCCCACAAACCGGGCACCCCAACAGCACACACAGCCACCCTCACGCCTCCCCTGACGAAGCTGCTTTTCTTTCCTGAGGAATGAGGTGACCCCTCAAGCAGAAGCAGGAGGCTGGATACAGAAAGTAGCTTCTACCAGGAAGCCTGCAGGGCCCAAACTATGTAAATTTCAAAGGCTGCAAAATTATACAAAAAAAAAAAAAAGAGAGATGACAAACCCTAGCATAGCAGAGAAGTCTTTTCAAAAATAAACTGGCCTCGGACTGCATTTTTGAAATTCCTCGTGACCGTAACAGATTAGAGCATGTCGAATTTATTAAATGCCGACGTTCCGAACGGCATTCAGAGAAACAGGAGAGAGACCCAAAAAGAACTCAGCGGACACCCCTGGAAGCTGCTGAGGCAATAACTCGTTACCACGAAAATCAATAATTAAGGAAAAATCATTTATCTTGTGTTTCTGGCCCAAACTGTGTTTCACATTAGCAATGGTGCCCGGTGGATAGTAAAACCATCAGGAGCCCGGCCAGAGTGGCTCAGGGTTGAGCGTCGACCTGTGAACCAGGAGGTCACGGTTCCATTCCCGGTCAGGACACAGGCCCGGGTTGTGGGCTCCATCCCCAGTAGGGGGCGTGCAGGAGGCAGCCGATTCATAATTCTCTCTCTTCACTGTTTCTCTCTCTCGCTCCCTCTCTGAAATCAATAAAAATTTATTTTAAGAAATAATAAAATAAAATGATGGCAATGTCACTTCTTGGGAAAGACACTACCACCATTCGATGGAGACGCGGGAGCCCCCGACCAGCGAAAGGCACTGGCATGCGGTGAGGCTGGGACGGGCGCGAGGGTTACCTCGAATATGATCAGCACGTAGACCCCCGCGAGGATGGCGGCGGCCGCGGTCACCTGGGCTTCCACGCTGGCACGGAGGTGCTGGTGCGCCAGCAGCAGGGGCACCGCCCGGGGCTGCTGCAGGGCCGCGCGGACGCTGATGGAAACCCCGTCCCTGCAGACGGAGCACCAGTGCTCAGAGCATCTTACTGGCTGTCGGCAATGCCCCTCCCGTCCCTCCTTCCCACGCGAGCCCCCCACGGCCGTCACCGGAGGCCCACCTGCTCGGAACCTCGAAGGTCCTGCTCACCACCACGTGCTCGCTGCGTCGCGGGTCTAAGAACACGGTCCAGTTGTGAGTGACCTTGAAAGTCCAAGAGTGACACCGTGGTAAGGCTTTGACCTTGACCAGCACTGACCCGGGGCTGTGCTGTGTGGGTGCTGGTTTAGAATCAGAAAAGGGGAAAGAGAGAACCCGAGAGTCCCCCCGCCCCCCGACACGAGTAGCCCAGCCCACGGGGAGCTGGAGATGCCTGCACTTCGAAGGCCTTTGTGTGATTTTTAAAAATGTTTTTATTAATTTTTTTAGAGAGAGAGGAAGGGAGAGGGAGAGAAAGAGAAACATCAATGAGAGAGAAACATCATCAATCGGCTGCCTCCTGCACGCCCCACACTGGGGATCGAGCCTGTAACCCGGGCATGTGCCCTGATGGGGAATCGAACTGTGACCTCCTGGTTCACGGGTCCATGTTCAACCACTGAGCCATGCTGGCTGGGCCTGCAGGCCTCTGTCTTAGTGGGCAACATAGGAGAAACACTTGCCTAAAATGGCTACCCGTTTGCTCTGACCAAAGGGTCATGGGTTCGATTTCCGGTCATAGGCACATACCTGGGTAGTAGGCTCGATCCCTGGCCCTGGTCAGAAGAGGAGGCAACCCATCGATGTTTCTCTCTCTCCTTCTTCCTCCCTCCCTCCTGTCCTCTCTCTCTAAAAATCAATAGAAAAATATTAGAGGCCCAGTGCACAAACTTGTGCATGGGTGGGGTTCCTCAGCCTGCCAGCGATTGGGGCCGATCAGGCCATCTTGCCTGGTCCCGATTGGGGTCCGATGGGGGCCGGCCAGCCAGAGAGGGACCGAGGGAGGGCTCCAGGGCATGTCCGTCCCTCTCGCCCAGACACCAGCAGCAAGCTAACCTACTGGTTGGAGCATCTGCCCCCTGGTGGTCAGTGCACATCATAGCGACTGGTCGAGCGGTCGATCGGATGGTCAGACACTTAGCATCTTACGCTTTCATTATATAGGATTCTCTGGTGAGGATTAACAATGAAAATGTGCTTCCTAGTTTGATTTTACTGAAATGGCAAGATTTTGGAAATTGACGTAGAGAAAAGGGAGAAAAAGAGAATTTCAGAGACAGAGCAAAAGGCGAGGGTTCGCCAGATAATGGCCCCACTGCCTCCTGGCTCCCCATCCGGTCCGTTCGGGAGGAAAGTCGGTTTATAAAGCGCTGGGGTGAGTGTTCACAATTCCTTCCAAATAACTTAGAAGTAGGACCTGCTGGGGCCGCCGCCTGGAGCCGGGAGCACCGGCCTGCGTCACCTCCACCACCACATGCTCTTCTCTTCCCGGACGACTCGGGCCGCCGGCCACCAGGGCCCCTGCCAGGTCCACCCGGAGCAGCGTGGAGTCGGACCGGCTGCTGAGGTTCGCAGCTGGGGGGACGTTAAGGTGAGCACGGAGCAAGGAGAGGCCTGGAGTCCACCCCCTTCTCCAGCCCCCGGGGGAGGTGAGCCACGCCCAGATGGGAGAGAGACTACCATGGCAACCACAAACAGCGACACTGCCCACCTCTGACCAGATGCACACAAACCCCTCCATACGCTCATCTCCAAGCGTTCCCTCAGGACTATGGACCAGTGTCCGTGTCCCCCCAAAAATCCACGTCCAAGGCCTGGCCCCCCTGCCTGGCTGTGTAGAGATGGGGGGAGGGGGGAGGGCCTCTAAGGGAGCCACTGAGGCCAGCAGTGAGGCTCTGACCTGCCAGGATTAGTGTCCTTATAACAGGAGATGCCGGTCCTAACTGGCGTGGCTCGGTGGTTGAACGTCGACCTAGGAACCAGGAGGTCAGGGTTCGATTCCCGGTCAGGGCACATGCCGGGTTGCCAGCTCGATCCCCAGTAGGGGGCGTGCAGGAGGCAGCCGATCCACGATACTCACTCATCATGGATGTTTCTATATCTCTCTTCCTCTTCCCTTCCTCTCTGAAATCAATAAAAATATATCTTTTTTAAAAAAAGAGAGATACCAGCCCTGGCCGAGTAGCTCAGCTGGTTAGAGCAGCATCCTGACACACCAAGGCTGTGGGTTCGATCCCCGGTCAGGGCACACACAAGAACCAACGAATGAATGCATCAATAAGAGGTACAACAGACTGATGTTTGTTTCTCTCTCTCTCTCTCTCTCTCTCTCTCTCCCCCCACTCCCTTCCTCTCTCTAAAATCAATCAATAAAAAATGGTTTCAAAAGAGAGAGAGAAACATCAGAGAACTTTCACTCCACACAGAGCACCAAGACACACCTGGGAGGATGCAACAGGAAGGCGGCTGCCTGCAAGCCAGGAAGAGAGACCTCACCAGGCACCAGATCCGCCCGCAAGACCTTGGCCTTGAACTTCCAGCCCCCAGAACTGAGAAACGGTGTTGAATCCACACCGTCAGCCGGAGCTGACGCACACACTCGAACGTCTATCCTACACGCACGTCTGCCTTTTCACGACCAGCCAGGCCGCCTGCCAGGGGCCCAGAGAACACACAACGGGAAGAAACCAAGCCGTCGCCAGACCCAGGACCGGAACCCAGGCACCTGCAAGCGGCACCCGCCTCGCGTGGGGATGCTCGCCGCCACCCGCCCACCGCGGGCTCTCACAGCTCCCTCCCCTTCTGTCCCGAAGCCTCGTCCTTCACTCAGCGTCCTTGGCCTGTGCGGTGACCTTGGAACTGGGCTTGGGCGCCTCTCTGCTCTGTGACTCTCAGCCTCAGCCACCGTCCACCTCCCGCCCGGCACGGTTTTCGGTTTAGATACAGTAGCTTTCCAGCGGCGACACGGCCAGCAGCTGCCAGAGCTTCCCTTCGTCGGGATACAGGCTGAAGGAGACCTGCAGCGACAGAAGCACTTCAGGAGGGGCTTGTGGGTAAGCGCGACCCGGCTCACAGAGGATGGGTCACCGCTGAAAACAGGGGGAGGAGCCCTGGCCGGTGTGGCTCAGTGGCTAGAGCGTCGTCCTACGGACCAAAGGGTCCCGGGTTCGATTCCGGTCAAGGGCATGTGCCTCGGTTGCAGGCTCCTCCCCGGCCCGGGCCCGGTCAGGGCTGGTTCGATTCCGGTCAAGGGCATGTGCCTCGGTTGCAGGCTCCTCCCCGGCCCGGGCCCTGGTCAGGGCTCGTGCAGGAGGCAACCCATCGATGTGTTTCTCTCACATCGATGTTTTTCTCTCTCCCTCTCCCTTCTACTCCCCCTAAAAATCAATGGGAAAATATCCTCAGGGGAGGATTAAAAGAGAAAAATAAAAAGATAATAAAGCGATGGTAATGGTATTGCTTGATGTACCCCACATCCACCAGTTGACTCCGAATAGCCCCTCTTAGAGATTAGAATCAAATTCTGATCCGTTTTACTATCTTCAGCGACCATGGGGGCCTGGGCCCTGGTCAGGGTGCGTGCAGGAGGCAACCCATCAATGTGTTTTTCTCATGTCGATGTTTCTCTCTCTCCCTCTCCCTTCCACTCCCCCTAGAAATCAATGGGAAAATATCCTCGGGGGAGGATTAAAAGAGAAAAATAAAAAGATAATTGGGGGATGGTAATGGTATTGCTTGATGCACCCCACATCCACCAGTTGACTCCGAATAGCCCTTCTTAGAGATTAGAATCAAATTCTGATCCGTTCTACTATCTTTAGCGAACATGGACCTTGATTATTATTTTTTAAATATATATTTTTATTGACTTCAGAGAGGAAGGGAGAGGGAGAGAGATAGAAACATCAATGTTCTCTCCCTTCCTCTCTGAAAGCAACAAAAACATATTTAAAAACAAACAAACAAACAAACAAAACCCCACACACAACATGGCCCAGCCTGGCCGAGGCCCAGGGCACCGCCTCCAAAGGGCCAGGATATGCAGGGGCCCTCCCACGATCCCTGGACGGGGCGGGCCCCCCCCAGTAACCAGTGCTACTGCGTGGGGGTGAGGGACAGCTGGGGGGCCCCTGGAGGGAGTGGGGAGACCCAGGGGCAGCCAGTTGC
>NW_005366635.1:318673-321294 GCF_000412655.1 Myotis brandtii | reverse complement strand
CCCCGGGCGTGGGACTCACCGAGCACATCACCACGAAGACGAAGAGGCCCGTGACTTTCAGCCGCCGCGCACAGCGCCTGCGGAGAAAAGCCGGGTCTGCGTCACACGCGGGCAGTCCCGTCCGCCTGTGCCCAGGCTCGCCAAACCTCACACGCCTCTGGGAGGCCCTGGGGACCCCGTCTCAGACCTCGTGTTTGGATTCTCTCTGTGACACGGTAGGAAGGGCCACACGCCCGCCTGTCACCTCCGGCCCAGGGATGATTAGCCAATCATCTGTCAGGCCCGGGAGAGGCCGGAGGCCGGTCAGCACAAAGAAGCTACACGTGCCCGGCCGGCGTGGCTCAGTGGTTGAGCGCTGACCTATGAACCAGGAGGTCAGGGTTCAATTCCCCGTCAGGGCACAGGCCTGGGTTGTGGACTCCATCCCCAGTGCGGGGCATGCAGGAGGCAGCCGATCCGTGATTCTCTCTCATCATTGACGTTTCTATCTCTCTCTCTTTCTCCCTTCCTCTCTGAAACCAATAAAAATATTTAAAAATATATTTAAAAATATATATTTTCAAAAGCTTCACAGAGACTGGCCCCCGATGCAGAGAAACGGTGGCACTTGCTGAGTGGGTCCTTCTCACCGACCCGGGGCTTCCCGCAGCCCACGTGGGTGGAGGCCACAGGATGCCGTGGAATGAGGCGGGGACACCAGGCGACGGGGAGACAGCCGCACAGACGGGCTTGGCCCTGTGGGCCCCTCAGCTGCTGCAGATCCCAAATGGGGGCCCGGGGTCCTGGTCCGAGCCCCCGCCCGTCCCCGAGATGCCGCTTTCCAACACGCGGGTCTCAACAGGGCCCGTCCTTCCGATCCATGTCCATAGGGGAGCCCAAGCGACAAAGCAGCGACCACGGTCCGCGCCACCCGACACGGCCTCCTGGGAGCGTGAAAACCCCGCCCCCCTTCACCTGCTGGGTGGGCGGGCGTCGGGAGCGCGAGACCCCCAGCCCCGTCCCAGGCCAGTGGGCCGCGCTGTGGGACCGTCACCCTGGACCACACGGGGCCCCGGGTCCTCTTACCTCAGCTTGGAGAGGCGGAACGGGACGGGAGCCCCTTCCAGGAGGTCCCCCCTGTCCGAGGAGGCGGATCTGGAGGACCCGGCCGCCTCACTGCCCAGCAGCGACGTGCCCTCCCACTCGGCCGAGCTGAGGTCCCAGGACTCCGCCGTGATGAGCTCCGGGTGGTAGACGGGCAGGCACCGCGCCCTGGAAAGCAACATGGGGGTTATTTTCACGAGACGAGGCCCGTCTCCGACACAGGACCACATCTCACGCTGGCGTGGGACATGCGGACTCCACCCCGGCTTCGAAAACGAGGACAGATGTCGAGGGGCTGGGCCTGGCCCTACGGACGGACATCACAGAACAACTGGGTCCAGGGGAGTCTGAATCCCTCGGATCTTCAAAATGCACTGTGGGCCTTCGAGAACATCAGCCGGCCCGGCCGGCGTGGCTCAGGGGGTGAGCATCGACCTAGGAACCAGGAGGTCGGGTTCGATCCCCGGTCAGGGCACAGGCCCGGGTTGTGGGCTTGATCCCCAGTGTGGGGCGTGCAGGAGGCAGCCGACCCATGATTCTCTCTTCTCATGGATGTTTTTCTCTCTCCCTCTCCCTTCCTCTCTGACATCAATAAAAATATATTAAAAGCAAACAAACAAACACCATGGCCCCGGAGCTGACAGTAAGGGGCAGAGAGCCTGGCCCCTGATGCGTCAGAGACAAGTTCCTTTCTCGGGAAGAAGGCCTCCCCCTGAGACCTCGGGCGATGCTCAGAGAGGCCTCCTCTGGCGGAAAGGGGGTACTCACCCCCGCTCCTGGGAGGGGCCCCCCAGCAGAGGCGTGCTTTCTGTGCAGCAGGCTTCCCGGGGCCCGGAGCTGCAGAACCCGGTGAAAGGCAAGTGAGACCTGAAAGACACACAGAGCAGCACAAGCGACAGGTGCCGCCCCCGCCAGCAGGGGGCGCCCTCGAGACACAAGAGAGTGAGGGGCAGGGATAAAAGTCTCCTGTGAGGGTCTACATTCAGTCTCTGCAGAAAAAAGCTGGCCCTAGCTGGTCTGGCTCAGTGGACTGAGCGTCGGACTGCGGACTGGAGAGTCCCGGGTTCGATTCCAGTCAAGGGCACATGCCCGGGTTGCGGGCTCGATCCCCAGTAGGGGGCATGCAGGAGGCAGCTGATCGATGATTCTCTCCCATCATTGATGTTTCTCTCTCTCTCCCTTCTTCTCTAAAATAAATAAAATAATGTTAAAAAAAAAAAAGCTGGAGTTCTGTCTGGCCGGTGTGGCCCAGTGGTTGAGGAAGAGAGCGAGAGAAACATCCGTGATCAGAGAGAATCACCTGTCGGCTGCCTCCTGCACCCCCCACACCGGGGACGGAGCTGGAAACCCGGGCACGTGCCCTGACCGGGAATCGAACCGTGAGCTCCTGGTTCGTCGTGGGTCGATGCTCAACCACTGAGCCACACCGGCCGGGCGCTAAAACCATTTTAAACTCACCTCTGCTCCGTGAGGAAGGAACCAAAATCCTGGTCCACAGGAGCCCAGCAGCTCTGCCCGGCCGCCTGCTGGGGGTAGGG
>NW_005366635.1:315931-318028 GCF_000412655.1 Myotis brandtii | reverse complement strand
AGTCCCAGGCCAGCACGCGGGGAAGCGGACGTCTGATGGAGCTCCACCTCCAGCTTGCCGGAGCTCAGCCGGCCGCCTTCCTTCTCCAGATGCATGGCCTGCCGCCGCCCGCTCACTAGGTCAGCCGGAGAGAAAGCACCACGAGTTACGAGCAAACTGCAAGGTTATCTGCACCTCGGGGCCCCTCGCTGCCAAACGGGACACCAGAAAGGCCTCCTTTTTCTTTTTTTATTGATTTTCTTTAGAGAGAGAAAAACATCCATTTGTGGTTCCACTTATTGACGATTCATTGGTTGATCCTTTTTTTTTTTAATCCTCACCGTAGGATATTTTTTCATTGATTCTTAGGGAGAGTGGAAGAGAGAGGGAGAGACAGAGACATCACTGTGAGAGAGACATCAACTGGTTGCCTCCTGCACGAGCCCCGACCAGGGCCTGGGCCGGGGAGGAGCCTGCAACCGAGGTACGTGCCTTTGACGTGCGGTCCCTCCAGGACTAGGGACACGTGTCTGTGTGCCCCCCTTTCCCCCATGACCAGGGAGGAGCACCCGTGTCCCCCTTCCCAGACCCAGGGACGTGTGTCCTGACTTTTGCTGGTGCCTGGGGGTGGGGGTGGGGGGAGCAGTTGGCAACAAAGACAAAATCCGGAACCAAAACTCTGGAAAATCCAACCAGCGGAAAATCCACCCAGCGCACGAGGTTCTCACCCCCGGGCGGGTGACGCCCACGTCCCCACTTGCAGCCCAGACCACTGTGTCCAACTACACTCCTGTCTCCCTGACGCTGCAAGGTGCCCAGACACCCCCGTGGGAGTCCTGAGGCGGCTCCTGGCTCTGCCCCAGGGCCCTGGCACTGGTCCCACCCAGGTGCACCCCTCACCAATGGAAACACCCCTTCCCCCCGCCCCCGTGACCCACTCTCACCAAGCTGAGCCCTCACCCATGAAGTGCCCCCGCCCTGCCGTACGGCAGCCCCTCTCAGACGCAGGGCGAGGCCGTCAGTGGCTTCTCCAGCCGGCCGGCTGCTCCCTGCCACACCACCTCTGTGATTTTTCCAAAACACACATCTGACCACCGGGCCTCCAGCTCAACACCTGTCCCAGGCCCGGCCGGCGTGGCTCGGTGGTTGAGCATCGACCTATGAACCAGGAGGTCGGGGCACATGCCCGGGTTGCGGTCCCCAGTAGGGGGCGAGCAGGAGGCAGCCGATCCATGATTCTCTCTCCTCATGGATGTTTCTCTCTCTCTTTCTCCCTCTCCCTGCCTCTCTGAAATCAATAAAAATATTTAAAAAGAAACACAAAAACACCTGTCCCAGGTGTCTCAGGTGCGGGTACCGCTGGGTCTCCCTCTGCCCCATCACTCCTGACGCCCGCAGACCTCGGCCAAGCCCCAGGCGGTTGGGACCTTCTCAAAGACCAGTTAGTATCAGCCCTGGCTTTTCGTCGGCGCAGCAAACCGTGAGGAACGGAGATTCCTAAATCACCCCCTTACACGGGCGTGAACCACCGCACGCGCGTGTCTGCAAACGCCATCTGCAGTAACGGCAGATGTTCCCTGTCCTGTGAGGCCCCCGAGAGCTTTCACCTCCGCTGTTTCCAGCGAGACTGACTCCTCACCAGCCACCACGTGAGAGTGGGCATCCCAGCTGCAGGCCATCTCCCCGGCCCCAGCACCCCCACCTGGGGCCTGACCCTGGGGCCTGGAGGCAAGCCCCAGGGGTGGCCTTTCCCACGTGGTTTAGGCGACAAGGAACTGCCTTGTATTCAGGACAGAGCTGCTGCCCACAGTGCTAACTAACAACCTTCTGTTCTCTCTTCCTCGGAACCATCCACATCCCCTAAGTCCGGGCTCAGCGGCCGGCCAGGCCCAGGCCCGGGTCTGTAAGCTCAAGGATGTGATCGTCCAGGTCCTTGGAAAGAGCTGGCGACGGGAAACCCATGTAATTCACTGTGTGTGGCCAAGTGCGAAGCCGGAGCGCTGAGGGATTTAAAGGGCGCATTCCGTTCCCCAGAAACGCCTGACCCGCGCTCACGTGCCTGCCAGGCGGGCGCTGGGAGCAGACCCCGCTGGGCAGGCCCAGCAGAACCCCGGCTCG
>NW_005366635.1:312459-315539 GCF_000412655.1 Myotis brandtii | reverse complement strand
GGACTAGGAGGAGGGGCGCCCTCAGAAAAGGCAGAGGGGGCTCCAGGCCCCTGTGGGACGGCCCGGGGACAGTCTGCGCGCTGTGCCGCTGTGCGCATTTCAGGCGCTGCTTTTCATAGACGGTAGCCAGGCGCTGGACGCAGGGTTCCCCGGGATAACGGGAACTGGCACACCCACACAGAGGGCATCGTCTGCCTACACTGTCTTTTGCGCAGCCCCCCAGAAGCCCAGCGAACCCCAACGAGCCCAGCCTGGCCCAGAAGAGCACAGCCTAGCCCCTCAGCAGTCCCTGTCCCTCCGGCAGGCCCCAGGAGCCAACCGCAGGGGTCCGAGTGTGTCGCACAGGCACCTACCTCTCCCTGGAGTCAGCAGCCCTTCCATTTTTGGCTCAGGGGCCACACATGCTCACTGGAGGGTCCTTTCCCGCAAGGCCATCTTGTGGACCCAGCCCGCAATGGCCCAGCCAGGGCCAAAGGGCAGAGTCTAGTCCCCGAGGGCATAGCTCCTGGGGCTGTGCACACCCCGATGGGGGGCCTAGGTCTGCAGAGCCTCGTGCTCTGTGAAGGAAAGTTTTACTTCATTTGATTACTCATAAGAGTAGAGAGAGAGGCTTAGCACTCCACCCCCAACCCAGGGCCCTGAAGGGTCTCGGGTTCGATTCTCAGTCAAGGGCACGTACCTGGGTGCAGGTTCTATCCCCATCCGTCAGGGTGAGTGTGGGAGGCAACCAACTAATGGGTCTCTCCCATATCGATTTTTCTTCTCTCTCTCTCTCCTCCCCTCACTCTCTCTAAAAACCAATGGAAAAAAATATCCTCAGGTTTGGATTAACAAACAAAACCAAAAGCAAAACCAAAAAAAACCAAACCCCACAGCTTAGGAAAAATTTGAGCCAAGTTAAGAAGAAAGGGGGGATCTGGGCGTTCACCAAGGCGGTCCTGGGTCAGGTGTAAAACACTGGCCCCCAAGGAAATTCTCCCAGCACCCGACGCTGCTGCGGCCCAGGTTCCAGGTCAGTGATGGCGAACCTTCTGAGCTCGGCGTGCCAGCATTTTGAAAAGCCCTAACTTAACTCTGGTGCCGTGTCACATATAGAAATTTTTTGATATTTGCAACCATAGTATAACAAAGATTTATATTTTTGATATTTATTTTATATATTTAAATGCCATTTAACCAAGAAAAATCAACCAAAAAAATGAGTTCGCATGTCACCTCTGACACCCGTGTCATAGGTTCGCCATCACTGTTCTAGTGCCTCGACCCAGGACAAGCAGCTCAAATCCCAGCCCAGGGCCGAGGGGACCGGAAGCACCCTGACCCCCGGCCAGAGGGACTGTCCTGGGACTGCGGGCGGACAGGGCCAGGACGGGAGGGGCTGAGGGCTCCGGGCACCACTGCCCACCCTCCCCTCTCCTGAGGACCACGCCTTTGTCACTGCAGGGTGTGTGGTGTCTGCAGTGAACGGATATAACTGGGGTGGCTCTGAGGGACGTCCTGGTGGAGAGTGACTGAGGCTGTGCACACCCGTGCCAGGTAAGAGACGGCTCACGGTTCTCTGACAGCTTTATTTATAGGGTGGAATTCAGGCACATACATGACACACATATGTACAGCACCCGTTCCGTGATCGGAGTCGGGACAGAGCTCAGGCGGACCCTGGCCACAGAGCGTGGGCGCCCAGCTGCGCCCCTGGAGGAGGGGCCGCCCGGCCTCTGGGTTTTGGTTGAAATAACCTCTGGATGCGTTCAAGTAACACCGATCACTTCATGTTCCAAAAACATTTAATAAATTCAGAATAAAATGAGTGAAGTATTTATAACGCGACCACGGTCACGCAGATGTCCATGTACAATCGACAGTGCAGACGCGGAGGCAGAAGGGCTGGCGGCCCGCAGAAGGCTTTATTCGTTCCTGGGAGCCGGTATTTACATGGCGATGCAGCATGGGGGGGCCGGGGGAGACCCTTTTGTCTGGAGGACGGATGTCCATGACCGCGGCCCCGTGAAGGGGCTTCCAACGCCGCTCCGTGGGCGCCCGGCTGAGCCCAGGCCCCGCCGCCCACCAGCTCCTCCCTGTAGGCCCTGCGGCCGCTCAGTGTCCCGTGAGATAGTCCTGCGTCGAGTCTGAAGCAAACGAGTCCACGTCCTCGTTCTCCGAGTCCTCGCTGCTGTCCTCAGCGGCCGGCTCGCCCGTGAGGGCGATGCGGGCGTAGTCGTCCGTGTCGATGGACTTGCAGAAGTGGATGGCGTACTTGAGCTTCTCCTCCAGCACCTGCCGGCAGGAGTAGCGGGGCAGCTTCAGCAGGAAGAAGCAGGTGTAGGACTCGGGCAGGAAGTGGTCGGGAGGGCTGTACTTGTCCAGCACCTGGAACGGGAGGGTCAGAGCTGGGGGACCTCACTCACCAAGCCGGGGTCCTAAGTGACACGCGTCAGTCCCGTGAGGCCCGCTACCTTTAGAATCAGACCTCCTCGACGCGACCCGGAAGGTCTGGGGGTGGGCAGCATGGCTCCGTCACCCAGCGACGGCAGGTACCAGAGCCGGGTCTGACCCTGGGACCGAGAACAGACTCGAGCAAAGCTCGGCTCTTGGTCTGAGGAGCCTGGGTTTTCCCAGGGCATCGCTGCCCATCCAACCGGAGGGCCAAGTGCTACTCGGTGTGCTCAGCCAGGTCGGCTGCCTGGCGCTGTGTGCGCAGGGTGCCCACACACACGTCCTACAAGGGGGCTCCAGCACCTGCAGCGTTTCTGAACCCCCCACCCCCAGAGAAAACGGAAAACCAGGTCGGGAGGCAGGACCCCGTCCCGACCGGCCCTCGCTGCCCGAGCCTCGGGAGCCCACCTGGATGACGAAGTCCCGGCCCCGGAAGTCGGCGATGGTCCTGGGCAGCCGGGTGCGGCCCCACACGAAGCGCAGGAAGAGGGAGCGCTCCGTGTTGGAGAAGGCCTCCATCACCTCCCAGAACCACTGGACCAGGGGTGCCGATGGCTCCACCCCCTTGTAGGTGGCCACTGACTTCAGCAGGTGCAGGGGGATGTCCGGGCTGCCGCACACCTGGGGGCACAGGGTCAGGGCGCCCT
>NW_005366635.1:311582-312196 GCF_000412655.1 Myotis brandtii | reverse complement strand
GGAGGGAGGCAGGAGACTGGCTTCCTGAGCTGAGCACCCCAGACCCCCGAGGGCACGGTGAACCGAGGCAGCGAGGGCGCGGAGGGGGTCACCACGGAAAGGCCCTGCCAGCGGGGCAGCTGTGGAGCCGCCTACCATCGTCTCCAACTCGTAGCCGGTGAAGAGAGAGAGCAGGGGCACGGGCACAACGCGGGCCATGCCCTCCCGGACGGCGGCCACCTGCTCGTCGAACTCATGGAGCCTGAGAGGAAGGCACCAGGTGACCAGGGGCGCCTCCCCAGCCCCCCCAGGCTCTCGTCTCTGTCCTCCTTCCCACCCCCCACCCCCCACCCGCGGGAAGCGCCCCCAGGCCTGCAGGAGCACCAGGCAGGAGGGGACGCAGGGGAGGGCGCCCTCACCACAGCTGCACGCACCTGTAGCTCACGGCCAGCCGGACGTACTCCGCGCGGGTGTCCAGGGAGATGTGGGAGTGCCTGGAGCTCAGCTGCACGTCCTGGCCGCTGGCGCTCGGCACCGTGAAGGGCAGGCCCATGGCCTCGAACTCCTCGGAGGTGGCCTCGTTGTCTCGGATGTACATGAGCCCGGGGATGAAGTCCTTGTCCACCTTCCCGGGC
>NW_005366635.1:308422-310856 GCF_000412655.1 Myotis brandtii | reverse complement strand
TGCGTGTGCACGGGCGCCCGGGCGGCGGGGCTGAGCAGGTAGCAGTCTCGGTTGGCCCCCGACTCGTCTCTCCCGTTGGGCGTCACGATCAGAAGGGGCGTGAGTCCATTCTGCAGCTCCTCACAGATCTCGGCGATGGACTCGCTGTAGCCGCCTCCACAGTCGTCCACAGATTCACCTTCGGGGGAAGGAGAGTGAGCCACTGTCCCCCACAGAGCCCGGGGAGCAGCAGCCCTGCTGTGGGACCACCGTCCTGCGCCCAAGGCTCTCACCCACGAACTTGACCTTCCAGACGCGGTGAGGCAGCAGCAGGCTGTCGGGGCTGAAGGAGCTCATCTTGGCACACATCTGCCCAAAGACGGACTTGGTGCCGTCGGGGCCCGCCAGGCCGCCTTTGCTCCGGGAACGCTTGACCTGAGGAGGAAGCCCTGGCTCCCGGCCTGGGCCCCGTGCTTCTCGGCAGGACCTGAGCAGCTGCTGCCCGTGGAGCCGACAGCGAGCGGCATGCGGGCATGTGGTGCCCCCACAAGACTGAGTGAGACCCACCGAACTCCCGACGTAGAGACGGAGCCCGCCTCACGCAGGGGGCCTTCCTGTCGTACCTGGACTTGCTAAGCCTCCAGAACGAGCTGGCACACCCGCCCCGGATCTAAGCTAGAACCTGCTGCCGTGCACTGGCTTCATGCTGCCAGCACGCTAACCCGGCTGCGACACGATCCCGCCAGGAACTCCTCCCAGACAGGATGCTCTCCCAGGGTGTTGCTGAGCCCGACCCGGTTGAGGGCATGGCTGAGGCAGCGTGTGGCCAGCCACCTGCCCCTCGGCTCACTAACGCCAGCCTGAGCCCCGACAGTGCGGAGACCAGCGTGCCTCCGAGGTGTGGAAGGGCGGCTTCCTCTGGCCTCGCTCAATAGCCTGCTTGTTCGGGGAGCGGCCGCCGCCCAGCACAGCGCTGTGCCCGCTGACGTCCCTGCAGGGGCTCTTCCGCCCGCGTGGCCACATGTGCTCTGCAGCAAACCACAGATTGACACTTGACCTAAAACGCCCTGAGCGAGTCCAGGAGCACGCGGGGTTTGTGTGTGTGTGTGTTGGCACAGGGCACAGAACAAGCAGTCTGTTCTTTGAGGCTCCTGCTGCCGCTGGGGGAGGCGGCCACATGCCCAGGCCATCAGGCGCCGCGGCCTCCCCTTGGTGTTTGATGACTTGGTGGGCGCCACACGGGCAGCCGTGGGACCCGGAGATGGCCCCTCTCCCAGTTCTCGGGTCCCGCGGGACACAGCAGTGACTCAGCCCGTGAAGGGCAGAGCCGCGAGGGCCAGGAGCGTGAGGCTGGGGGACAGGGATGGGACGGGGCGGAGGCCTCTGACCGGCCGCGTCTGAGCACCTAGAACCCAAGGGGTGAGGAGACATGCCCGTCAGGAGGGGGCACGGCTTCCAGCCTGCAGAGGCCTCGGCCCAGGGAAGCCCGCAGGTGCCTGCGGGCTGTGGTGATGGACACTCCCCTCTGCTCGTCTGTATCTGTGCTCTGGGTTCAGGCCTCCTACTTCCCTTCACACGGGTGGCACCTGCCCTCTAAAGGGCGTGGCCCAGGTGTACCCCCCCCACCCCCCCGTCAGCCACGCCACCCCGAGGTGGAGGCCCCGTCACCTGGATGCGGTTCAGCTCCACCACGGGCCCGTGCTGGCGGTCGCGCACCATCGTTGCCTGCACCACCTTCCGGAAAGCCACCTCCTGAACAAAACACGGCAAGGGTGAGAACCTGACACGGTCAGCAGGGCGCTGTCTGTCCACATGAGGGCCCTAAACGCGCAGCATGGAGCCTGCACTGCGTGCCGGGAGCGCCGGCTGAGCAAGCTGTGCCCCGACACCCGCTCCCAGCCGTCCTGGGGTTAAAGCCCACGCAGACCCGGCCCACCGCGGAGGCAGGTACCTTGCCCTGGGAGATGAGGATGCCCCGCAGGGTGTCGAAGCCCACGGCGGGCCCCAGCCCCGTCTCGCCCAGGGCGCCCTCCAGGTCGAACATGGGGATGCAGGGGCAGAAGAGCTCGGAGAGGTGGTGCAGCAGCAGCAGCCGGTTCCGCAGGGCGACGACCGGGAGCTCCTGCAGGTGGTTGTACTCCATGGGCACCTGCAACAGAGGCGAGGTCACCGCCCGCACGGCCCTGCAGGGGCGCCCGCGTCCGTGTGGCTTGGAAAATCTCCTAACGACAATCAGGCCGCTTGGCTCCAGCCGAGCGTCGAGGAAAACGCGGGAATAACTAGTCTACAGCCTGTTTGCTGAGAGCGTGGTGGCCTGTGCCGTCAGCGGTTTTCCGTCCTTCACGCGATGCTGAAGGAAGGTGGGCGTTTCGCTGACAGGCTGCTGGCTGACGGGAAGGCCCGGTTCACACGGGAACCTGAATTGCTTCCAGCGGGGCCTGGGCCACACACAGGA
>NW_005366635.1:307229-308120 GCF_000412655.1 Myotis brandtii | reverse complement strand
TTGACCTTCCTGCCCTGCAGGGCGGCCACCAGCCGCGGCCTCTGGATGGCGTTGGTGGTCCCGTCCCCCAGCTGCCCCTCATCGTTGTCCCCCCAGGTGTAAACCTCACCTGAAAGGGAACGGAGACCAAGGAACTATGTGAGGAGAGTGCAGAGGCCTCCCTGCAAGGGGGGGGGGGGGGGGCAGGACCTTGAGACCTAGTGTCTCCTCACACCATGTGCCCCAGGCCTTGTCCCTTACACACTGCCCCCTCTTTGGGGGGGGGGGGCGGGGAGAGGGGGAGGCCCTCCCCTCTCAAAACCCTGTTCCTGGGCCAGCGAGGGCCCAGCCTGCACGCAGGCCTCTCTAAGGCCAGTTCTTCTCTGTGCAGGGTGAACGGTGACGTGTTCACGGGGCCCACAGCAGAGGCGGGGACGCCCCCAGGACGCAGAGGGCCGCCACCTACCCTCCTCCGTGCCCTGCGTCAGGAGACGGGCTCAGGGTGCGAGGCCACCACTGCCCTGCCCCGCCTCCTGGAGCCAGCGCCGGCTCCGGGACACACCCCAGCCCATGGGGAGGTCACGGACCATCCACAAAGGCCGCGAACGCCACCTCAGGTTAGCCTCCCAGCCCCGGGGGCCAGCCTTGCGTACCAGGTGTAGACGGTGCCGGACTTGGTCAGGGCGACGGAGAACTGGGACCCGCACTCCACCTTCACCACGCCCAGGCCCGTGAGCGAGTCGATCTGGAGGAAAGGGCACTCAGACGGCCACCAGAGACCGACGTCCGTCCGAGGAGGAAGCGGAGAGCCTCGCCCTCGCCCTCGCCCTCGCCCTCGCCCAGCGTTTATGACCGCTGACCCCCTCCACTGGCAAAGCCCAGGCCACGGGCAGGAGCGGCAGGGGCTGCAGC
>NW_005366635.1:306510-307029 GCF_000412655.1 Myotis brandtii | reverse complement strand
AGGTACCTTCATGGGCACTTTACAGCCGTCGCTGCCCCCGCGGCCGAGCTTGCCGTAGTCCCCGTCGCCCCAGGACCACACGGTGTCGTCATCCGTGAGGCAGAGGGTCTGGGCGTCGCCACTGCCGCAGGCGACGTCGACCACACGGTGGCCCTGAAGGGCCTCCACCTTCGAGGAAGGGACATGGAGGTTTTCTGACCACACGGCCAGGCCCCCCGAGGGAGGCTTCCCGTGAGTTCACGCAGGACGCACCCCCGCAGCCGCCCTGGGGGCCAACCCCCTGCTCTGTCTGCCAAGGACCGCCCACGAGTGGAAATACAGGGCAGGTCAAGCACTATCCTCTCAGATGACCCACAGAACACACACCAGGCGGCTTTCATTTCCACCAAAAATAAAGCCCACTTGTCCACACTGAGCCGTGACCCTCGACCCCAGCAGAGTGGCCCGCGCCCTGGACGCCGCCTCACCAGCTTGGGCTTGAGCTGGTCCTCGCTGTCGCTGTGGCCCAGGCGGCCGGGC
>NW_005366635.1:303568-306401 GCF_000412655.1 Myotis brandtii | reverse complement strand
GCCGTACCGGCCCTTGCCCCACGTGTAGAGGTCGCCGGCGGAGGTGACGCAGGCGCTGTGGGCTCCGCCGGCAGCGATGTCCACCACCTCGGTGCCTCTCAGAGACTCGACGACTCGAGGGCGGTCACAGGGACTGCAAAGAGGCCAGGCGGACCCCCAGGCGGTGTCGCACGCAGGCTCTGGGCTCCGCGCTCACGCATTCAGCGTGCACTTCCCAATCTACACCCTCAAGTCGAATTCCTTGGCCTTTTTGTGTTTTTGCACTTAACTTCCCAGTCACAGCTGATGTACAGCATGACGTCAGCTCCAGAGGCATCTAAGTCTCACACCCGCTGCCCTGTGCCCCGTCAGTGCCCCTGGCTGCCTCCGGGGCTGCACCAGTCCCTGACTGTGCTGTGACGCCCGTCTGCATGGCCGGCTCCCTCTCGTCCAGTCCCCGCCCTCCTCCCACTGACAGCCTCCCAGCGCTCTCTGTCCCACAGGCCCTGACGCCGCCTCAGTTTTTGGATTATTTTCTTTTTGCTGCTTTGACCAGTGTTTCTGCTTATCCTGCCCCGACTGCGACAATAACAAGACCCCCCAGCCCAGCGTGGGGCTCAGTGGCTGAGCGTCGGCCTAGGAACCAGGAGGTCACAGTTCCGTTCCCAGTCAGGGCACAGCCCGGGGTGCGGGCTCCATCCCCAGTGGGGGCGTGCAGGAGGCAGCCGGTCCAGGATGCTCTCTCATCACTAACGTTCCCACCTCTCTCCCCCTCTCCCTGCCTCTCGGAAACCAATAAAAAAACCAACTCAGAATTGACCCCCCGTTGAGGTACATGCACTTGCTCCCAGGAGCCCCCCTGAAGTGGATGTGGGGGATGCTGTGCTGAGGGCAGGGCTGACACAGACACGAGCCCGGAGCCCACGAGAAGGAGAGCGGCCCGAGCCGCACAGGTACCTGCGGTTGCCGTGGCCCAGCTTCCCGTCCTCGGCCTCGCCCCAGGAGTACACCTCTCCTTCGGAGGAGAGGGCGAGGCAGTGCTTGCCGCCCGAGTTCACGGCCACCTTCCTGATGAACACGTGCTGGATGGACTCGAGCAGCGTCGGGGTGGACACCGACTCTGTGCCCCCGACGCCGAGCCGGCCGCCGGCCCCGTACCCGGTGGCGTACAGCTAGGACAGGAGCAACAGGAACCGACTTTACCCCAAGAGCCTGCATCGTGGTAACTGACGCCCAACCCGCACTCTAGACATTTCTACCCAGAGAGAGCTGAGAACTGAAGCTGCACTGGTGCCTCCTCAGAGCGAGGCAGCTGCGACTATTGGAAAGACCAAGTTCACAAACTGCATTTGCACGTAAGGGCTGTTTTCTGGGAACATCTCTGTTTTTGCCCAGATGCCAACTATAACTCACGCCAAGAAAAACAAGGAAGGTTTAGTTATTTACCGCCAGGAGGTCCCAAACACCCGCAGGAAACTTACTGTTTGGGACACAAAGTGTCTTTACCGTTAATTTTTAAAAACCAGACTGCCGTTTCCGAATGCACGTCACCCCTCCCTCCCATAGAACCTAAAGGCTGCAAAGCTGTGGAAGGGGGACCCCCACACAGGACGGACGTGAGCCAAGGTTGCAGGTGGACCCAGGCGGACGCCCGGCAGGCCCTGCTCTGCCCCCCGGCCACCCCCCCCAGCCCAGCGGGCCCTTCTTCCACAGGCGGGACCTGGCGAGGAGGCACCGGGTCCAGTCACAGACGATGGCTCGCTGTGAAGTGACCCCGAGAACCCTGACTACACAAGAGAAAGGAGTGAAGGAACTCGACACGAGGTCACTTAAAGGCCAGCGAGTCCCACACACCAGCAGCGAGTGCGTCAGGGGCAGCAAAGAGACCCAGGAAGACGCCTCCTGAATCACCGGCACGAAACCACGGGAACACTTGTTTCCAAATGAGGCCTGCACGTTTGGAGCCAGGAGTCCCGCAGGGATGCTCGGGGGGCCTGCCTCCAGCACCCCAGGGCGACGCCTGGAGGCGAGGCCTCAGGAGTGCACACCCAGGACCACCCCGCCCTGCGCCCGCGCCCTGCGGTGTCCATGTCGACGACGGACGCACCCTACCTTCCCGTCGGCCGTGACCGCGAACAGAGTCTGCTCTCCGCCAATTAACTGCACGGGCCTGAGGGTGGCCAGGGCTTCGCAGGGAGTGGGCACCTTCACCTTGGCCCCCTCGATGCCCCCGAGCTGGCCCCTGTGGTTATGTCCCCACCCGTAGATCGTGCCGCTGCCACCGGCAGACAGAGTCCAGTCGTCCGGGCGCCTAGAGCCAAGGAAGCGAACAATGGAGGTGGGCGCTCCCCGCCTGAAGCGTGTCCCGCGCCCGCCTCTCCCGCCGCAGCGACCTGTTCATCCACTGCACCAGCTGCTCGTCGTGCTCCCTCCGGAAGACGTCGTGGCTCTCGTGCAGGACGTCCATGGCCTCGCCGTCCGCCATGAGCTCACGGATCTTCTTCGCCACCTGGATGGCACACAGTGAGGCCATCACAGGGGAGGGCAGCACCAGCACTGGGGCCTCAGTAACAGGAAACCAGGGCTCCCTGTCTGAGCGTCAGCACAGTCCCTGGTTCCCACGAGGGGCCTCAACACCTGCGCATACCTCGTCGAGAAACAGCCGGGGCAGCGGCGTCCTCCTGTCCAGGGCCACGGCCACGCGGGAGGCCATGCAGTACCTGCGGAACCAGGCCCACTTGTGCGTCTCGGCGCAGCAGGGCAGTGTGTCCAGCTCCAAGTCACAAGCAAGAGCCACCAGCACCTGCAAAGGGTCACGCAGGGTCACGCCGACACGCAGCCCAGGCGGCCCTCG
>NW_005366635.1:302104-303410 GCF_000412655.1 Myotis brandtii | reverse complement strand
CCGTGCTCACGGTCCCTGTGGCGGAGCTGTTCCTGTCCCGCTTCCGGCGACACCCCGACACACGCCTGCACAGGCCGCTCCCCCAGCCACGTACCTTAAAGAAGGGGCTGTGCAGCAGCTGCTTGCCGCCCCGCACGACGGGGTCCTCGTACTCGAACTGCCTCTCCAGGGTCTCCGGGAGGCCTTTCACCAGCGCAGCCAGAGCGCTGCCCGTGAAGCTCTGTGGGGACACCACACTGTAGCCCGCCCCGCCCGTGCTTGGCCTCTACGAGTTAACGGTCTAGTCTACTGGGCCCTTCTCCCTAGAACACGAGCGTGACGCGTTCACGCAGGGGGAGACCTCAAGGACGTGACAAGCCCCGGAACGGAAGGGGAGCTGCACGTCCACCTCGGCGCCGGGTCAGTGAGGCAGCTCCCACGGCCGGCCCTCCGGCCACCCGCTCCCGGCGTGGTCAGGACCAGCAGTCCTCTAACAGTAGCCACCTCATCAGCAGAACAAAGACTCGTGGTCAAGCCCCACAGACGCGATCCCGTGGTCACAGCCACCGAGACGCGCTGCCTTTAAAGTCAAAGGCCGGCCGCACTCCGTACGTGGAGCAGCATGAGGGCGCCGGCGGTGACAAAGGCTGCCTTATGCTCCTGCCGGACTCCGGGAACTTCTCCCAGTGGGAGATTTCAACGCCTAAACGAACACCTGCCTCACTCCCTGGGCCACAGGTCTAGGACCTGGGCGTGGGCTCCCTACCAGGGCGCGCGCCTCCCCGTCGCTGTCCCCCAGCAGCCGGCGGATGTTGACCGACTGTCCAAACTCCGTCGTCAGCAGCTTCCTCAGCCTCTGAAGGGCCCACATTCTGTGACTGGCAGCTGGAAAGAGCAGACAGAGGACATCAGGAGCTCAACCACGGTTCCCCTCGCCCGCGACAGACATGGCGAAGAAGACGCCGCCTACCTAAGGCACTGAGCTGTGCGCACGCGGCCAGCGACGCGGCCAGGCGTGGGACGATGCTTCTGTTCGAGGCGAGGTTGAGCCGGAAGTCGAGCAGGCATGTCACCAGGTCCATGGACGGGCAGGAGAGGACACAGCGGTCGGAGAGGAGGTCTTTAGGGCCTGAGGGATGAGCACACGCATGTCCCGTAAGGAGACCTGCATGACCTGACCGACAGGCTCCCCACGCGGCAGAAGCAGGCAGACCACAGCACGGAGCGTAAACGATGCACCCTCATGGCCGGGCACCCAGCCTGGAGCACCGTGGCCCCCCACCTGGGCACCGCGGCCCCTCACCTGGGCACCGTGGCCCCTCACCTG
>NW_005366635.1:301022-301522 GCF_000412655.1 Myotis brandtii | reverse complement strand
CACACCTGGGCCCCGTGGCCCCCCACCTGGGCACTGCGGCCCCTCACCTGCGGCCGGCATGATGGGGTAGACGGTGAAGCGCCAGCCCCACCCGTTCACGGACCCGTCGCTGATGAACTTCCACTTCAGCTCATCCCCAGGGATGCGCAGCTCGCTGGACCAGTCGGACCACTCCCGGCCTGGGGGAGGCACACCGGGTAGGCTCACTCGCCGCACCAACATGAACCTCTTCAGAGAGTCGTTCATGCAGCGCCTGCAGCACGTGGGGCTCCAGCCCAGGCTCCCCAAACTGGTGTTCACATGCCTCCAGGGGAGCCTCGCCCTTCAACCCCACACTGCGCTAAGTCCTGGGGAAACTGAGGCAGCAGCCTGGCCCTGACGGAAATGCACACACAACTGCCACGCAGTGTGAGGCCTGCAGGGCCACAGCCACCCTCGGGACAGGGGCCGGCTCAGCACAGAAGGGCCGCCCTCGGGGAGTGGAGCCGGCCCCGGGAGCC
>NW_005366635.1:295879-300806 GCF_000412655.1 Myotis brandtii | reverse complement strand
GTCACAGCCGGGTCCCTGCCTGGCGGGCTCTTCAGCGCAAGGGAGGACCCGTGGGAGCAGGGACCGGCCCAGCGGCCACCTGGCTGAAAGCTACGTCGCGTTTGTGAGGCTGCCAGGGAAAGCCCGAGCTCCTCCGGGACTGCACGCGCCGCCCGAGCGTTCGCAGGGCTTGTAAGGAGCGTCTGATGAGGAGGCCCTGCTGGGCCAGGGGAGGGGGGAGGTCAGGGAAGGGCTGCCAGTCCTGCCCCAGACGGAGGATGGAGACTGAGAAGATGCGCACAGACACTTCCCCTGGGAGACGCTGTGGGCACGTCAGCCTTCCCCTCCCCGGGCCTGGCACGCTTGGCAAGGCTACGTCGTTCCTGAAGGCGGGCAATGCCCCCCACTCCCTCACCTGAGCGCACGGAGACGATCCTGTTGACGCCGTCCATGACGGTGAGCGGGTCGTGGCGCCTCTCCGTGGAGCACTGCCGGTCAAACTCCACCCGGAGGCCTTCCGCACCTGGCAGGTGAGCAGAGCAGTGAGACCCCAGCGGGCACACCTCGGCGAGACCAAAGCCACACACACCTGCGCTCTGTGCCCAAGGCGCCCACCTGACAGACACTACGCAGGACCCTATGCTGCGTGGCTCCCTGTGCCACGCTCTATCCCGAAAAGGAAAAGGTTTTCAGGAAAGCGAGGAGTCTCATGCACTTTTAAAATTCTGTTCTAGAGCCCTTGCCAGCGGCTCGGCTGGTTGGAGCATCGTCCCCTCCATCAAATGGTGGCGGGTTCAATTCTGGTCAGGGCACAGGCCTAGGCTGCGGGTTCGAGTCCCGGTAGGGGAGCACACAGGAGGCAACCGATCCACATTTCTCTCTCACCTCGATGTTTCTCTCCCCCTTCCTCTCTCTCAAGTCAATTTTAAAACATCCTTGGGTGAGGATTAAACCAATTCTGTCCTCTCAGCCGGCGGTGGCCGCTCCCAGGATGGAACCCAGAGGTGCGGCCCGCGAGCCCCACCCCCGCACCTGGGATCTTCACGGTGCCGCTGGAGGAAGTGTCGTCCGTGTAGGGGTGGCTGCTCTCCACCACCACGGGCTGCGAGGACAGGCGGCCGCTCTGCGAGTCGGAGGCCACGTCTTCCAGCTCGGTGACGCAGAGCTCCAGCAGCATGTCCGCCACCTGCGGGGAGAGGGGCCAGGTCGGGAGGCCGCCCGTGCCAGGTCCTGCTGCAGGGACGGGGTGGCCGCAGGGAGAACGGGGTGGCCGCGGGGAGAACGTGGGGGTCTGAGGACTCTGGTTCAGATCAGGGCTTGGTCTCCTCGCTTATAAAATCAAGCCGGCACAGGCTCGCAGAGGAGGGGCTGCGAAGCATGAAGGTGACCAGGGAGGAGGAGCCGACATGGACACCCGCAGGCGCCGGGGGACAGAGCCTGTGATGGCAGCCGCGCCTGCTCCCCCGGGACGAGCGCTGCCCCGGGGGGAGAGCCCGGGGAGAGAGCCTCGGAGCAGAGGCGCCAGGGGAGGAGCAGCTGTGTGGCTGTTGGAACTTAAACCAAGTTAAAGAAAACGACACGTCGGGTTCCCGGGCGCACGGGCCACATGTCCAGGCGCAGTGGCCGGGGAGCGGACGCTTCCACGGCAGAAAGTCCTGGTGGACCCAGGCTGCCAAACACCAAGACCTGAGTCACAGCTACAACAGTCACGGCACCGTGGTTAGAGCATAAGGATTAGATTCATGGAGCAGAAAAGCTTGTCGATGAGCCCAAATGCACACAGGAATCACGAATACAAAAAAGTCGTTCCCAAATTCCTGATATTGTGGCCACATGTTTGTCATTCGGGGAAAATAAAGTTGGATCCCAACATATCCCTTATATCAAGATAAATCCCAGATGGCTCAAAAAGACAAATGTGATCTATAAAAATAAAAGCATAATATGCAAATCGGACCAGACAACCTTCTGGATGCAGCCGGGGCTGCGAGGGAAACCCAGGTCCCGGGTGCCAGGGGAAGCCGGTGCGGCAGCCGGGGGAAGGGAGGCCTACTCTTGCACAAATTTCGTGCCTCGGGCCTCTAGTCAATGAAGAAAAAAAAATTACTAGAAGAAATTGGTTTCTTTAAACAGTGCCATGGTTCTCAGCATAAAACAAAATCCAGGAGCCGTAAAGGAAGCCCTTGCAGAGCTGACGCTGTCGAGATGAGGGACTGCTGAACGCCGACACGGGCATGCCAAGGCCCCGGGCCACGGCAGCCCAAGGAACAGCGCAGGGCTGGCTTACACGGAGCCCTTCCACCCTGCCGTCTCCCGCATGGAGTCCATCACAGACAAGATGTGACACCACATGTCATTGACACGGAGCGAAGGCCCCCTCCCGCCGTGCTCACCTGGGGGTAGGCGGTGCCCATGCCCGACAGCACAGCCGAAAGCACCTCGCGGCCCCGGTCCCCGGCCCGGCCGCACACGGACAGCTTGAGCAGGTCCACCAGCACCCGGGTGTCGTCGGCGACCAGCAGGCTGGTGAACTCGTCCAAGGCCTGAGGTTCTGGGCCCGAGGCCTTATTCTGGCTCTCAACATCCTACAAGGCCCAACAGGAAGGGAGGAGCGACGTGTCAGAACTCCACCAGCTCACCCACAAGCTCCCAGAGATAAAGGGGGGCCTTCAGGAGGCGACAGGACCAGGAGGTTCCGGGGAGAAGTGACAGCCTTGGGGCCCCCCCCACCAGGACCCGAGCTTGAAACCCACCATCTCTGGCCTCAGAGCTGGAACAGGACCGACCTGGTGGTGGGGTGGGAATCGCTGCCTGCATATCCCTGCGTGTGGCTCACGTGACGGCTTAACACTAACAACGCTTAGTTTGCCATAACTTACAACTCACACCAAGACGAATGAAAACCTGCCATGCAACCACTACCAGTCCTAACGCACTCAGCCAGAAGCACCGGGGGCACGAGGCACCGGTGGGTGGACAGAGCACAGAGCCAGGTGTCTGCAGGGCCTCCAGGTACTTCTCTCCCGTGACGCTTGTGACCTGACACACAGTCACTGCCCGCAGTGGGGAGGCCTGGACGCTCACTGACACACAGTCACTGCCCGCAGTGGGGAGGCCTGGACGCTCACTGACACAGTCACTGCCCGCAGTGGGGAGACCTGGACGCTCACTGACACAGTCACTGCCCGCAGTGGGGACACCTGGACGCTCACTGACACACAGTCACTGCCCGCAGTGGGGACACCTGGACGCTCACTGACACAGTCACTGCCCGCAGTGGGGACAACTGGCAGACACTCCTGAGCAAGTGATAAGGATTCGGGTCCCAGGTAAGGCTGCCAATCAATGCCCCCCGCCCCCCCCCCACACACACACACTAAGGAGCGCACAGAGCCAGTGTCCCTCTGTGAGGACTAACGAGACAGCACGCCCTGGGGCCCTGACCTGCAGGGACCTCCTGGGACAGGAGCCAGATCTGCGTGGAGGGGATGAGAAGCCCTGGCTGGCGGAGTGCGCACTGCGGCCGGGAGGGGAGGGTGGGCTGTGCCCAGCTCGCCCAGCGTGCAGGGAGCCACCTGTGTGCTGCCTCTGCAACCCCGTGTGCAGTTAACAGGCTTTCAAAGCGGAACCATCAGGAAGCCCCTGACCTCTTTGGCTTTGGTCATGGTTTCGGCGATGATGCTGGCAGCTCCCGGGTCATCTGTCACCGGGATGAACGGCCGAGAAGAGGCTGAGGAGGCAGACGGGGTCACGGCGGCAGGGGTCACAGCATCCTCAGAAGAGATCTGGTTTCAAAATCCAGGAAGAAGAGCTCAGCAAAGTGCACATGTCCCAGACTCCTCAAAGCCTCACCTGAGAGCCCTCTGGCCACCCGGGCGACCCGAGGCTGCAGCCAGATGTCACAGTGGGGACAGCGCTTCCCCCCAGCGGGGCTGGCAGCCTGCACCAGGCACTCCTGTTCCCAGGGACACCTGGCGACACCAGGACAGGTCACAGGAAGAGACTAAAATGAGCTCACATCCCTTCAAGCTGATTTAGCCCCAAAATAAGTTACAAAATATTTTGACTTTTAAGCGGCCTAAGGTTTTGTAATTGCAGACAAAGGACTATGGACTTGCATTTAGCATCTTTTTGAAAGAATAAATCAAGTTCCACTTAATGTTTAAAAAAAAAAAGCCTCCTTTTTAAAAAGAATATTTTCTAATTCAAGCCCAAAATCACAGCAACAGGCAGGAAGGAAACACGGAATGAAGTGAGACAATGACCTGGACTCTCCTGCCCTCCCCTCTGACTAACGTTACTCACACACTCACCTCCCCTCGCTTCTCCTGCCAGGGACTGGGGCTCGGTCTGTCCTCGGGGTCAGCAGCCAGCAAGCACGCCTCTCCGCTCACGGGACTGGCTGTGGCGGACGCCTCAGAAGGGGGTGCCGAGGAGGAGAAGGAGGGGCACTCCGGGGCAATCATGCTGGCTGGCATCAGGGCCCCCACCACGGCATCTCTGTCAGGAGGGAGGGGCCTGGTGAGCCGCCTTCCCCACGCAGGACAGCGGCAGGAGCGGGCGGGCACCGGGAAGGACGCCCTCGTTTCCACAGGACACACGGTAAAGTGTTTCGGAAAAACACTGAACATTATCACAAGGGACTCACTGCCTGGAAGCTAAGAGTTACTCCTGATCTTACGTATCCGAACGCCTAGTGACAACGAGAAAACTGCCGAACGCAAACATCACAGCAGGGTAAGCCCCTGGATCCCCTGGGAAACCCAACGGCCCCATCAGATCCCAAGGGGGTTCTGTGTGGAAGCTGCAGCCAGGGCAGCTCCCAGGAGCAGCAGCACCCACGTCCTCTCAGGGCTGCATGGCCTCTGTCTGAACCTGCAGCCCCTCCAGGTGCGCCCTCCACGCCCCGGCCCCTGCAGTTGCTCCCTCCTCGCCCCTGCCCCTGCAG
>NW_005366635.1:290251-295290 GCF_000412655.1 Myotis brandtii | reverse complement strand
CCTCCTCGCCCTGGCCCCTGCAGGTGCGCCCTCCTCGCCCCGGCCCCTGCAGGTGCTCCCTCCATACCCCGGCCCCTGCAGGTGCGCCCTCCACGCCCTGGCCCCTGCCATGACCACTGAGAGGCTAGACAACAGCGTGAAAGGTTGGAAAACATCCACTTATCCAACTCTGCCCTGGGGAGTGTCTGAGCGAGGGGACGGGGTCTGAGCATTCCTGAGCAGTAGCATCAACGATGCTGCCTCTGCCCCATATTCATGCTTAGAGTTCATTGGCCAGAGAGAGTCACACGATGTCCTCTGACTTGGCTTTCTGACTCGTGTTTCAAGAACCAAAGCGCACAGGACCTGAAACACTGTCTACACCCCGTTCTGTGAGACATCTGGTTAATCAAAAAGCTGCACAAACCCAAGTCTGACGTGATGGCAGGATCTCAAAAGCTAGCGAACCAGCCCACCTGGCGTACGTGATCTGCAAGGCGTTGAGCACGTGAGACAAGGCCTGCTGCTTGGCCAGGTTCCCGTCCAGGGACAGGAGGGTCTTGGCGAGAGAAGGGCGGCCAGGCTTGGAGCTGCCCGCACCGCTGAGTTTGTTGTTGGCAGCAGAAGACTCGGCATCGGAAGGCACACCTGAAGAGAAAATGAAAACTTGGGTTTGATTTTTTTTAAGATTGGATTTTGTTCTGTTTCTGTAATTTAATCTTTCAGTTTAGTTCCAAAACACATTGCAATCTGCATTCTGCTATTTCACAGATGAGGTATTAGGTTCATGAATGGTCTTTCAGAATAAAAAGATGCACTTTATTTATACTCTATAAAGAAGCTATTTTCAGCAAAGTTTTACTGTAACTGCAAGACAACATAGACACATTTGTAAATGCATGAAAGTGACTAAAAATATTCTCAGAATTTGATAAAAATCATAAACCCAAACACCCAAGAAGCACAATGAGCTGCAACCATGAAAACCATGAAGATAACGACCCCAAGGCACACTGTCATGAAATTGCTCAACCCAGGGATGAAAAAAAAAAATCTTAAAAGCAATCTGAGGAAAAAGACAGGTCGTGTGTAAAAGAACAAAGATAAAAACGACAGCAAATTCTCAAGGAAAAGAATACAAGTTAGAAAATAACGGGACCATGTCTTTAACGCAGCGGAAGGAAAAGCTGCCAACCTGGAATTCTATACCCAGCCAAGCCCTAGTGCCAAAGAAGCAGGACGACGACCAGTAAGGTGCTAAAGGAGCGTCATGTGCGCCTGGACTGAGGCGTTCGCAGGCGCCATGTCAACGCGAGGGAGACGACACCAACCACGCACAGCTCACCGTGTCAGCTTCGTGGAAGGAGCGGCCGAGGCGCCCAGCAGCCGGCACGATGCCTGTGCGCGTCGGCTGTGACTACAGTCCTCTCGTGAGCACGCGCACAGCACAGAACCAGCATCGCACGCCTGCTAAGGCCCCGCGCCAGCTCGTGCACCATGGGCACGAGGGACTTCCTAGGAGGACCCCCTGCCAAACCAGTCAGGTACCTAGATAGGAAGCACCCAGCGGGTCCCTCGCCGTCTGGAACAGGACGGGCTCGTGCACAGAGGGCGTGGCCATGTCGACAGTCGTCCAGGCCACGCTGTGTGAAGACCCGCAGGCCACTCGTGTGATCTTCTGGCCCTCCAGGCCTTGCACCAGGGTGGGCTTCCTGTTCACGGTGGTCGTGCCGTTGCCCTGCTGGCCGTGGTCATTGTCGCCCCAGGCGTAGACCTGTTAAGGGGGAGAAACCAATTTTCCAACGTTTCAGAACCTTTCCTTTCGATGCCCTTCACCATCCTTGCCGTGACTATAAGCGATCATCCCTTAACGTCACTCCCACGCGTTCCCCTCTCTCTGTGAGAGGAGGTGGGCGGTCTCTTCCACTACATGTGGTCACAGTCCCCCTCCACTTTGCAAAGGGAAGCGCTCAGTGTCTCAGTCTCCACGCACAGCAGTGCCCCTGACCACGGGTCTGCTTCCATGGTCTCAGTGGCCCCCTGTCCACCACAGGCCACAGCCACTCCCACAGCCTAGGTGCCAGGCAGGAGCCGCCAGGCAGGAGCTGCCCTGGACAGACGCCCGTCCCTGGCAGGGCCACCAACACCCACCCACCCAGACAGCGACCAGGCACACACCCCTGAACCTAACGTGCACACCTCTGGGGTTTGGGAGGAGCCTGAGTCCCCAGAGAAAACCCACAGACACGGAGTCCCTGCAAGCCCCATGTAGGCAGTGGCCTGGCCTGGAATTGTTTTTTTTCTCATCAATGTTCTATCAAAGTGGCACTAATGACACATCTCATCAGCGCGAGCTCCCCCTTGGACATGGGCTCGCCACGCCCTCACTCACCTGCCCTGCGTCCGTGACCGCCAGGCAGTGCAGGGCCCCGACGGCCACGTGCACGATCTTCTTCCCTCGGAGCCCTTCCACCACCTGCGGCTTCCGCACGTGCACGTCCGAGCCGTGGCCCAGCCTGAAGTAGTCCCCCTTGCCCCTGCGGGAGGTCCACGGTGCATTAGCCCTGGCTGGGGCTGCTCAGCAGGGAGAGCTTCAGCCGTGGACTGAAGGGTCACGGGTTTGATTCTGGTCAAGGGCACATGCCTGGTTTGCAGGCTGGATTCCCGGTCGGGGCATGTGCGGGAGGCAACCAATCGATGAATCGACGTCTCTCTCACATCGATGTTTCTCTCCCCCACCCTCCCCTCTCTCTAAAAATCAATGGAGAAAAAATATCCTTGGGTGAGGATTAACCAAACAACAAAAACGCAAAACCAAGCCAGTGTGCTGCAGTCCAGGCGACAGCCTGTACGCTCGACAGGGAAGCGCTCCTGGCTAGGGCATCGGAGCGGCTCGAGGGCAAGGCCACCCGAGCCACAGGCTTTGAATTCCTGCCTCAGTCAGCACACCACCTCCTCTGCTGGCGAAGGCCTAGTATTGTCCCCATGTTGAAATTACTGATGCAGGTTTTCATATAAAGAGACTGAAAACAGAACCAATGACCTGGAATGCCGCCCGAGCGTCCCCGGTGGTGGCCTTGCTCGCGCTGCTCTGGGCCCTGATGCTCATGCTAAGCCTGTCCCTCTTCCCAGGCCAGCTGGTGCCGCTCCCCTTGGACTTAATAAAACCAGCTTCACAAGAAACACCAGGCCCTGACGCGAGAAGGCAGAGGAGCCCTGGACAGACTCCCCTCCGCCGGGAGGACAAGCTGGCCCCCGGCCCTCCGTGCTCTTTCCCGACACCCAGCGACAGCGGGAACTGCCTCCAAGCCTGCGGGCCCCCAACGTGAAACAGGGAGGATGGAGGTGCTTGGAGCAAGGACCCAGCGGCTCAGCACCCCACGGGCATGGAGAGGGCACACGCCCGCACGTCACGCACAGCGGCGGGGCAGGCGGTACCTACCACGTCCACACCACTCCCGACTTGGTGAGTGCCAGGGAGAACTGGGCGCCGCACTCGATCTGGCACACGCCCTGTCCGTTCAGCCTCTCGATGTTCTGGGGCACGTTACAGCCTTCACTTCCTCCCCGGCCCAGCTTTCCAAAGTCGCCGTCGCCCCAGGAGAACACCAAGCCTGGGGGAGGGAGAGGCCTTCAGCCGGGTTCCGGGTCCCACCCCCGGGGGGAGCGGGGCCGGCTCACCTTCGTCGGTCAGAGCCAGGGTCTGCGCGTCTCGGCTCCCACAGGCGACCTGGATCACTCTGTGCCCCAGGAGCACTTTCACCTACGTGACAAGGGGACAGAGTCACGCACGGCGGGAAAGCGAGGGAGACCTTCCCAGATGCGAGCACGCGCTGCCTGAGGCAGGCAGGTGGCGAGCGTCTCGCAAGCACCAGGTGGGCGCTCACCATCTTGGGCTTCAGCTGCGTCGTGTTGTCCCCGTGCCCCAGCCGGCCGTACTCCCCGAGGCCCCAGGTGTAGAGCTCGCCGCTGGATGTGAGGGCCGCGCTGTGCGAGCTCCCGCAGGCGATGTCCCGGATGCGCTTGGTCTTCAGGGCCTCGATCAGCCGCGGCTTGTCACAGTTCCTGGAGCAAATGAGCAATGTGCCCTGACCAACCCAGCTTGTGTGTAAAGAGGAAAAAAGGAGCCCTGGCTGGTGTGGCTCAGTGGATAGAGCGTCGGCCTGCGGACTGAAGGTCCCAGGTTTGATTCCGGTCAGGGCACATGCCAGGGGTGTGGGCTCCATCCCCAGTAGGCAGTGTGCAGGAGGCAGCCGATCCATGATTCTCTCTCATCATGGATGTTTCTCTCTCTCTCTCTCCCCCCCTCTCTACCTTCCTCTCTGAAATCAATGATAAAAAAAAAAGAAGTAAGACATCTACACAGATCTACACGTACAGATCAACTTAATAGGACCCAGCCTTTAATACAGAATGGGGAGGCGAAGGCATGCTCACAGCTGCTGCTCTAAGACAGCTTCCAGTCCCCTTCTCATGAGTAACTGTCCTGTTTACTTTTCTGCAGAATCGCGTGCCAAGGCCTGCACCCTGATGGGGACGGGCTCGTGTGGCAGGCGCGAGGGCAGGGCCCTTACATCCGGCTGAAGTGGCCCAGCTTGCCGTCGTCCCCTTCGCCCCAGGAGAACACCTTCCCGTCGACCGTCAGAGCCGTGGCGTGCCGGCCGCCTGCAATCACACAGGGGCGGGCGCTCAAAGGTGGGCACACACAGGGCACAGGTAACCCCGTTCGTTCTGCCCGGCGTGCAGCACGCACACATCTCGGGACAAGTACATAGACAAAGGGAGCTTTTATGAAGCTACAGAGTTGGCGTCCCAGGAAGAATTTTACTTGCAAAGCAGCAGCACAATAACCTTGCTGTTAACGGGGCTCCTGCTGTTAATCTGTGAAGACCACACGTCAGGGGAGAGGCAAATAAGCGCGTCTGTGACCAGGCAACCACCAAAGGCCCCGGAGACCGCGCGTCTGAGCCGCCCGCAGGGTCACTTCAGCAAAACGCCCCCATCGGCAGTTCGGGCGTCCCTGCACTCTCCCCACAAGGACCTCCCCCCACCCTCCCCCT
>NW_005366635.1:287888-290233 GCF_000412655.1 Myotis brandtii | reverse complement strand
CCACGGGCCTGTGCCCCCCCTGCCAGCTCCCAGGCTCTTGCCTGCCTAGTCCTCCCTGGCAGGACCTGGTGGAGGGCAGCAACGAGCTGGCCCAGAGAGGACCGAGACAGAGATGGGACAGGTGGGACTCTGGGTGGCCGCTGACCTGGCAGAGTGGCCGTACTGGCCGGGACCCTCCCCAGAGAAAAGGGACGTGCCCTTCGCTCAGCCTCTGTCCTGGGGCCTCTCCTCGTGGTGTGAGCCCCACCTTTCGTACAGACACAACGCATCCCATGCTCAGGCCTACAGTGCCCGGTAGGGCTGGCCGAGCTGCAGGAGCGTGACTTTTCTAAGGGCTTCTCTTTCCACTGGGGCTCAGACACTGGGGCTCAGACACTGGGGCTCAGACAAAGGCGACAGGCTCTCCCAGCAAGGACACACCTCTGAGCGTGCGCAGGAGGGTGCAGAGGCGCTGGGACGCGGAGCCGGGGAGGGGCACGGGAGGGCACCTCAGAGAGAGCTACTGAAGGGCCCAGGCTCCTCGGCGCCCGAGAGCCACGCCTGGCAGGTACCTGAGTGCACGGCCACCTTCTTGACCACGTAGCTGCTGAGCGCCGTGACCTGCCGGGGGATGGGCACGGTGCCGCTGGACATGCCCAGCCCCAGCCGGCCGTTGGTGGCCTCGCCGCAGGCGTACACCTTGCCCTCCACGGTCACTGTGGGCAGAGCGGGGGCAGGGCTCAGCTCAGACGCCACAGCGGGGTTTTCGGCGCAGAGCACAAGGGACTCGTTTTTAAGGCGGGAGGAATTGTACCTGCAAACAGACTCTTGGAGCCACCCGCCACCTGCACGACATTCAGAGCCGACAGCGTCTCCGAGAACGAAGGAACCTTTATCTGGAACAGGATGTTTTGTTAAAACATGGAAAACACAGTTTCACTTACACTTTTAAGATTACCAGTAACTTAGCAGACGATACAAGGAATCACGTGATTTGCATGACAACAATGACCAGAGGTCACTTTTTCTCTGGGTCGCACATGGGGGGTTGTGCGGAGCCCCCACCCCCCACACCCCGAGGCAGCTCCGGCCCAGGTACCTTGGAGCCCTTGAGGCCGCCCAGCTGGTCCTTGTCGTTCAGGCCCCACACGAACACTTTGGTTCTGATCGTGGCCGCCGACTCCAGCCCCGCAGCCTTCTTCCTGATGAGGCTGCCGGAGGGAAACACAGGCCGTTCAGCATGAAAAATGTTTCAGAACGAAAAGCAAAGCCGCCTCGAGCACACGGCTGCTCATTTCTGCCGGAAACAACGTCCGAACCCTGGGGCCTCGAGTCACACAGGAATCAGCCTGCACAGCTCCCATGTCTGCCTCCCCGCCCGGGCCTTTTCATAAGGAACTTAGTTCCCGCCTGTTCCCGGGGGAGGGCTCTGAGCTGAGCAGCTCCGACCGTCCCTGGAGAAGAGCCCCCAGTGGGCCCGGCACTGTGGCCAGGTCCCTGAGGCCAGACACGGGCCTGGTCGCTTCTCCCCAGAAAGACGGTCACAGGCGTCCCCACAGAGCTCCGAGGCGCGCTTCCTGTTTACCCTCTGCCAGCGCACGCGCCCACCCGCGTCTAGGAGGCTGCCCACTGGAGCCCCTCCTGCCCTCAGCGCTCAGGGCTCATCGACGCAGCACGCCCGCCTTGGCCTCGGGACACAGAGCACCCGGGACCGATGCCCGACGCGCTCCTTCCGTGCTTGAGGCTCCTGGCTTCCGTGTGCTTTGCTCTCTGTCTGCGAGTTGGGATGGAACCCAGGGTTCCAGAGATCAGGCCCTAGCGAGGACACGTTTCTTCACGCTGACTTCACGAGGAGTGTTGTAGGGTGTAGCTCTCATCTGACACAGGCACAGGTTTGACCCCGGAGGGGCACATGGAGGCAGCCGTGGACGTTTCTCCCACACTGATGTCTCTGTCTCTCTCCCTTGCTCCCTCTCTAAGTCAACATGGGAAATTTTATGGATGTTTTATAACAATAACATTTTCAGTTTAAAAGTAAACAATAAGACACTTAGCAAAGCAAGCTATAAATACACCCCATGCCATACCGTTTCCACAGGAAACACGATTAGGGACAGTCAGAAAGGAAACTACAGGATGGACACCAAAGGGTTAACTGTGACTTTCGGAAGAAAAATCAAACGTTTTTATTTCCTTATTTGAAAGGTATTTTTCTAAACACAACGTATTTCTGCATCAAACACTTGCCTGAGTTGAATCAAATGGTAATTGTTGAGAGCCGACCCCGTGTGCCCGACACGCCGGGTGCCCTGGAGACCAGGGGGGCCTGACCCCGTGTGCCCGACACGCCGGGTGCCCTTGAGACC
>NW_005366635.1:285206-287575 GCF_000412655.1 Myotis brandtii | reverse complement strand
CGGCGCCGCCCTTCTCGTCCTCCTCCTCCTCGTTGTCAGAGGCGAGGAAGGGCACGGCGGCCCAGTCCTCCTCCTCTGCGCGCACGCGCCCCAGCAGCACGAGGCCGTGGATCTTGCAGTCGATGCCCGAGCTCCGGCACTGCTTGATGGCGATCTCGATGTACCTGTGGTACTGGACACGCACCGGGAGCTGCAGACCCCGGGGCCACGCCCTCCACCCTGAGTGGCGAGGACCGGTCAGCCCTGGACGCGTGCTAAGGTGCGTCCTGTCCCTACGTCCTGGAGACCCCCAGCCAGGGGCAGGTCGGGTTGGGAGGCCAGGGACTCAGTGTTTGTCTCACAGACATGAGGGACCAGAGCCCCCCGCGTGGCCGCAAGCCTCTGCCTCAGAGCTCCCCGAACAAGACGTCCTGGGAAGGAGGCGGTTGGAGCCTTCACAACACTCCAGACAGGACAGACGTGCCTGTCTGCCTCTGGAGAGGACAGAGCAGAGCCCCGGACTCCGTCCCCTGCTGAGCAAGCACAGCCTACGACCGATTCAGTGCAGCAGGGAGGCCCTTGGCGTGAAGACGCGCCCTGCGCCGGGACCCCGTGGCTGCGGGAAACCGCGCTCACAGATGAGAGTGACACACAGGCTGGCTGCCTGCGGGGCGCCAGGCCAGTTGCCACCACGGTGAGGAGATGCGGGCATGGAGACGGGCCCCGCCCACCACTCACCTCTGTGCAGTCGCTCAGCAGGGACACTGTGGTGTCGGTGGGGCTGATGTTGATGGTCTTCAGTTCAATGAGGTTATTCAGGGAATTCCCGCCTGGGAGAGAGGAAGGGAGACGAAGCATCAGACCAGGAGGTTCCATTCTCTGACGGAGGGCACTCGGAGCCAACGCCCTCGCTACCTGACACCACGACCAGGGAGGGCATGTAGCTGCTGTCCGCAGGGTCGACGGTCATTTTCAGTCTATGGACCAGGACGTCAGGGAAAATCTCCAAGCGGATCCAGTGCTTTAAAAAGAAAGCAACCCCAGTCAGTAAGGTCCAGCTCGACTGTAGCTGCTGAGGTCGTATCAGCAAAGCCCGAACCAGAACGGGACTGTAAACCCCATCGTGTGGCCTGAGAGACAGACTCTCCTCGGAGCTCCTCCCCCCTCGCTTCTGAGCAGCCGTCAGACGTGGGCCACAGAAAACACGAGTCCAGTGGGGAGAGCGCCTGCTCCACATCTGTCCTGCGTAGCCCCGGGATGCCCCCCCCCCCCACATAAGTGCAAACACACAACATCCCACAGGCCAAGACGTGCGAGAGAAACTTCTGACAGAGCAGCATCGGGGTGGGAGGCTGCAGGAGGGGGCGTAGGACATGACCCGTCACACCTCCTGCTAGTGGGTCGTTAGACAAAACCTGCTCCCGATATTGTTTAAAACCTCAGACAGTGAACACTGGATGGTATATTTAGAATAATTATAAACTGCCCTGGCAGGTCTGGCTAAGTGGTTAGTGTTGTCCCGCAGACCTGAGGGTCTCAGGTTCGATTCCTGGTCAAGGGCACGGACCTCAGTCGCAGATTCTATCCCCAGCTCTGGTCTGGGCGTGTGCAGGAGGCAACCAGTCCATGTGTCTCTCTCACACCCATGGAACACTGGATGGTATATTTAGAATAATTATAAACTGCCCTGGCAGGTCTGGCTAAGTGGTTAGTGTTGTCCCGCAGACCTGAGGGTCTCGGGTTCGATTCCTGGTCAAGGGCACGGACCTCAGTCGCAGATTCTATCCCCGGCTCTGGTCTGGGCGTGTGCAGGAGGCAACCAGTCCATGTGTCTCTCTCACATGCATGCTCCTCTCCCTCTCCCTCCCTCTCTCTCCTCCCCTTCTCCCTCCCTTCCACCTCTCTCTCTCTCTCTCTCTCTCCTCCCCTTCTCCCTCCCTTCCACTCCATCTGAAGGTCAATGGAAAAAATATCCTCGGGTGGGGACTTAAAAATAAATAGATAAATAAAGTATAATCCTATATAATAAAACACTAATATGCAAAATGTCCCCTCGACTGGGAGTTCAACCAGGGGGAGGGGCTGGCCCCACCCGTGCATGAATTAGTGCACCGGGCCTCTAGCAATAATAATAAACAGAAATGTGCACTGAGCCCTGAGGGACCATCGCAATATGATCGAGTGGCTTCCAAGTCCAGGGAAGCTCTGAGGTGAGGCGTCAGGGCAGGGTCAGGCCGCCCTACCTTGCCCTGGGACCCGGAGGACTGCCAGCAGGGCTCGCTGCCGTCGATGAGCCGCGAGGCCTGGTTCACGGAGGAGGACACATGCAGGCTCTTCACCATGCGGGACCAGCTGTCCAGCAGGGCGCCCGGCTGGCTGCTGGGGCCCCG
>NW_005366635.1:279013-284849 GCF_000412655.1 Myotis brandtii | reverse complement strand
TGAGCCTGGCTTCTGGCTGAGCGGCGCTCCCCCTGTAGGAGCGCACTGACCACCAGGGGGCAGCTCCTGCATTGAGCGTCTGCCCCCGGTGGTCAGTGCGCTTTATAGCAACTGGTCGTTTAGCCGTTCCGTTGATTTGCATATTAGCCTTTTATTATATAGAATGTAGACGTACATATACATACATGTACATATTATTTTCAGAAAGGAAGGGAGAGGGAGAGAGACAGAAACATCAGTGATAAGAGGGAATCACCAATTGGCTGCCTCCTGCACGCCCCACACTGGGGATCAAGCCCACAACCCGGCCATGTGCCCTGACCGGGAATCCAACTGTGATCTCCTGGTTCATGGATTGACGCTCAGCCCCTGACCCCCCTGGCCAGGTGAGACACAAGCAAACAAACCCTGTGGCTCTAGTTCCCGTGGCCTCCACCAGCTGTGGGCAGGCTGTCCTCCCGCCCCCCCGTGGACACGGGGTGCTCACGGCACACACACCACGGACACAGAGCACAGAGCACAGCGGTGCCGTCCCTGCCTCGTTCAGAGCAGGCCCTGCCTCACCTGGCTCGTTGATTCTGCCGAACGTGTGCCTGGGGCTGTGCCTCCTGGTCTTGAAGCACGGCTCACAGAAGTCAAAGTCGTCGCAGTTCCTGCACTTGAACCGGGACCCGTTGATGGGGAACACCTGGCAGCCGTCGCATCTGTTTTGAGAGAGGAGGTCACGTGCTGCCCTTCATTCCCCCGAGAGCCAGCCCCGCCCCCGCCATGACCTGCGGCCGACAAACACTCACGTGACGCCGGGGTGCACGCTGGGCACCAGCTCCATCTCGGAGAGAAGCCCGGTCCAGTGGGACTGCTGCGGGAAGTCCACGATGACGTCCTTCCCGTTGGCGCTGAAGGCTGGGGGCACAGACACTGCCTGGGCGCCGGCCCCAGAAGCACCCACACCTAAAGCCAAGACCACCCTCGCCGTGCGACGTCCGACATGGCAACTGAGGTCTCACACGGAGAGCCTCTCTCAGCGCCATGTGGACACGCCAGGACCAGCTAGCCCATGCGCCAGGAGTCACTTCACATATGGAGGGGCCTGGGGGCACACATCGGGCCCACGGAGGCTCCCTGTGTGCTGCTCTCTAGCTGGACCCATGACCTCCCCACAGTGAGGCGGGCTTGCTTTCCGAGACACCACGCCCACGCAGTGTGCCCGGGACGGCCACGGTCACCAAAGCCCCTCTCGGAGGCCCTGGGACGAGAGCTCTCACTCGGAGCGTTTACACTGACACAAGCTCTTATTTCTGAAGTCCACCCGGGTCTGACTTGTAAAGCTCTTTGTTAAGAAAGATTCCAGCTAAAGAGGAACGTCAGCGAGCCCGCCCCCTGCAGTGTGAGTGTCTGCCCTGCCCTGGGCAGCTTTTTTTTTCACAGCAGGAGTTTTCCACGACGCTCAGAACAGAGCGGGACTTCTCTATGGACGGAATGAGTTCAAAGGTAAAATTAAAGCACACGCAAACTTAATTTAACTTCTCACGCAACTGTTCAAGCGGACACATCGTGCCTTTTGAAGTATGCTCAATGTCACGTTAAGTATCAATGGAGAACTGTGTCTCCAGTTCCTTCTTGCCATCACTTGCACATTTCCATTCTTAAACTTGGTCCTACGTTTTTATAAAGTATTAAGAAAAAGAGAAAAATGGCCCCAGTCCGAGGGAGCTGTCCAGCCGCTCACATACGGGCCGCTGGGCAGGACGCTGGATAGAGCATCCCAGACAGGCCACCCTGGGACAGCCGGGTGGAGACAAGGACCACAGGCACGTCTGACCAAGTTCAAGTCGCCCCAAACCAGCAACTAGGCCCTGCCCGGCGGCCAGGGCCACCTGCCTCCTCCAATAACTTCCTCCTGGCTCCGTCCTCTCTGCCTCCTGGGGAATACAGTAGGTCCTCGGGTTACATTGGAGAGCCGTTCCTACAGCGATGTAACGTGATTTTCACCGTAAGTCAGAACCCACCTACATAAGCACCTACGTCACTGACAAGGAGCACATACACAGCAGTAATGAAGTGAAACAGTAAAGAAAATTTAAAAGGTAACAATTCCTGACCTTTACTTGTGGTAAATCCTATCTAATAAGGAGGGAATATGCTAAATGACCCTCACGCTGTTGCAAAGATGGCGGCGCCCACAGCCAATAAGGAGGAAATATGCTAATTGACTGCCCCGCCCTCAAAGATGACGGTGCCCACAGCCACAAGATGGCCGGCAGGGAAGGACAATTAGGGGCGATCAGGCCTGCAGGGGAGGACAGTTGGGGGAGACCGGGCTGGCAGGGGAGCATTTAGGCGTCGATCAGGCGGGCAACCAGGCCTGCAGGGGAGGGCAGTTAGGGGCAATCGGGCTGGCAGGGGAGCAGTTAGGTGTCGATCAGGCTGGCAGGGGAGCGGTTAGGGGGTGATCAGGCTGGCAGGGGAGCGGTTAGGTGATGATCAGGCAGGCAGGCAGGCGAGCAACTGGGAGCCAGCAGTCCTGAACTGTGAGAGGGATGTCCGATCCCACAGGGTTAGGGTCAGGGTTAGTCCTACAAGGATCGGGCCTAAACCGACAGTCGCACATCCCCTGAGGGGTCCCAGATTGGAGAGGGTGCAGGCTGGGCTGAGGGACACCCCCTAACCCCGTGCACGAATTTCGTGCACCGGGCCTCTAGTAAAGAATGAAAAACATAAAGCACACATGTACATATGTCGAAATGACGGAACTTTTTTTTATAAATGAATGGGAGATGCGACGTAACCACGAAACGATGTACGTCGAGTCTGATGTAACCCGAGGACTGTCTGTACTTACTAAGATTCCCATTCTTAGCATTACCCGCTTCCTTGAACCTTCCCCAAAGTATCCGCAGAGGCACCCTGAGCTCCAGGGCACACGCCCTCCCCACCTGCCACGACGGTGCTCCCGCCTGGAGCAGGACGACAGAGCCCAGCTCGCAGGCCACCGGCTTTCCTCACGCGTTTCTCTCCCCGTGAACGAGAGGAAACAGTCTCCGTGGACTGAGAGAAGCGAGCACTTGGTGCTGCCGCCAAGGGCGTTACCTTTCACGACGCCCACGCTCTGGTGCGTCACGGAGCCCCACTTGTACTTCGGGGTGGTCACTGCGGCTTTGACCCGCACCTTGTCTCCGATCTTGATGTGGGCGGGGAAGCTCGGGGGAGGGTAGCCTAGAGATGCCGACGGGAGGAGCTGAGGTGAGCATGGCGGGCCCTGTCTGGGCCGGGGGGGCGGGGCGCGGGTGGGGGCTCACCTAGGAGCTCCACGTGGATGTACCGCACCCAGTAGGTGCCCCCCTTGTGCTGCCAGTCGCTCTGCACGTTGAGGTCGTGCAGCCCGTCGCGGTCCAGCTTGATCACCTTGCCCACGTCTCCCTCGCACACCTCCTCGTACGTCCGGCAGCACCGCACCATCATGCCCACCTCAAGTGACAACCAGATGGGAAGTCAGCCCGGTGTGTGGCTGAGGAGGTGGCCGTGAGAGCAGCGCCACTGCTCCTGGGACGGCTTCCTCCCCACAGAGCGCCAAGCTTTTCTCGCTGAGTGGAGCCAGGGCTCCTTGGGAAGCCGCGTGCTCTCGGTCAGGGGCAGGAAGCGCCCGGGGAGCCTGGGCCACCTCGTGCCATAAGGCAAGGGAGCGAGCAGAGATGAACGGTTCACGCAAAAGAACGCCCAACCAAGAAGGACGAGGGCCGGAGCACACCAAACCCCGAGGGCACACGTGTTGGCCGTGAGGAAGGTCTGGTGCCTCCGTGAGAGCAGGGCACCGTCTCCGCTCAGGACAAACCCAGCTCGTCCCTTCCTTTCCTCCATAAACCGTGGCAGGGGGCCTCTGTGCGGTGCATGCTGCTTGCCCGCGGCCTCTCCCAGACGCGGGAGCAGGACCTGCGTGCACGCCTGAGGCAACTCTGGCCCAGCAGCTGCTCACCTGAATGTTCTCCCGCACGTACACGGCGTAGTCATCGTTGCTCAGGAAGTCCGCCCGCTTCTTGTACGTCTGGCTCTCCGTCACCACGGCCCCAGAAGACTGCGAAAGGTCAAGTGCATTTTAAAACACGGGGACACAGATGACCCTCCTGAGAGGAACTGTGTGAAACCTACAACACGAAGAACTAGTGTGAAATAGTCACCGGTTTCCCTGCAATCCATCTGGGGGGAGGAGCAAGGAGAAGGCCTCCCTTGGAAAGACGGGAGAAGGGACTCTGAGCCACTGACAAGCCAGCCCCGCATCCGAGAGACCAGCAGCACCAGCCCCACCGGCGGGTGCCTCTCGGAGCCCAGAGCACAGACACCTCCAAGGCACCGCCCATCCATCCACAAAACCATCTGCTCAGGTCAGAAGTGGAGGCGGCACGTGCACACGGTTCTCTCACGGAGCACCGTCCACAGGGGGCACGTGCACACGGTTCTCTCACGGAGCACCGTCCACAGGCAGCATATACACACGGTTCTCTCACGGAGCACCGTCCACAGGCAGCATATACACACGGTTCTCTCACGGAGCACCGTCCACAGGCAGCATATACACACGGTTCTCTCACGGAGCACCGTCCACAGGCAGCATATACACACGGTTCTCTCACGGAGCACCGTCCACAGGCAGCATATACACACGGTTCTCTCACGGAGCACCGTCCACAGGCAGCATATACACACGGTTCTCTCACGGAGCACCGTCCACAGGCAGCCACACGGTTCTCTCACGGAGCACCATCCACAGGCGGCACGTGCACACGGTTCTCTCACGGAGCACCATCTACAGGCGGCACGTGCACACGGTTCTCTCACGGAGCACCGTCCACAGGCGGCACGTGCACACGGTTCTCTCATGGAGCACCATCTACAGGCAGCACGTACACACGGTTCTCTCACAGAGCACCGTCCACAGGCGGCACGTGCACACGGTTCTCTCACGGAGCACCGTCCACAGGCGGCACGTGCACACGGTTCTCTCACGGAGCACCGTCTACAGGCGGCACGTACACACGGTTCTCTCACGGAGCACCGTCCACAGGCAGCATGTGCACACGGTTCTCTCACGGAGCACCGTCCACAGGCGGCACGTACACACGGTTCTCTCACGGAGCACCATCTACAGGCAGCATGTGCACACGGTTCTCTCACGGAGCACCGTCTACAGGCGGCATGTACACACGGTTGTCTCATGGAGCACTGTCTACAGGCGGCGCGTTACAACACGGTTCTCTCACGGAGCACTGTCCACAGGCAGCACATACACACGGTTCTCTCACGGAGCACCGTCTACAGGCGGCATGTACACATGGTTCTCTCATGGAGCACTGTCCACAGGCAGCACATACACACGGTTCTCTCACGGAGCACCGTCCACAGGCGGCACATGCACACGGTTCTCTCATGGAGCACCGTCTACAGGCAGCATGTGCACACGGTTGTCTCATGGAGCACCGTCTACAGGCGGCGCGTTACAACACGGTTCTCTCATAGAGCACAGTCTACCATGACCGGGTATGGGGACAGGGTCTGTGCTCACTGAGCCACAGGAGGCCCTGCCAGCCTTGGCGTCCCTGTGTGCCCGGCAGACCACAGAGCACCCGGTGGAGCCTGGAGCCCAGGACACGTGGGGGGTGGCGGGGGCGGTAGGGGCACTGACCAGAGCGTAGGCTGTGTCGTCCAAGTCCTCCAGCAGCTCCTCATCGGAGCCGTCCTCAGACCCTGTGTCCGGGTCCGAGAGGTCCGTGCCCGGCGCGTCGGCGTGGTCCAGCAGCCACCCCACCAGGGCCTCCACACCTGCAAGCACACACCCACAGTG
>NW_005366635.1:276485-278646 GCF_000412655.1 Myotis brandtii | reverse complement strand
CCTGCCCCTGCCTGGAATGTCAGCACCGCAAGGTCAGCCGGCACACAGGGCGCCGTGAGAGCCACGGGAACACAGCACCTGGTAGGCCGGCAGCGTTCCCTGAGGCGCCCGTGAGTGACTTCAGCGCGAGCTCGATGTTCCTCCTCGGGAACCCCATCTCCATGAGCTGGACCACGATGGGGAGGGTGGGCACGGGCGACTGCCTCTGCTTCCTGGCTCTGATGGGGCGCAGGTGCTGCGCGGGCACCGGCGTGCTGGCCTCGCTGGAGCTGCCGTCCTCGAACGCTGGGCTGGACGGATGGGCACACTCCACGGCCAGATACTGGCACACGGCCAAGGCGGCGGCCTGTGGAGGAGCCGGGCTGTGAGGTCAGGGCTGCCGAGGGGGACGGCAGCAGCACAGGATGGGGCTGAGCTCCACCCAGGGAGGCCTCCTCTCTCCCCGGGACATGGCCCCTCCCGACCCAAGGGCGGCCCACTGTCCGGGCTTCCTGCCGCCCTTCCTCCCAGCACCCCCTGCGCGCAGGCAGTGGGACACACACCGCCGAGGCCACTTCTGTCATCTAGGTTTTCAGACCTCACAGTGCTTGGCCTTCAGGCTGGTCACGGTGTCTTACCCCCCGGCACCCATCATGGGGGACAGTGTCCAGCCTTCCGGCAGGGCCAGAGGCAGCTGCCTGCTCATGGGACCCGCTGCCGCAGGGGCCTCTGCCTGACAAAGTGAGCACCCTTTGCTCTCATCTCTGGTGCTTTACCCGGGTTTTCTTACGAATCGCGCAACAGAAGTGTTTAACAAATCCAGTCTCCACGAGAGGCTGGGCCACGTTTTGTGGCCGAGCACCCAGGAAAGGTGTTGGACAGTGGACCAAGCGAGCCAGGGCACCACGCGTGGGCAAGGAGCTCCTTCCCAACAGCACTTCCTGGAACAAGACCCCGTGAGCAGGGGGCATCTAACCCAGGTTGCATCTGGTGCCTTCAAATAACCCGCACGAGTCCACAAGAAGGCTAGCCCTCAACCCTGTGCTCTCGCCACCCGTGTGCGGTCCCACGGCAGCCACAACTAGAGCGGACGAGTCCCGAGAGCTCGCCCACGGAGGGTGCAGGGTGGGTGTCAGCCCCTCCCGGCGTTGCCTGAGGCACAGACCCCAGGGAAAAAGGAGGAAGGAATCTGTCGGTGGGAAGACACACACTGGCCGGGTGAGAGCTGCCGGACCGGGTACCTCGAGCTCCTGCCGGGCGAAGACCGCCTTCACCGGCGACGGCTGGGTGGCCGCAGCCAGCAGCTGCTGCAGCAGGATCATCGGGGGCTGTGGGCCTTCGGGCGACATGTCCCCCAGGTCCGGGGACGTGGCTGCACCGTCGTCTGGATAGAAACAGAACACGCCCGACGTTAGAGGTCGTGCCTGAGTGCGTGAACCGATGGATTCCCACCCACCACAGGCCGGACCCACACCTTCAGGCTCAGAGCCCAGCCACAGCCACCGGAGAGCCTCCTGCTCTGGGCTCGGCCTTCCTAGCCCCAGTCCTGTGCCCGGACCCATCCTCTCTCCCACCCCGCCCCCTTTCAGCGCCCGCGCTGCTAAGACACTGCCCAGAACACTCCTGTGTTCTTCCTGCCTCGGCCCTTCTTGCTGACCCTTGACCCTTGTTCAAAACATGGTTTTTCTACTGAAGAGCTCACTCCAGAAACTGGAGCAATCCTGAAAAGTTTAAAGTGAGTTGGCTGGACTCCCACTGCACCTCGCTAAACAGAACTGCCATCGGACACCGTGCTTTTGTTTATATGATCATGTCCATGTTTCCACGGCAACAAGAGTGTGTGCGTGTGGTGTTTCATCACTATGAGCAGCGTGAATGCACCACATTTGAGATGAAGCACTCCCCCAGCCCCACAAAGCAGCCAGTGGCATCTGTACACGTGCACCTGTGTGCCTCTCCCTGGGACGCGGCCGGGTGGCTGCTGGTCAGTGGACACAGAGACGTGGGCAGGGACAGACGTGTGCACATCTCCTCATATGCCCACCAGGCGGTGGCAGGGAGCCCAGCCCTCCAGAGCTGCAGCCGTGCTGGGTGCGTAGCCACCGCGGGCCTGGCTGGGCAGGCTCCACCTCTGGGGGCCTGAGGGTCTGTCTCTCACGTGCCCCATGCCGTCATCAGCGCT
>NW_005366635.1:274274-276130 GCF_000412655.1 Myotis brandtii | reverse complement strand
CTTCAGCTGCTGCCTCCGCAGCAGGCCCAGGTCCACCGGGCCTGTGGGAGGAAGGGTCAGCGGGCGCAGGGGGCCCAGCGCTGCAGGGACGGAAGAACCCAGGCGCCTCTCGGGCATCGAGCCTGACCACCTGCAGATGGGCTCACGCACGGTGACCGGCCAGGGGACAGGCCAGTGATTCTGGACGTGTGTGGTGGACAAGCACGTGCCCTCCAGCCAGAGCCGTGGAGACTCAGAGGAGACGCTGGCCCGGAAGCAGGGCAGCCACGCCCGGCACGGAGTCCCTCCTGCACCTATCCCCCCTCAGCAGCATGCCCACGGCGCCACGCCCACTGTAACTCAACAGGGGTCCATCCGCCGGAGCCCCGAGACCAACAGCGCACTAACCTGCGAACCCCTGCTTGGGCGACTTCTTTATCTTGTGCTTTTCCAACCTGCTCCCAGCGAGGTTCACCAGCTGGGCCCAGACCGCGAGCATGGGGTCTGTGAAGGGCAGGCTGGTGATGCTGAAGGGCACGGCGGGGAGCTGGGGAGAGAGCAGGACCTTCACCAGGCGGCCCAGGGGATGGGGACGGGAGCTGTCCTGGAAGTTATCTCAACCAGGAGGCTAATTCCCAAAGACCTCACGGGTCCATAGTCTTTTGACTGAAAGTAATTTTAAAAGATGATGTTAAAGCCCTGGCCGGTTTAGCTCAGTGGATAGAACATCGGCCAGCGGACTGAAGGGTCCCGGGTTTGATTCCAGTCAAGGGCACATGCCCAGGTATGGGCTCAATCCCCAGTAGGGGGCGTGCAGGAGGCAACCGATCCATGATTCTCTTTCAACATTGATGTTTCCATCTTTCTCTCCCTCTCCCTTCCTCTCTGAAATCAATAAAATATATTTCAAAAAGAAATCTCATGAAAAAAGGCCAACAAAGGAAAGATTCTCACATGTACAATAGATATGACCTAAGTTAACTTCTTTGTCAACAGAGATTCCATCAGGGTGGTGATGCCCCACGTAGCCTTTCCTGTGCCCTGCAAGTTACTGTAACACAACACGGTGTTTATAGGAGCACCAGGCGGCTGCAGCGTCGGGCTCAGCAGTACGGACACCTCCCTGTCCCTGGTCACAGACGGGAGGCGGCTTGGCTGCTGCACACACCCGTCCCCACACCATCAGAAAAGCACTTCCCACAGGAAGAGGCCTTGGTGAGGAATCCTCCCCCCGCACTGCGAAGCCCAGCTGCCTCCCCGCCTCACGAGGCTGTGACAGGGGAGCTGCTGGTCGCCCGGCCTGTGGGAGCCCCACTAGCCCCGCGCAGAGCAGGCGAGGAGGCGGCAGAGGCTTTCTGTGGCGATGGCCTCGGGAAGGCGTCGTGAACTGCCGGCCCACAGCCCTGACGCCAGAGCCCGTGCCAGCACGAAGCCCTTCTGCACGGCCGGAACCTGCGGTGCACCTACCGGTTTCAGCTGGCTCAGCGGGCAGACGCGGCACGTCCGCATGTCCGAGAACTGCACGGTGATCCTGCCCTTCGGGGTGATGCGCGTCACGGTGCCCAGCACAGCCATGAGGCCGCCCACCTCAGGGCTGTCCGCATCAGGGAGGCAGTCCTCCAGCAGGGCCTGGTGCAGACAGACAGACAGACAGCACGCTGACGACGGGCCAGGGAGCGAGTGCCTAGGCCCACCGTCCTCAGCAGGGCCAGTGCACCTGTCCTTTCCTGACTCCCATCACCATCCCCAGTCACAGCTGTCGTGAGACACGTCACTGAACAACACACAGCATCTTAAAAGGCAACTGAGCGGCTAAGTAAGAGGACTAAGTAAGAGGACTCTAGGGTCACGCGCAGACGTCAGGCGGCACCCACCCC
>NW_005366635.1:272993-273904 GCF_000412655.1 Myotis brandtii | reverse complement strand
GCATGGCCACTGCCTCCTCCGCCAGCGTGCTGCTGTGCGTGGCTGTCAGCGAGGCCTGCGGCCGGGCCCTCCGCCTCCGCAGGGTGGACTCTGAAAGAAGCATAGCACAGGAGCTATGTGGCCCCGCACACCAGCCGGGCCCAGGACAGGACTCCGTGGCCCAGGATAGGACTCCGTGGCCCGCACACCAGCCGGGCCCAGGATGGGGGTGCCCACCTCTGAGGAAGGGGACGTCCGAGGAGCAGGTGGTGAGCAGGCTGCCCAGGAACCCGAAGAGCTTCTCCACCAGCCCCTCCATGTCCTCGGCCCGCTCGGCCTTGTCCCACGAGGGCAGCACCGCTTGCAGGAGGTGTAGGGCCAGGATCTGTGCGGAATCAAAGGGCCGCGTTAGAGAAAACGCTGCCCGACACACAGGTGAGAATTTTATTTTCTCTTCACTGTCCCTATAACGGGATTAACCATGTGAAGACTCTAACAGTCGTTATTTAACAGCCAAGGACACCCACGTCGATGAATGCTATGGGTGACCAAGGGTTAAGAAATAAACGTTACAGAGGCAGGTACTCGTTCAGTTAGAAAATAACTCCTCTCGCTTCACTCTCCTCAAGACAACCCCCAGCTCCGACGAGCGGAAGAAGGAACGCCCGCCGACACGCAACTCCCTCGGGAGCCGAGACCCACGGCCCCAGCTTCAGGTCGACTCTGGGCCCTTCTGGTTGCGCCAGGGATGCTGCCCGTGCGCGAACCACTGCGCACACCAGTTAGGCCTCAGGTTTAACACGTCTGCTGTGCCGGTCACGCCCCTTTCTGCACCTGTCGAGCCGGGAGGGCTGGTGCCCTGATGCCACCCTGAGCCCCGACGCCGCACCGTACCTGACGCTGCAGCGAGGCGGCCGTGAAGGGCGCGTGTC
>NW_005366635.1:271405-272828 GCF_000412655.1 Myotis brandtii | reverse complement strand
TGCTGCGCACGAAGCCCAGCGAGCACCAGCCGCGGTGCTGCTCCCGGCACACGGCGCTGTTGGGGGAGGCTGTGGGGACACAGGACAGACTGCTCGCTGGCTCTGAGCACTCAGCACTCGCTGCTAACCTGCCCGCCCGTCCTCTGCCAGTGCACGCGCTCAGAGAAACGCGGAGGAGGCCCTCGGGTGTCTCAAGGAGCACCTCACGCCTGAGACCCTGGAAGGACAGGCGGTGCCCCCACAGGTGAGGAGCGGAGCCTGCTGCTCCAGGCCGTGGGGATGCTGACAGCCCACACGGCACGGGCAGTGGCGTGCACCCACTGTGATTTCTAAACGCATGTGCCCCCACGACGTCACTCCCATTTCACCTGCACACGAACGGCCAGGCCAGGTAGGAGGCGTCTGTGCAGCTGATGGGGGTGACATTCTCAGGGCTTCACCCACCTGAGCTCTGATGAGACAGCTCTGCCTCTCTGGGGTCTGGGTCTCCCCTCTACCCTGCTCCCCAGGCCCAGCCTTCCTGCTCCCCAGGCTCACAGCGACACACACTCACACACCCACCTTCACAGCCACGCTCACATCTCTACCAGCCACACACTCACACACATTCATAATCACGCAAACATACCCAGTGCCTCGCACATACCCTCTCACTCTCACACGCACAGTCTCTCATAACAAACTCACACACTCAAATGCACACACACATGTGCGGACACAACACACATGCGCTTGCATACACACATGCACATGTACAACAGGTGCACACACTCATGTGCACGCACACACACCACACACTCACACACACTCACACAACCACTCGCTGACATCGTGGCCCAGCCCTGCCCTCAGACCGTGCGTACGTGTCATGTCCGTGGTCCCACTCTCCACCACCACGCGCAGCAGCCCGCACAGGGTCCTGGTGGCCTCGCCCTGCATGACCTCGGCGTGGACCCCGGCGGAGAGACACAGGGTCTGCAGCAGGCGCACGGTGCTGGTCAGCATCATGGCCGTGGGGTGCATGTTCCTGTCGGCGGGCTCAGCTTCTGAAAACAAACCACCCAGAACAGGAAATCGCCCTGCAGAGCGGCAGGGTGCGTCACGTCCCGGTTCTGCTCCTGGGAAGGGCCGCTCGCTCTGCAGGAAGAGGCGTGCCTCCCGTGCAGCCGCGACCCAACCACCGCCGCCCGCCTTCTGCAGGGAAAACCAGCTTCCAAAATCGTGAAATGGGTAAAACCGCCTCAGCAGACAGCTCAGCGCTGAAACGACGGCGAGGACCCGCTCCCTTAGGAAGCAGCTTCCCATATGCCCCACACTGGCTGCGAGGCAGCGAATGCCTGCTCCCCGAGGGCCGGGGCTCTGGGATGAGAGGCATGGACGGCCACCTTCCCCTCTCGGGGAAGCCCCGGGGAACTAGGGGGCA
>NW_005366635.1:268809-271204 GCF_000412655.1 Myotis brandtii | reverse complement strand
CCCGGGCCCAGCTCCCAGAGCACAGCCCGGCTGACCCCACCCCCCACCTCTGCTGTGTGCAGGCATCCAGGTCCCCTCCGACCACGAGAGTCCCTCAGAGGCCGACCCCCTGCACACGTGCTGGCACCTGAGCTGCACCCCAGGGCTGGCCCCCTGGACCCCCGCACTCACCTGAATCGTCCTCTGTGTCTGAGTCCTCGGCCGAGGGCTGCGCAGAGGCCGGCAGCTCCGCCAGCTTGAGGTCGTACTTGCCCTCCTTCCCCATCCGGTAGGAGTTGGTGCTGCCCGTGTCCCACTGCACCCGGATCCACCCATCCTCGCCCAGCTCCCCAATCACACGGCCGAGGCCGGGAGGGGGTCCGTCCTGCGGGGCGACATAGAGACCAGTGAGAAGGTGCGTGCGGCCTGTCCCATGGACACCGCTGGGAGGGCGGCCGCGTCCCTGCACAGACTCCTGCCCACGACGGCTCCAACCTGGCTGGCCACATGCATCGCTCACGGCACCCCCGACGGAACGCCAGGCCGGCCCCAGAGGTGAGCAGGGTCTGCAGCCACCACAAGGCCAGGCTATCCAGCGGTCCTGGAGCCTAGTCCTCGGCCCCTCACGAGGCATCACAAGACGGGAAACCCAAGACCAGCAGCTGCGTCTCCTCTGACGGCTGGCACTGCACCAGGAGCCCGGGCCCAGGCCTCCTCTGAGCAGCACCTCCTCGCAGCCCACCTGTGAGAGGCGTCCCTACGCAGGACATGGTTCCTCTACTCGTTCTGACTGTGCCGACATTGGCCATCGACAGCTGCCACCTGCCAGGCACCCGCCTGCTCTCCTCCCCTCGCACCGAGTGAGCCAGTCAGGACTGCAGAGCCGACCGGGTGGCGGCTGCGCCTCGCACCCTGAGTACCTGGTCGCCCCACTTCCAGTCCACGCCCCGCATGACCCTGGTTCCAATCTTCATCATGGCGGCCAGCTCGGGCCCCGAGACCGGGAGCTGCGCGGGTGCCGTCTCCTTCCTCGTCTCCTCCAGGACGGTGGCAGAGGCGCTACGGGCAGACACGTTCCCGTCTTCCTCCACGTGGTCGCCGCTGGGGCCTGCAGGGCAGAAGGGCAGCCAGTCAGGTCCTGCAATTTCCTCACCTCCACTCATTCCCATCGTTAACAGATATGAAGGTGGTCACTAAAGAACCCAAGGGGGAGGGCAGGAGATCAGCCACAGGGCTCGTGTGCACACACTTGAGCACGGCCAGTGGACAGTGGGGTGAGAGCACGTGCTGGGGTGGAAGCGGCCGGGGAGAGGTCAGGGGGGAAAAGGAGACGTAATATTTAAACAATAAACAATCCATGGTGTGTAGTGTTCGTTTTTGTCGCTACGTGTGGAACTCTCTACAACAGCCTGACTGCTTGCTCAGAGAGTCGGGGCACGAAGAACAGATGGCCCTGGGGCCCTGGAGTCGGCCACATACGACCAGGGGCTGAGTGTTGGGAGAAGCAACGCTTCCCAGGACTCGAAAGCAGCAAGCCCAGCCCAGGAGGGGCGGCCGGCCCCTGCCGCCTGTGGCCTTGCTGGCTATGGAGGGAGGGGAAACGTTGGGGAAAAGGGGGGACACAAATAACTAAAACCACAGGAGACCGTGGCGACCACGCCTCTGCTTCTGCAGACATGGGACTGAGGGCGCCGGGAGCGCTGGGCCAGCACCTGAGCAGACCCGGCACCATGGCCGAGGGCCTAGAAGCCCAGCCAGTGAACGGACTCAGGGAGAAACAGGAAGTGTGTGCAGACCTACATCCCCAGGAAAGAGGTTGTGTCCCAACAAAGAAAAGCCCAGGACCAGACGGCTTAATGCTGAATTCCACCGGACGCTTAAAGAATTGATGCCAATTCTCTAACTCGCCCCAAACAGGGCAGGGCACCCCTTCCCCTCGCCCAGGAGGCTGGCGTCCCCGACATCAGTAGGTGGTGCAGTGCTGCTCGGAGACGGGAGCGAGCGCTAAGTAAGCACGCAGGCGCCCAGGCTCAGGGAGCGAAAGGCGAACGCTGCCGAGGGGGCGATGCTCCCCCCACATCCACAGATGCAGCACGGGACCCAGAACCCCCAAGGCCTGTGCAACAGGGACCCCATCCCGAAGCCGATCCCTCCTCACCCTGAGCGACAGTGTGCGCCGCAGTGCGGCCCTGGCCTCAGACAGACACGGACCAACGGAGGGAACTGAGCTCCAGGAGGAAGCCTGAGCACCCGGGGCCAAAGGGTTCTGACAAGGGTGCCCAGCCCCTGGGAAGGGGCGAACCTTTGGTACCTAAGGTGCCGGACAAGACACCAGAACAAGCTAAACAACAGAGGGGCCGAGAGCACCCAGGCCAGTGCCGGCCTTCCCCACGGAGGCCAGGCGGCGCCGACCCAC